>NC_081412.1:334657523-334990023 GCF_030272615.1 Cryptomeria japonica
TAATTGCTTCAAGGATTTGTATCCAAATGATGAAGATTTTGCAGCCATTTACAAGGTTTGTCAAGATTTTCAAAACCATTTTCATAGTGAATATGCTGACTTTACCTTGCAAAATGGTTTGTTGTTTAGAGGTGGACTGTTGTGTGTTCCCAAAGGCTCAATGAGGGAAAATTTGATCGAAGAGAAGCACAATGGGTGTTTGAGTGGTCATTTTGGTCTAAACAAGACATTGGAACTTGTGCAACATTTCTACTATTGGCCAAGAATGCAAAGGGATATTAGGAGGTATGTTGAGCAGTGTATGGTTTGCCAAAAGACAAAAGGCACATCTACCAATGTTGGTCTTTATCAGACATTACCCATTCCTACAAGGCCATGGGAATGTGTGAGTATGGATTTTGTGGTTGGTTTACCCAAAAAAAAGCTTGGTTTTGTTAGGATTCCCAAAGATACTGAGAGGGGGGGTGAATCAGTATCTAACCGGTTTATCAATTTACTTGAATTAAAACATGTAAAGCATGTCAATACAGTGTACCAGTAAATTAAAAGTAATGCAGTAAATAAGAAAAACAATAACCACATGAAGAGCACACCATAACATAGTAGTTTAATGAGGAAACTCGGTGTGGGAAAAACCTCGGTGGGATTTGTGACCCACAATATTCACTTACTGGCCAATAAGGGAATATTACTGCTACAATAGGGGCCTGCACATGCAGGAAGGCCAAGTGCCTAGAGCTCACTGCTCAAATACAAAAGGAAGTCAGACCGACTTACAAAAATAGATTATAATAATCCAATGTCTTGTACTACTTCAAAATAGCATCTACTATGCCAGATCCAGTACCGGTTTTAGCTCTGCTGCATACATAAACCCTTAACCTAAAATTCACATATTAGGTCTGCATAATTTCACCTATCACCTTATTACCAAAATGTTCTATAATGATCTCATACATAAATGAGTCATATTACAACTCGCCATGTCGGCTTACAATGATTTTACAATTAATTACAAAATATATTATCAACAAAATTCTTGTCGACTTGGGTGTCGGTATCCTTCCTTTCACTGCCGGTGTTTTGTGTGCTGGTGTAGAGTTAGTCGTTTCCGGTATAATTGTCTTGCCGGTATCATATGATTGCAAGGTTGCCATCAATAACAAAACCTTCAATCACCTACAATTTCTCATTAGAGTGTGCATTTGCCAACAATCTTTCCTTTGGCATTGATGGCAACACTCATGAGAAAAATCCAAAAAGTGTCGTCCAAAAAGAATCTGCCAAAATTATCTTACCAAAAATCGTGTGCCAAATCATATGTGCTCCCCCTGAGCTGATGGTGTCTTCTGCTAATCATTTTTCTCATTTCCACTACTCCCCCTTTGGCATCAATGACAAAGGTTGTCAAGGTGTCAACTGAGTGTGGTTTCCAGCTTCATCCCTGTAACCGGTTGGTTACAATCTGAAATAGGTTTGCTAATACTAGATTCAGGCTCTCGGTGAATCGTTCACTGTTCTTTAATGCAACCTTTGTCCTCTGAATTGTACCGGTGAGGTGTTGCATTTGTTGTTCCAGTGTCTTTTGTTCTTGAACTAATGCCTCAGATATCTCTTTTCTTAAGGAGGCGAGGTAGTCCAATTTTTGGACTAAGTCTCCATTTCAGATCTTTTGCCTTTCCTTTTATTCTTTCCTTCTCTTTTTCAAATTTTTGAAGTTCCTCCTCAAAACCTGTTATTTTCTGCTAAAAAACTGATAATGGTTTAGATGAATTAATGAAATTGTCAGCTAGTTTATTTATTTCTTCCTGTACCATACTGATCTTCTTGTCTATATCTACTGTCAAAAAGTTTGTTTTACATGTATCTCTGTACAACTTTTTAAATTCTTTTAATGTTTTACATAGTGCTGGTAAAAGAGTGTCAAATTGTCTCATGCACTTCTTTATTTCCTCTTCAAAGAATTTATGTTTTTCTTTCTCAACTTTCTCTTTGAATGCTTCCTCATTTATTTTTTCAACTGTCACAATGTTGTCAGTAATATACTTGGACAATTTGTCAAGTTGATTTAAAGAATCTTTATTATCCATATTACACTTGGGTGCTATCATTTTCAAAATTGGGATTGCATCATCAATAGCTTTGTATGCTTGTGCATTGCACTTTGTTATTTTCTTGATTGAATCCAATAGAACTTCTGTCACATTTGTTGGTTTGAATTCTGCTATGGAAGAGCCAACAATTTGTATTCCGCCAGTGTGAGTAACTTCTTTGCTTGTAGTGACCTCTGGTAGGTTAGTTTGTGTTTGAATTTCTCTAACCAAAGGTTTGGGTTTCTTAGCTGTTGCCGGTGGCACTGTCTCTGCATGAACCTGTTCCTGTGAGGGAGCCTGTTGCTCTACCTGTTTCTCAATGTTGTGCATTGCCAATTTTTCTTCTATGCTGCCTGTTGCTGGTGGCTCAGTAGATGAATCATTATGTACATCTGTGGTCTTTTCCTTTCCAGTGTTCAAGGTCACTGTAATATTTTCTGCCGGTGGCTCTATTGCCACATCTAATTTTCCAGTTGATTCTTTATCCACTACAATATTGAATTTCTGAGTGTCAATGTTCATTATATATAACACCTCAAAATCAGGATTTGTATCCTCATGTGGTGTGTCCATACTCTCAGTAGCCAGTTGATTGTTAGTAGTAACTACCGGTGGAGTATCTAAAGGCGGTGGGGATAAGTTGTCTGTTATTTTTATACTGGGTGGTCCACCAACCTTACCTTTTCCCTTATCCTTTTGATATACCTTGATGGGTTTAGGACTTCGATACTCTTCCTATTTCTCCTTCTCTACAAGGAATATATCCCATGCATCAGCTGTTTCTTCTGTTACCTCATTCACTCTACCTACCATCAGTGCTACATGCCGGTGAGAAATTGAAAATACTGACCAGTTAGCCTCAGAGATCAATTGATCTATCTCATCAGGTTAGTTGACAGGATGTACAACAAGTAGTTTTTCAATCTTTATTTTCTTATCAAGCTCAACAATAGCTAGCCTTCTACCTTCTAGTCTATTATATAGATCTGTTGGTATTTCATCAACAACTTGCATCAAAAATTTCTTGTAAATATCTAAGTGTAAGATTACACTGTTCTCTACTTTCTCTTTGTCATCAGCCGATAGTGTGTCATATAATTTGTTAATGTTTTTTAGCTTTCCATACTTTGTTATTTCATTGAGAAGTTTATCAATGGGAGCAATAGTTTGTTGAGTCTTCTTCTTTGGGGTCATCTTCTTTTTCTTTGGAGTCAGTTTCTTTGCTGGGGGCCTCACTGCTTGTTGCTTCTGTCTTGTTTTTCTAGGAGAAGGTGAGGGTACCAATGAAGTTTTTCTCTTTCTTTCAACTCTTTTGAATTTAGCTGGTATGTCACTCTTAGAGGAAGTTGCAACCAGTCCGGTTGAAGTTCTTCCAGTTCACTCTCCTTAATACTGGTTTGTCTTAATACATCTTCCTTGATAGCTTGTGCCTATCGGGTTCCTTTTCTAACAGTTGCCTCAACCTTGTTAACCCTTTTCCTTGATTGAATTTGGCTTTCTATTGTTTCACCACTGCCAAAAACATTTTCTTCAGGTTCCTTTGGAGCTTCTAGGAGGGCTTTTTCATAGGTTTCTATTATGTTGTTATCAGTTTCATACCCCATTTCAGTTACCCAGAAGGTTCTAGGAATAACTGCCTCCATCCAAATTTCATCCTTCTTTATCACAAAACAAATTTCATCCTTATATTTGTCCACAATTGCTTGTGACAATCTGACTCTAGCTTTCATTTGGGCCTTCAATGCCTAAAAATACTCATTTATGTTGTTTTCCCTATTCTCTCCCATGTTTTTCAGTAAATCTAACAATTGTTTGCCTACCGGTATATCAAAACCAAAATTTCTAATACCAATACCGAGTACTTGTTTGGTTATGTAGAGCATCAGACAAACAAGTAGGTTTCCAAATCTGAATGTTCCCTTTTTGTCTTTCTTTATCTTTCCCAAATTATCAATCAGTTCATCTTTAAGCCATTCACATATGTCTATCCTTGCATTATCATTTACCATATCATAGGCACTTTTAATGCATAGGCTAGAGACTGAGTTTAACCTATTTGCATGTGTAGTTTTGTAGCCTAAGATCATACTAATAAATTTGACATTGATATCCATTACATCATTTACCCTCAGTGATCTCTTGTCAAATGTTGCACCAGTTAGGTCTATCATTGTGTCATTTGAGACTCTCTTGGTTTTGTCAGGTCTATTACCAGTGGAAGGTAACCCTGTTACTGCTTTGACAACTTCCTTAGTAATCTTGTGAATAGAGTCCAACCAAAAGAATTCACTATGAACCCTGCTTAGCATAATTCTTATGATATCCTTGGGAAAATCTAGGATACTAAGAATTTCTATAAAACCTAGGGTTTCTATTATCTTGTGTTCAGTTTTGACATTTTTGGATTCATCACAAATTACAGATTTATACATGTTTTTGATTTCATCATCACCCAATTCCTCTATATGACAATGTATATACATTCTAGGGTCTTCAGCATAAAACCACTCCTTTAGGGATTTGGGAGAATGCACCTATGTCATCATCGTTCTTAGCAATTTTGGGAACCAGTTTGAAGACGGGTCTAGGGTGCTTAACTACCTCAACAACAGTAGGGTTTGCAATGAATTTAGGAGTAGATGAAGAAGCCATGGATATAAATACCTTTATCTGCCTTAAGGAATGATTGCTTGATGAATTGCTTTGCTAAGGGTGCCTTCACTTGGAATTTTCACGCTCTCGAAAGTTTGAATGCTCGGTGAATGAAAAATGGAGCCAAAACACTTGCTTTATAATGTCATTATCCCCAACTACCACATTTAATGCTTGCTGGTTAAGTAATGACTTAACTTATCTTCCGGTATAAAAGTAATTTCAACTTCTTACCATCAATCGAGGGAATAATAGCATGTTTCTCATTTAGTTGCTAAAGCCTCAAAGGATTTTCCTTCAGTTAGATGAAGAGTCTCCTGCTGGTGGAGTGTTACTCTGTTCTGTCGGTGGAGGAGTATTCACATCAACATTCTGATCTGACTTTCTAATCCATTGTTTTGAGAATTCTTGCTTTACCTCTTCAACCTTTTCTTTCCCTTTCAAACTAGGACCTTTGCTATTTGTCGGTGAGGTCTTGCTTCTACAAAATTTAGCAATGTGTCCAATCTTGTTACAGGCATAACAAGTCACATTATTTTTTTGAATAGATTTCCCATATCCTATGCCGGTATGTGTTCTGCATTGATTAGATAAATGTCCAAATCTTCCACAAACATAACATCTTACATTCATTCTACGATTTTCTAAATTATGACCAACTTTGTTGTATTTAGAACATTGACCGGTGGGTGTATTGGTGTTCTGATAATTTCTAGATCTACACTGATTTGCTCTATGACCATACTTGTTACAGTTAAAACATTTGCCATTAATTGTGTAAGCAATAGGTTGTCTTACCGGTTTGCTATGATCATGATTGTTTGCAGTACCGAAGCTTTCACCAACTTCAAAGCCAAGCCCATTTGTATCACCATTAGGTTTCTGATTCTTCAGCATGTCACCAACTTCTTCTGAACTTTTCTTGAAATTTTCTTTGTGATGATTTGCAGCAGTTAGTTCACTTTCCAAGATTCCTTTCTGTCTTATGAGTTCAGTTCTGTCATTTTGTGTGTGCAATACATCCGTCTTCAACATATCATTTCCATGACTAAGTCTTGTGTTCTCATTTCCAACATCATTTAGTCTTCTAGCCAAGTCTTCTTCATTTTTCTTCCTATCTTCAATTTCTTTACAAAATCTCATAGTCATATCCTACATCTCATTCTATGTTGTACTGATCTCTTGTCTTAGCTTGTTTACCAGATCATTAAGAGTTTCCTTTTCATCTCCCTCCTTCTGCATCTTCTCACAAAGTTCTCTTCTTTTATTCCTTGCTATAGTGTTATTCTCTTGAAGTGCTTGAATGATATCCTGAGCAGCCTTCAGATCATCTTCAAGTTTGATATTCTTCACCTTTTCTGCATCATAGTCTAAAAGAGTTGTTTTCAATTGTTCTCTTAAGTTTTCCGTCTCTACTGGTGTCAAGATCTTCCTCAAGCTGTTAGAATTCTGAAAATAGAGAACTTGGCTCTGATACCAATTGTTAGGATTCCCAAAGATACTGAGAAGGGGGGGGGGGTGTGAATCAGTATCTAACTGGTTTATCAATTTACTTAAATTAAAACATGTAAAGCATGTCAATACAGTGTACTGGTAAATTAAAAGTAATGCAATAAACAAGAAAAACAATAACCACATGAAGAGCACACCATAACACAATAGTTTAACGATGAAACCCGGTGTGGGAAAAACCTCGGTGGGATTTGTGACCCATAATATTCACTTATTGGCCAATAAGGGAATATTACTGCCACAATAGGGGCCTGCACATGTAGGAAGGCCAAGTGCCTAGAGCTCACTACTCAAATACATAAGGAAGTTAGACTGACTTACAAAAATGGATTATAATAATCCAATGTCTTGTACTGCTTCAAAATAGCATCTACTATGCTAGATCCAGTACCGGTTTTAGCTCTGCTGCATACATAAACCCTTAACCTAAAATTCGCATATTAGGTCTACATAATTTCACCTATCACCTTATTACCAAAATGTTCTATAATGATCTCATACATATATGAGTCATATTACAACTCACCATGTCGGCTTACAATGATTTTACAATTAATTACAAAATATATTATCAACAAAATTCCTGCCGGCCTGGGTGCCGGTATCCTTCCTTTCACTACCGGTGTTCTGTGTGCCAGTTTAGAGTTAATCGTTCCCGGTGCTGGTATAATTGTCTTGCTGGTATCATATGATTGCAAGGTTGCCATCAATGACAAAACCTTCAATCACCTACGATTTCTCATTGGAGTGTGCATTTGCCAATAGGTTTTGATAGCATTTTTGTTGTTGTTGATAGATTCAGTAAAATGGTACATTTTGCTCCTTGTAAAACTACTCATGATACTAGTCACATTGCATAGTTATTTTTAAAAGAGGTTATTCGAATCCATTGTTTGCCTAATAGTATTGTTTCAGATAGAGATGTCAAATTACTTGGACATTTTTGGAAAACTCTTTGGAAAAGATTGGGTACTAACTTGTCTTTTGGTTCAGCCTATCATCCCCAAACCGATGGCCAAACAGAGGTGGTCAATATGACACTTGATAATCTCTTAAGGTGCTTGAGAAAAGAGTATGGATAGAGTTGGGATCAGATTCTTCACCAAGCAGAGTTTGCCTACAATGACAGTATCAACAGGTCTACTGGTAAGAGTCCTTTTAAGATAGTGTATGGTATGCACCCAAGGGGTGTTATGGAGCTGAGAAACCTTGGTAATGTGTAGAAAAGAAGTGGTAAAGCTGATGATGTAGCTCATTCTATGAAGGAGGTGCATGATTAAGTAAAGAAAGCTCTCCAAGATGCCTCACAAAAGGTCAAAGCTAGAGTTGATGCAACAAGGAAAGATGTACAATTTTCAGTTGGTGACTTTGTGATGGTGCACTTGAATAAGTCTAGACTTCAAAAAGGAATTCCCAACAAACTACAAATGAGGAGGATAGGTCCTTGTAAGGTTCTAGCTAAGTATGGCTCTAATGCTTATAAGGTTGATTTTCCTAATGATGTTGCATTGTCTCCTATCTTTAATATTGCAGATTTGGTTGCATACAAAGGGAAGCTTCCAAATGAGGATGAGAGAGTTTCAGATGTTCACCAATTACTTTCATACCTACCTCTTCCTTCTACACCCATGCCTCAAGCTGAAAAGGTTTTGGATTCTAGGATTCTCAAAAAGACTCGACACCATGTCTATATGGAGCATTTGATCAAGTGGAAGGACAAACTAGATTCCGAGGCTACTTGGGTACCTGAATCAGACTTTCTTCAGTCTAGAATTGATCCCTCATTGGTTCCCAACTGAGTCACTTGACTTCTTTGTCTTTGGGGGAGTATGGTGCAGGAGCACCTAGTGAAGCTCATGGAGCACTTCATCAAATTTTGGTTTGAAATGGCCTATGTTGGTCTCAATTGAATAATGGACTTTTTGTATGTCCAAAGGGCATGTTTAGTGTTTTTAAGTGTCCTTTGTGTCTTAGTTTTGTTGTTTGTTGAGTTTTTGGTCTATTTTTGACCTTTTATGCTTTGTAAGCCTAGAATGGGCAAAAGGTGGAAAAATGGTCAAAATGCCTTTAAAGCCTTGTTAGGCATTGAAATATGTTTTTGTGGTTATAGTAAATCATTTCACTTAGTGGAGTTAAGTCTATTTGGCTCACAAGTCAAAAATGCTCATTGTACTAAAAATTATCAAAGTTGTCAAGCAACATTTTGATAATTTTTGGAAAATTTGTAAAAATAAGGAAAAAAGGTGGTTATTGGTCCATACCTGGGCATGATTTGGGTGGTGAGTGTCTATTTAAAGCCTCACACAACTTTTTATTAGGTTGGCATTTGAAAACAAGAAGAACTCAATACAAAAACTAAGAATTTTGTCACCTTGCATTTTTGCTCCATATGCTATAGCAGTTTGTACTTCCTAAGCATTTGGCTGTACTATTTTCATTTGGGTAGTTGTACCATGTTGTGTTAAAGATTTCTCACTTGGGTTTGTGTGTTGGTGTGAATTTTTAATATTGTATCAAAATTATTTTGTTTTAGCCCTGTTCTCGGTTGAGTAAGGGTTTGGCTTCAACAATGGAAGCAACTTGATTTTCTTTGGCTCTTTCTCCATGGCCTCTGAGATTCAAGTTGCTGTACATAGAATTCTTGTATATACAGGTTTTTTTTTAATGGCAATGACAAAGAAAATGGTTTTTGTTGCTTACTAGGCGAGCTCCTATAGACCGGCTAGTGAATTTTCATGGTGTAAAACAAAGCTTCTTTGCAAACCCCCACCAAGTGGACCTCATTTTCAGTTTCCTAAGGTGGAAATTTTTTTGGAAAGAGATTTTAGACTAGATGGGAGGATGTTTCAATTAATAGTTTGTTGGAAATGCATTTTGAGTAGCCAAAGTGTTGAATACAATGGTTTTTGAGCACTTTTCCTCTTGAAACTTGGTTGCACATCAAGTGTTTGTCTTTATGCTTGTAGGGCAGGAAGTTGGAAGGATTAATAATTATGGTACAGACCTTCTAAAAAGATTTGGTGGTCTGAAGAAGAGTTTGGAATGGTGATAAGGTGTTTGAAGACTCACAACCCTTCAAAACCCTTATTTTTAGGCACATTTATAGGACAACAATTGTACGGTCTTGTCAGACCTCCTCATAGAACAAAGTTGAAAGATATCCATAAAGGGTATCCAGATATGAAAGGGTTTCATGAAGTGTTTTGGCAGTTTGTGGAGTTATAAGCGTTTTAGTAGTTTTGGAGGGCTAATTGGGGCTCTTTCCTTATAGCCCTGTTTTGAGCTTTTCTTCAAATCAGGTAAGAAGACAATTGAATAGATCACCAAACCAAGTTGAAATAAGCCTAATAGGATGTTAGACAATGCCCTAAACCTCCTGCAACTCTTGGTGAGTGATTTTGGTGTTTGGAGTTAGGAAGCAAAGTTGCACTTTTGTGAGTCTTGATAGCAAGTATGAATGAAAATAAGAACTAACATGGTAGGAAGATCTCAGGGTTGGTATGAAGCATAGAGAAGGAAAGACATCAAAGAAATAGTACCTTAAAAAGTGGCAAAACCTTCAACAATCACCTTTGAGGGAACTTGCAAGCCAAATTGATTACAAACACACAATTTGAGCCAATTTTTGAGTTTCTCCCTATCAACAACCCACTTTAAAGAAGAAATTTCTAACATAAATATTTTGCTCTATATAGTAGTGGGAAGTGATGACTCCAATAATTTTTAGAAGTGGATGCGCCAGTTCATACTAGTTATTTGTAACGGATATTAATATGTTGGTTTGGAAAAATTGACCAGTGACCACATGCATGACCAACATGTCAATTTTCATAAAATTCACATTTTACATATGTAATCATATCCGATCTATGCAATTGAATGTACATAAACAATATGACCAAGATTAAAATTTTCTCTAGGGTCCTTTCACTCATCAAGCATGTATATACACTTTTTTAACCATCACAAGAATAATATGGGGTGTAATATTATAGAAGGGTTGTTGATGTTTTTTGTATGTTGAATATCAAAATAATTAGAGTCAACCCAGAGAAAAAAATATCATATGAATCTACATAGTTGATTATGCATTTTATAAGTTTCTAGATATCTAATTCTACAATTTTTTATATGTGGGATTTGAATGTATACCATACAAGTTGCCAAGATATGCCATCAATTATATATTATTCCTTGAAGTATATATGAAAATGGCACAAGTAATAAAAAAGTGTCATCAACAAAAAATATAGGATATAATTTTCCTATGCAATATCTGTTGAACACAATGTACCATTGAGAGGGGGGTGAATTAGTGGTTCCCAATAATCTAAACCTTTTAAACCAAACCCTTGGTACTGGTTAGCAAATTAGACACAAGGAGGATATATTAGTGAACTAAGGAAAGTGATCAAATTGCAAACACACAAAGATACTCAACACATAACACCAGATATACGAGGAAAACCCAATGTGGGAAAAACCTCGGTGAGAAATGCTGCTGGAGACTACTGTTCCAATCTAGCCTAAAAAAAATATTGATTACAAAGTTCAAGGCACCAACCCAAGGAGCACCAACCCCTTCACTGAGCTCCAACTCAGTGATATACAATAGATAAGATTAATACAATAGTTGTAGCCTTGTTACAAATGAGTTTTGTAACTGTTGCAATCAAAACACTTCACTGGTTTAACTCTTCTCTACCGGTTCTCCCTTTCTCAGTTCTCTATCAGTTCTCTATCCTCTATTTATGCCTTTTCTGCCCTGATTTTTTCTTGTATACCCTTCACAAGTACACTTTCTTTTCTCCTTCACCTTCAACAACTTTCTTCCTGAATCTCCCTTGTCGGTTCACATAAATGTTGTTCTATTTGGCAGCTTGCCGGTTGCTCTAACCTTACCGATAAAACCTCTAATAAACATTCTACTGGTTCAAAATTTCTATCAGACAACTCCAACACTCATATGCTTTTGATCTTCTCTATGATCACTCTCGACTCTCTCAGTTACTCTATCTTCATCGGCATCAAGCATCATCAACTTAAGTATGTAGTTTGCATATTAATACTTGAATGTTCCCACCAAAAACTACATTCAAACTGGACACGTTAGGGTTTTTCTCCATCAATTAAATCTGTATCAAATCTAATCGGATCTCATCTCCTCAATTGATGATCTGTAGTGGATCAAACATCACCACCATTTCTGATGACATCTGTACGCGCTTTCTATATTTAGCAACCTTCAACTTGTTTTTCGGCCTTGCTCTGTCATTCATCATTAACTCCTCAACTATTTCCTTCAACCAACAAGCACAAAGGTCAGATTGTCCTGCTATCTCACCAAAAAGATTCTGCATCTTGATCCACCTCGGGCCGTACTTCTTCTATCACTGACCTGCGATTTACGTGTTCCTTATTTAAAGTCAACTTGCTCATCACCTATCACGCCGATGGATGGTTTTCCTGCTACTGCATGCCTACCACATGGAATCTACATGTTGTCCTTAGGCACCATCCAACTCAACCCAGTCTGATATGTCAGTTTGAGTTCATTCACCGATCAAGACACACGACTGATGTTAAGGACCTTACCAGTTCATATACCCTACCAATAGATCATATTGACTTGGAATGCTTTCGGTTCTATATCCATACTTCATGTGATCCAACAACCATTCACTCTATTGGTTTGTCTTCTCCATGTCCATACATGTTCACTGGTGGATCTTCTTATTGTTTGCAGACCTATAACCTTCATGAATCCACCATTCCAACAGTCTCATGTTGATACATTTCAATCTTCATGTTCCATGCCAGTAGACATTCTCCTACTTGCATCTGCATACCAAGAACATACCTACCAATTGACATTTCATACCGGTTTCCCACACTTACTTGCTAGTTATCATCCCATACTGGTTGACATCAATGATAACACAATACCAACAAGCTCTTTGGCATTGATGTCAACACACTTTGTTCCTTCACCCTACTCATTGGACCATTCTCCCCCTTTGACAATAATGACAAAGGGTCCGGGCACCCCTCCATCTAATTAATTCTCCATCGGTTATACAATGTATTCTCCCCCTTTGACCACTATCCTCTCAACCAATAGCATATAAGATGGAGGACATAGACACCAACTGACATCAATTGTTCATAAGAATCAAATGTGATTGTACAATGAGTGATACCAATTGAGAAAGTAAATTCCTGTAACATGAAATTCTCTTGAGTATTCCTAGTTGTACAAAATTTGATACCAATTGCTGCATTTTCCCTCTGTCTGCTCACATCCAGTTGAGTGAGAACATTTCCCTTCTTCTGCAGTTTGTTCTTCTAGTACAACTGTCTAGTGTTCCTCTCACCGGGTGGTCTAGTTGTGATTTTCATTAAAGTACAAATTGAATAGACATTGAAAGAACTTTCAAATGAGGACCAATGAGTACTTCCCAAAATATCAAACATACTGGCACTGTTGCATAATCACTTGATCTCCCCCCATATCCAACATATGGTCCAAGAGATAGGAGATTTTGCAATAAACTCCCCCTGAATCATAGATCTCCATACACATTTAAGTGCATGAAGCAGGTGACACCACTCCTAACTTGTGTCTCAGATACTCAAATGTGCTTACCGGTAAAGGTTTGGTGAAGATGTCAGCCACTTGCTCACCTGAAGGAACATATTCTACCTTTACTTCCTGCTCTTCAACCTTCTTCCCGAGAAAATGGTACTTGATGGAAATGTACTTTGTCCTTGAGTGCATAAACGGGTTCTTTGATATGTTAATTGCACTTGAATTGTCACACTGGATGGAAATGGGGCTAGACATCTCTACCTAAATATCCTTGAGAGTCTTCTTTATCCATAACACCTGAGAACAACATGTGGCAGCAACAATATATTCTACCTCGGCAGTAGACAAAGAAACTGAATCTTACTTCTTGTCGTGCCATGAGACCAACCGATCACCTAGGAAGAATGCACCACCACTTGTGCTCCTCTGGTCATCAATGCAGCCTTCCCAATCAACATCAGTGTAGGCATTTAAGGTAAAATCCCCTTTCTTAAGATATCATAATCCATAATCAAGTGTCCCTTGTAGATATCAAAATATCCTCCTGACTACATTTACATGTGACTGTTTGGGTGCAGCTTGAAATCTAGCCAGAATGCATACTTCCTGGACTATATCCTGTCTTGAAGTAGCAAGATATAACAAACTACCAATCATGGATCTATACAATATCTGATCCACTACCGGTGATTCATCATCCTTTCTCAACTTGCATCCGATCACCATGGCGATACTTACCGATTTGCTGTCTTCCATTTGGAATTTATTCAACTTGTCTCGGGCATACTTGGTTTGAGAGACAAATATTCCCTTGTCTTGTTGTGAAACCTACAAACCAAGAAAAAATGACAGCTCTCCAAGCATGGACATCTCAAATTTTGATTTCATCTGATTAGCAAAGTCCTTGCATGGGGTGTCCTTGTTACCTCCAAAAATGATGTCATCCACATACACAACCACAATATCATGTGGTTTCCTTCTGCTTTAACAGACAAATTGTTGTCTACACTTCCTTTTCTGAACCCCTTCTCCTTTAGATACTTATCTAACCTTAAGTACCATGCTCTTGGAGCCTTCTTCAAACCATACAATGCTTTCTTCAACTGAGACACAAAGGTTTCATCATCATGTAGCATAAAACCTTCTGGTTGTTCCATGTATACTTCCTCTTCTAAATTTCAATTTAGGAAAGCAGATTTTACATCCATTTGATACACTTTATAACCCTTGTAGGCAGAGAAAGCAAGAAACATCCTAATAGCTTCTAGCCTAGCCAAAGGTGCAAATATTTCTTCAAAATCAATACCTTCTACTTGAGGATATCCTTTCCACACTAACCTTGCTTTGTGCCTCAGAATCTTTCCTTATTCATTCATCTTGTTCCGATAGACCCACTTGGTGCCAATGATATATTTATTAACCGATCTAGGAACTAACTCCCAAGTTTTGTTCTTCTCAATTTTCTACAGCTCTTCTTCCATTGCATTCATCCATTTTTGACTTTTGCTGGCCTCATTGAATTTATTAGGTTCCAATTCAGTCTTGAGGCATAAATTGACTTGTTCATCATTCTGAGCAAGTCTTCTTCTAGTCTGCACACCATCACTCTTATTACCTAAAATCTTCTCTTCTGGGTGGTTTTTCTATATATACCAGTTAGGGACCTTATTGGATGCTTCTTCCAATTCATTGTCTAACTGTGTTTCTTCACCTTCATCACCAGAATCATCATACCGGTTGACTTGAGTATTTCTTCCTCAAAGCATATCTTCATCTACTCTCACATTCACACTCTCAATGAATCTACTTAGTCTTTTGTTGTAGCATTTGTAGGCTTTATTGTGAGTTGAGTAACCAAGGAAAATACCTTCATCACTCCTAGAATCAAAGCTTCCCAAGCCATCCTGATCTCTTTTAATGAAGCATTTACTCCCAAACACCTTGAAGTACTTGACTGATGGTTTCCGGTCATACCACATCTCATAAGGTGTCATCCTGTTGTTTGTTCTCAATTGAACCCGGTTCAAAGTATATGTTGCAATATGAACCGCTTCCTTCCAATACATATCCGGTAAGCTTGCCTTGTTTAACATGGTTCTAGCCATCTCCTTGCCTATCCTATTCTTCCTTTATACTACACCATTTTGTTGTGGTGTCCTGGGGGCTGAGTATTGTCTTCTGATTCCATGTCTCTCATAGTAGTCCTCAAACTCATTTGATGTGAACTCTCCACCCTGGTCTAATCTTAGGCATTTCAGCTTGCATCCACTTTCCTTCTCTACCATCTTCCAGAAGATCTTGAATCTGTCAAATGCTTGTGAATTATCTTGTAGGAAAGTGACCCATGCCATTTTTGAATAGTCATCAATCAAGAGCATAAAGTATCTCTCATCGGCAAGAGCTCTTGTCCTAGTTGGACCACATAGATCTATATGCAATAGTTCTAGCAGTCTTAAAGTATTATGTTACTTAGTCTTGAAGCTCACCTTAGTTTGCTTTCCTCTTACACATTCATCACAAAATGTGCTTACCGGTTTGACGATTGGTGGTCTATTTCTCACAGAGCCCTTTTTGCTTACTACAATTAGATTATCAAAATTTATGTGGCCAAATCTCCTATGCCACAACCAACTCTCATCCACTTGTCCCATCATGCATTGGGACTCAAAAAATTCCTTCATATTGCACACATTTCCATCAGTTATTTTACCTTCTGCAACAATCTGACCGGTATTCTCTTTTCTTATTTGGCAACCGGTAGAGTTAAAAGTGAATTATATCCTTTATCACACATCTGACGCACACTTAGAAAATTGTGTTTTAAACCTTCTACATAATATACATCACGTGCCTTCACTTTGCCATTAATATTCAGAGTACCTTTGCCTTTTATCTTGATGGAGGAGTTATCTCCAAATCTTATTGAGCCTCCATTCCAATCTTCAAGCTTGATAAATTTATTTTTATCACCGGTCATGTGGTTGGAACAACCATTGTCTACAACCCACAAGTTTATTCTTTCTCAATGTACAACAATCTGCACAATCAGACTTAATTATGCTTTGTTCTTGTATTTCTCAACCCAAATCGGTTTGTCTTCTTTCTTTTTGTCTGCTGCAACCTATTGTTCTGGTTTAACTACCGGTTTCTGATTAGGATCTGTCATTTTCTACTTGATTTTCCTGTGCTTACAATTCTTTGCAATATGTCCAAACTCTTGACAGTTATAGCAATTCACATTGACATTAAAGGATGAGTCTTTAAAACTATTGTAGGACTCTCCTACATTCAAAACTCCTCCAAATCCCATTGCACTGATAAAAAACAACATCCATATCGCGGAGTGCATTAAATGGATTTCTACTTGCAAAGCTAACAGGGGGATTGTTCATCAATCTACAATCACCAATTCTATGTCCAAACTTATTACACCGGTAACAGTAACCATGAAATTGAGGTACATACTAGTCTTGCTGCTATGGACCAACGAGCCTTTGTCTCATCGGATGTCTCCCTCTCATGTTGTTGACTCTAGTGAGCCCTTCATTAGCAATCTTGAACCTGCCTTTATAATTTGCATTTCAGTGCATTGGGTGTGGTTTCTGGTTTTGAGCATACTGGTTCACAAGCTGGTTTCTTGTAGCCTCAACATAGGTCTTCTTACCAGTATCTTTGTTGACAGTGAATGTTTGCTTCTCTTTACATTCACTTGAGGAAGTGAATTGTATCTCTTTACCGAAAGTGTCTTTGTTGTTGGAACTTTGTCCTTCAAATACCAAGCCACCAATATCTTTTGAATGCTTTTGATTGTTCAACATCTTATCCAAAGCTTCAGTGCTGCCCTCATACTTGCTCCTTATTTTCAGTTCATCCTTACTCTTTTCAATCTCCTTTCTAAGCTTTACAATTTCTTCTTCCATATTTTGGTGCACCTTCTCCTTCTTCATCAAATCAGAGGATGTAACTTCACATATCCTCTTAGCTTCTTCCAATCGGAGTTTAAGTTATAAATTACTTGATTGGACTCATCCAGGGATTGCTTTGGGAGATCTTGTTCTTCTGCTGTAGCAAGCTTAACTTTCTTGAGTTCTCTTCTTGTCTTACTTAACTCCTCAAGAACACTTATGAGCTCACCTTCTAGACCCACTTTAGCTTCAATGTCTTCATCTTCCTCATCTTCAACAACCGGTTCATCTAGTGCCATAAAGAGATTAAATTCTCTTTCATCCTCATGACAGTCATCTTTTGATGCACTCTCTTCATTTGTGGCATCATCCTCAATGGTATATAGGCTATTCTGCTTCTGGTAGCTTCTTCTTCCTTGCTGGTGAACTTTTTTCTCTTTGTCTTTACCAAAAGATTTGCCAGATCTCCTTTGCTCATCTCCAAAGGTTTCACTGTAGGGACATTTTGTAGCAAAGTGTCCTATTTTACCACAATTGAAAAATTTGAGTGGCAACTTTCCTTTATACTTACCGGATCCTCTCTTGAGCTTTCTAACAAAGTTTTCTACCTCTGCATCCGAATCTCCACTGGATCCTTTATGAGAAACTTATTCCTTTCCCTTTTTGGTAGAATTGAAAGCAACCTCTTTCCTTAAAGATCCTTCTCCGATTGTTATCATCTTATAAGAAGTTAAGGAGCTAAATAACTCATCCATTGTGAAGGTTTTTAGATCTCTGGCTTCCTCTATAGCAGAGACCTTAATATCATACTTAGATGTGAGTGATCTAAGTACCTTTTGACAATAATTTCATCAACAATTTCCTCTCCAAGTCCTCTGATGGTGTTCATAGTTTCATCTACTTTGTTCGTAGTATTTTCTTCATCTTTCATCTTCAAGCCTTTAAGATGACCTCTTAGTGATTGCAGCTTGGCGTCTTTGACTTTGGCATCTCCTTCAAATAATCTCTGCAATTTATCCCAAATCTCCTTGGCGGATGAGCAATGCATGACCTTGACAAACTCATTATCTAACAACCCACTGAGAATAGCATGTTTAGCCTTTACATTGTTCTCATACTCCTTCTTAGCATCCAGGTCAGTGGGAGGAACACTAGAGACAGTATACTCATTCTTTACAGACATCCAAACATCAAATCCTAGAGAGGACATATATGTTTCCATTCTTTTGCACCAAAAATCATAGTTGGTTCCATCAAACATTGGAGCTTTAGAAGAGGAGAAAGACTCATTACTTGCCATTGTGTTCAAAGACCAGAATCTACCCAAGCTAGAGAAAGATTATTTGACCGGAAACCTAGGATTTGATACCAATTGTTGAACACAATGTACCACTGAGAGGGGGGTGAATCTGTGGTTCCTAATAATCTAAACCTTTTAAACCAAACCCTTGGTACTGGTTAGAAAATCAGACACATGGAGGATATATCGGTGAGCTAAGGAAAGTTATTGAATTGCAAACACACAAAGATACTCAACACATAACACCTGATATATGAGGAAAACCCAATGTGGGAAAAACCTTGGTGAGAAATGCTACTGGAGACTATTGCTCCAATCCAGCCTAAAAAAAATACTGATTACAAAGTTTAGGGTACCAACCCAAGGAGAACCAACCCCTTTACCATGCTCCAAATCAGTGAAATACGATAGATCAGATTAATACAATAGTTGTAGCCTTGTTACAAATGAGTTTTGTAACTATTTCAATCAAAACACTTCACCGGTTTAACTCTTCTCTATCGATTCTCCCTTGCTCAGTTCTCTTCTGGTTCTCTGTCCTTTGTTTATGCCTTTTCTGCCTTGATTTTGTCTTGTATACCCTTCACCGATACACTTTCTTTTCTCCTTCACCTTCAACAACTTTCTTCCCAAATCTCCCTTGCCGGTTCACACAAATGTTGTTCTATTTGGTAGCTTGCCGGTTGCTCTAACCTTACCGATAAAACCTCTGATAAACCTTCTACCAGTTCAACCTTTCCGTCAGACAGCTCCAACACTCAGATTCTTTTGATCTTCTCTCTAATCACTCTCTTCTCTCTCAGTTACTCTATCTTCATCGACATCAAGCATCATTGACTTAAGTCTTCAGTTTGCATATTTATACTTGAATGTTCCCACCCAAAACTATATTCAAACTGGGTACGTTAGGGTTTTTCTCCATTGAGTAAATTCGTATCAAATATAATCACATCTCATCTCCTCAATTGATGATTTGCAGTAGATCAAACATCACCGCTATTTATGATGACATCTGTACACGCTTTCTATATTTAGCGACCTCATCACCGCTATTTATGATGACATCTGTACACGCTTTCTATATTTAGCGACCTTCAACTTGTTTTTTGGCCTTTCTCTGTCATTCACCATTAATGCCTCAGCTATTTCCTTCGACCAACAAGCACAAAGGTTGAATTGTCCTGCTTGATATATCTCACCAAAAAGCTTCTGCATCTTGATCTGCCTCGAGCCGCACTTCTTCTGTCATTGACCTATGATTTACGGGTTCCTTATTTAAAGTCAACCTGCTCATCACCTATCACGTTGATGGATGGTTTGCCTGCCATTGCATGCCTGCCACATGGAATCTACATGTTGTCCTCAGACACCATCCAAATCAACCCAGTCTGCTATGTCGGTTTGAGTTCATTCACCAAACAAGACACACGACTGGTGTTGAGGACCTTACCGGTTCATATACCCTACCGATAGATCATATTGACTTGGAATGCTTTTGGTTCTGTGTCCATACTTCATGTGATCCAACAACCATTCACTCTGTTGGTTTGTCTTCTCTATGTTCATACATGCTCACTAGTGGATCTCCTTATTGTTTGCAGATTGATAAACTTCATGACTCCACCATTCCAACAGTCTCACACTGATACATTTAAATCTTCATGTTCCATGCCAGTAGACATTCTCCTACTTGCATCTGCATACCAGGAATATAACTACCGATTGACATTTCATACTGGTTTCCAACACTTACTTTCCGATTATCATCCCATACCGGTTGACATCAATGACAACACAATTCCAACAATATCCCCACTACACTTGCAAGAATCATGATGACACCAGGAACGTGGAGAAGATTCTCTCTAAATTTAGTTTTCACTTTTTTGATACTAGGCCTTTCTTTGATCATAATAATTTTGTTGAAAATAATTTATATCTTGGTACTTAGTATGAGCATGAGCCTTATATTGAAGAATATTAAGAGGATTGTACAAATGAGAATGAGTTAAAAAAAGAGATTAGATGAAATTGACCATAGACCAAATGAAGGATTTCCATCTAAAATTTGACATCCCTAATATTATTAATTTTAAAACCTTTGCCAAAAAGTTAAAGTCTGAAAGAGGTCACACATATTTTCATTAGATCCCCTTTTGTGTTGAACAAGAGTAGAAGATGAATATAGTGTTGGAAGTATGAGCTTATATGGTTGTCATTGATGTTAAAACTAGTTATTTGGATGGATTTTGATCCGGATATGTTCCTAGTTGTTGCAGTTGTGGTTTGTGTTACAGATTGAGTTTGGTAGTTTGGTGTTGGTTGTGGTAGTTATTTTTTCTTTCTGGAGGTAAGTGTGTCTATTAGATTGGTCCAAAATGTCTTTGGTGACCTTTGGATAAGTTGTAGATTGTATTGTAGTTTAGTGGGCATGATTATGTGGCTTGTGTAATATTCTCTGTTTTCTTCTCTTGTGGATTCTTTGTTCCACAAGGGAGCTTTATTGATTTATGTTTGAAATATCCATTTGTGTTATGATTTGGTGTTTCTAATTGGATTATCTTGATTGGATCATATTCCTTTGGTTCGAATATGCATTAGAGTATGTATTAAGAATTTTTTATGGGTCTCACCATGGCGTGTGGAGATCCACATGAGGTATTTTGCATTGAAAGATATTTTTTGATTGACTAATTTCTATATCTTTATGTTATGTTTGGTAACAACTTTGGTGCATTTCATGCTTAGGAGATCCTCCTCATTTATAGTTTTACTATTTCCTTCATTGTTGATTGACAGTGGGTCCTCTGGCAACAAATTGTATCTTTCCCTAAAGTAGTTAGCCTTAGTAATGAAATTATTTGTATCTTGTCCTAAGGTAGCATGCCTTAGCCTTGCAAGTCCATCAAGTGCTATTTCCCCTTGGCAATGAGCCTAAAACATTGTAATCATTTTATTCATATTGTGAGTTAGATTATCACTGTGGTTTTTCCTAGTTTGGGTTTTCCACGTAAATCTAGTGTTCATGTGTTGATGATTGATGTGTTGTTACTGTGTTATTTGATGCTGTTTATGATTAATCTATTTTGAATTTCCAAACTGATTCACCTCTCCTCTTAGTCCTGTCGTGTATCCAACATAGAGTCCAAAATTGCTAGCCACAATTTAGGTAAATTTGCAAACAAGGGGTAGGCATAATGAGAGCAAGGATTAAGTGAAAAGTCCAATGCACATAAAGCAACATAAAATGTGTATGCACCATTAGGGATAAGTAATCCACCATGAAAGGAGATAGGGATGAACACCTATAAAGGAATATAATATTAAAAGGTCATTGTGAATGAGATATAGAAAGTGCAAGAAGGAAGCTAGAAATAAAAAGAATAGCTAGGAGGGAGCCTTTCCCAACTCAAGAAAATATTTAAGAACAATAATAAATGGGAAATCCTCCACCTTCAATTCAAACATCTTTTGGGAAGATACAAGGAAACTTTGATGAGTATTCCTCTCAGCAACATATCAGTGCTCAAGACACTATAGGATCAACCTTAGGCACTCCTTTGTCACCTAAAGATAAATCATTTTTATTAACTCCAAATTGGTTGAGAGAGAGTTTAATTAAAGAAGAGAAAATAAACCCATCTCATTGACCCTAGTTTTGATGCAGTTGCTGAAAATTATTCCGTTTATCACCAACCTTAGATAACAAAGAGAAAATCCAAAATCTCACGGGACTCTCACTTAGAACACAAATTTATTGAAATTGAAGATCCCATGGGTGATAATCTAATGAATATGAGTCCACTACAATTGATTTTAATATAAAAAATATTGATTTGGGCCCTTTGACTATGGAAGGTGACATTCATAATGTTAAAACCTTAGTTTATATCCTTGTTGAGAGGTTAGAGGTGACAAAAAAGAAAAGACTTTAATTTTGGAGTAGGTGGAGGTCTTATCCCCTCATATAAAGCCTATTATTAATATGGACACTCACCCCCTTATAATTTTACTAAAAAATCTATAAAATAATCATATTATAGGAATTAGCCATGATATATCATGGATCAAATTAACAAAAATAGAGCTACTAATTGTAGTTGAATCTTGGTTTGCAAGCCTAATTGTAGAAGGTTCAACCTACATCAGTGAAGCCATAGAGATGTATTCCAACTTTGAAGTTAAAAAGGAAATAATATTATTGAAAATCCACATATGTAAAAAGGGGATGCAATATTGGAAACTATAGTACAAAACTTGAAGGAGATTGGAAAGGCTAATCTAAGCATGTTACTTTGAGGATGTGATAAGAAAAACTAAAGAAGGATAAATATCAAAGTAGAAGGAATGTGCTGAATGGAAAGGTTTTGTGAAAAAAAAGTATCTAGAAGGGATGAAAAAGTAGTAGAGAATTATAATTTTATGATAATGGATCTCAAAGATAACAAATTGTTGTATAAGTTAGTATTCTCAACAAAAACATGAGAAAGCCTAATGTTTCTGTAACAAAAAAGGAATTTAGGAAGAAGGTGTTAGAATAGCTAGCAGATAAGGATTTTATTAGTGAAGAGATGATGGAAAAATTCTCTCAATTATATATAAGTGATTAACAAAATTCAAGAAGAAATTGAGAATTTTAACAAGAAAGATGAAGATGCCTAAAAAGTTTTCACCTCTTGGAAATCTATTTTAACAACACAACAGTGCCAAATAAGAAGGATATTTCCCTTATGGTTGCTAGATACATGAGGTACATGAAAAAGATAGGTTCCACATCAACCAAAGCATAATTAGAATATGGAGCATCTGGGTCCAAGAAGGAACTGGAAAAAGATGTTGAAGTCCCTTAATGCGATCTATTTATTTGCTTTTAATAAATGAATGTTTAATTAAACGACATTTATCATTTTCATTTGTGAAGTTGTTTCTTCTCAAAAATTTAAGATTTAATGGCAAATATATTTTCATATTATTTTATTATAAATAGTTGGGTAGGCTTTGCAGGAGATTTTGGTAATTTATATTGACAACTAATCAAATAGGATAAAAAACCTCTGTAATTCTAGAAGTTGTATATTTTTGCATGAACGTTTCATTACTATCTACTATATTAGATTGTGAGCTCTATTTTTGGGAAGCGATAAACACAAAGGAGAATGATGAACTTTGGGTCATTAATTTTTTGAGTTATATATTCTTCTTACATTGAATGTGCAACTACTTTTCTTTCTGAATGTTTTTGTTGTGTGGAATGCTGGTAGCTTTTATCATATAAATTTCTCATCATTCAAATTCTTTTATTTTATGATTGGAGGATTTTTAGGTGGTGATTTGTGAATGGTTAATTTAATGTTTTCTAATCTTAGGAGTTATCCGTGAGACTTTGTGCTCACTTTAGATAAATTTTTCTTTTCAAAAAATTGTCTTCCCTACTTTTAGGTTAAAAACATACCTATTAGTTAGTTATTTAGATCATACAAGGGAGATACCCCTTTCAAACATAGAGGAAGGTTACCAAGATCATTTGCAGCCTATCCAACTTGTTGAACACTATGTTTGAAAATAAAAAAAATCTTCCTAAGGGCGTGAAAACCAAAAGGTTATTGACCAAAATGTCATATCGAGCATCTCAAAAGGAGTTTCACCGAAAGAATGCTTTCATCGAAATAAAGCATGACGTGTAAAGCACTATGTAAAAATGTCTTCAGCAGAATATCACTTTAGATAAATGAAGGCAGCCTCTCATCGATACTCCAGTTTCATCGAAAAGGAAAAAGCAAAAGGCAAAAAGTGATTTCAATAAGAAACAATTGCTGAAGAAATTCAAAAAGCATTCATCGAAATGCAAATCTCATCGATAGCATTGTATCGAACAAAAACAGAGGGGTTTTATCGATGAGGGGGATGTCGAAGAAAAATGACTTTCGAAGAGCTTGCATGAACTTTCACCGAAGAATAGAACTCATCGAAATATGATTTCGATGAAACTTGCGAGTGACTTATCGAAAGAAAGTTCATCGAAGAAAAGATGATTTCGAGGAGAATTGAAAAGGGTTTTTTCGACATAGGCTATTCATCGATGAAGTGATATCGAAGGAAGTGATCTTTCGATGAAAGGTTAAAGTATCCGGCCGAAGACAAGGGTTTCATCGAAAACTCGATTTACGATCATTTCAGTTGAATAGTACTTCCCGCGAAAGAGTTAAAAGCCCAAGTGAAGAATGTCACATCTGCAATTAAGTTTAAACATTTGAATAGCCGTTATAGATGCAGAGACATTAAATGTGCACAAGTTACCCATGCAATTATAGCTGAACTGATCGAATTTTTCATAAGAACCAGATTGATGCTAAGAAACTGAAAGCTGCAAGGAATTTGCTGGAATTCATGAACGACAATCAGAGGAGCTAGACAAATTTTCCAAGTAAGTTTGATTTCTCGTATTTATTATGGAACCGTCTTCTTCTTCTAAAAAGAGTAGGAAAGGAAAAGAGCTAAACCCTTAAGAGAAGCCCAAAAGACAGAAAAAGGAAGGTAGAGCTTTGACTCAGGATTTGCTAGACCAGTGCCCGACATCCAGCGTGAGGTCTAAAAAGATCAAAAGTGAAGAAGAAGGATTGGAGGATAGATTTGAACATCTGGGAGACATATGGACCGAAATCAGGGGACATGAATTGTTCCTGTTTAGTTACAAAAGAAGGGATGCTCCTGAGCCCATAAGTAATCTATGGAAGAAAAACTTAGGGAAATTGGTAGTCCCAAATGTGTTTGTGGATGTTGAATTAATGAAAGCTCTGGTAGATTGCTATGATCCGAGAACCAAAACCATATGCGACTACCGAGGGAATCCCTTGGTGGTGATTAACAAACAGACTATTGATATGGTATTTGATCTAGACTGGGAAGTAGAGGAGAAAATCGATATGCAGAAACTATCACAAGAATTCTTTAGCTTGGAAAACATCTACAGGACATGGAGATTACCTATTCACCGGCCAAAAGTGGGTGGGTCCATTGTTCCATTCAGCAAAAATGACAAGGTGCCATTCGATGTCAACCATTTCCATTCGTATTTTAAATATACATACTATGCTGCAGCCCAAGTATTAGGCTTAGAGGCTCATCCTCTCATGGATATTGGGGTTATGGTTCTGTGTGCCGATTTACAATCGAAAAACCCTAGGTCATTTGATTATGCCACTTATGTTGCAGATTCCCTAAATCATGGTTTGGAGAAGTTGAAAGGAGACCTTGTGAATATCCATTTTTCATTGTACTCTTTATTGATGCATATTATTCTTTATTGTGGACAAGAAATCAATTTCTGGTCAGATGATTTCTGCATCAGAGCTTATGATAAGAATGGTTTGAAGAAACCAGTTCAGTTGTGGGTTTCTGCATGGGATCAAAGATTCATGAACAACCAGTACTGGCACTTTCAGGAATATTTTGTGAAACCCCTTAGTGCGGCCTTTGGGCAACATAGAGATTATACTTTGTCCCCTGAAATTAAGAGATTCCTCAGGCCAAAAGACTTCTCTCTGGAGTCCCAGATTGATCACAATTGGGGTGACTGGTATTGCCACAATAATCATACAGAAATCAGGGTATTTGGGTATGAAGGAAAGCCATACATGCTTCCAATTACAGTACCAAACAGGGTGGCTAGCCTGGAGATTGTGAGACAGTTATCTACGGTCAGTGCCAAACATCCTATGGATTTTGGTAAACAATCCATTGTTCCAGGGTTATTGGTTTTTTCCGATTTTATTGTTAAAAGTTCAAAAAGCTATCATCTACTTCAAAATAAATTAGATTATTATGGCATGACTCTGGGTGAACCTAGAGAGAACTTTGATCCTGAGGGATATATAAGAGCTGCCAGGGCGTCGCAAAAACTAAAGGCCGGAATACATGTGGCTAAAATGCCAGATGATTTGATCAAGAACCTTGAAAGGGAAGAGGCCAGGGCTTTGAGAGAAAAAAGCGAAATGACTTGGGAAGCCTTCAAATGGAAAAGAGCAAGGGGGATGGTGGATGGAGACTTGCTTGGAAACCTCCAAGACCCTGTGGAGATAGCCAAAAGGCTACTTCAATATGAAGTAGAGATTATGCATAGGGTGCCCCCCCAGTTCCTTCATTTTATCAATACTGAAAAGGATAGTTAACCATTGGCTCACATATCACCAAAATCAACTGCTAGTAGTATCCCTGCTGACTCTCCTAGAGAAGATTATCCTCCGGGTTTTGAAGCAGAGGTGGATGTAGACACTGGTGAATTCAACATTAAAGATGTAGTTGACATAAGAATGACAGAGCATGAGGATTTCGTTGCTGATGACGGATTCGCCTCTTCAAGGAAATTCCTTTCATTCTTGTACCAGTATAAAGGGGCCCATGTGAAACGAAGCATGGCTGGAAGACCTGAAGAAGAACAGATGAAAAGATTATAGGATGAAATCGATACCCTCATGAAGGATATGACCCCTGAGAAAGGGAGGAAAATATTAAAAGAAGCTGGTGTCATCATCTTCTCTAGTTGGGACATAAATTCAGCACTTCTTTTTGACGGATTCTTGAAAAAACAGGATTTGAATCAATAGGTGTTGCCTCAAGAGGTAGATAAATTGTTCCTAGGCTCCGGGTATGATCCTGATCAAAAGGTTCTCCTACAATGGGCATTATATCCAAAGGGGAAAAGGCCAATTATTGTAGATATCGAAGAAACCTTTGGACACCTCATGATTCATCAGGTTGGAAAGACTGACCCTAGGGTCACTGCAAAGTTGAACCTGGATGTAGCCAAATTAAATATGGATCAGACGGAGTTTTTGGTCAGAGAAAATATTACTTATAAGGGCTTATATGAAAAATCTAAAGAAGAGAATCAAAAGTTGCAAACGAAAATATTACAACTTGAGACAGGGATTCCCTTGAATGAATATGCCTCGTATCCTACAAGACAGAGCTTGGATGATGTTTCTGATGCTCTATATTGGAAGTATCAAGAAGATAAGGCTACCAAATAGATAAACAATATCCAGCAAAAAATGGATAAATTGGTTAACGACATCATTGAACACCGATTCAACACCATGCTTATACATGTCGAACATTACTGGAGGGTGTACACTGGAACCATAAAAGCATTAAGAGAGCATGAAAGGTTAAAAGCACGATTGGATGAGGTGATAAGCAGTATTGATGTGATGACGCCAGAGGAGAAGGCTGAAGGGACTTCACACATAGAAGATCATGCTAAATTCGAAGATATGCTAAAGCGAGATCTTAAAGAATTGGATGATGGGAGCCTTATTGGAATGCCCTCATTTTATAAAGAAGGAGGAGTAATGTCCATGGAAGATTTGCGGAATGAGCTTATAAGCATCAAGGATCGAGCTCTGTCAAGATTGGACCGAAGCAAAGACATGGCCCCTACCGTCAACCAGATGATCTTCGAATACCTTTCACAAGGAGAAGAATTGAAGAAACAGAGTGTTAAGATCAAGACTTTCAAAGAAGATGATTATATTCATCATTTAGGAATTCTTAATCTCTTTTTACTTAAGTTTGTTAGGAATATTCAAATTAACAATTAATGTTTTGAAAAGACACGTCTTTTCATAATTGGCTCTTGCTCTCATATATATGTGAGAAAGGCTTTTTGTAAAATGGTAACAAGTTAGAATAGGAACAAGATAGCAATGTATGCCAACCTGTAAGTTCTCTGTTATACAAATTTTGATGGAATACATGCTATGATCAATTGTTTTTCTTTGCGTATGCGTTGTGGATTATTTCATTTTGTTTTGGCGATCGCTTGTGATATTATCTAAAGAGATAAGGTTATTCATATTCTTGGAATGAAATTTATGTTATATGTTATAAAGTTGAAATAAAAGTTCTGCTTGCGAATTGTAATTGTTCTTCGCAGTGCTTACTTGAATGGTCCCTTAAAGGTAGGGTTAAATTCGTTCAAGCAACTTATGATATAAGCATTCAATTGATCTCAAAAGATATAATAACCGACAGGTCCATAAAGGGGTGGGTTAAAAAGCTGTCTCACAGGTTCGCATAATAAGTCCTAAAGAAAATATAATGACTCTGTAGCCCAAACAACGAAGAAGGCACTGGTTATTTACAGATTACACTTATCACCGTATTCATCATATGTCATTTTAAAAGCAACAGGAGTAACTAAGTAAGAAACATAGATCGAATAGCTTCTACAACAACAATCTTGAACTCATCTGCTATATCTCCATCCTAGGAATCTATGCCATCTTGAGATAGGAGGGAACCAGATCAAGACACTTAATCTGCTATAAAAAGCACCGGTCATTAAGAACAACTGGTGAATAGGTACACCCGCCTAGGTCCTGCAGAGCCTGAAGTGAGAGAGTTAACAACTAAACAGGTTCACTCTATATGTTGGCCAAGTCAATTGGAGGGTTTGATCATAGGAGTTGGCATTTCCTTAGAACCTATCCAATCTGTTGATTTGAGACCCAACACAACTGTTGGTGATTTTATTTATTTATTGTTGGGCCAAAGTCATTCACATTTATTCTAATATTGGCAACAAAAAATTGTTTACCAACAAGATATGAAGATCTTATATTACCATAGCTTTTGATATCAAAATTTGTATATATGATATAAACAAGGAATACTTTTCTATTACCATGATTATTCAAATCACGAAACATGTTACTTGGGATGAATGACAACATAAGTGGTATGTAAAATGAGGGACCAAATCATTAATAATATTGAAAAAATGAAAATAGAATAATTATTATGTTTGTTATGGCTTATTTTAATTATATTAATTAGTTTAGACTTTTCAAAGAGCTCGAAGAGGTATATAGAAAAGTGAATTTGGATACCTAAGTTAGTCAAATAGTAGTTTATTTAAATACCTAGGAGGATGGTATAAAATTTGTTTAAGAAATCATTACATGCATTGAGTTATTTCAAGAAAAATAATGTAAAAGTAAATAATATAATATAGGATAGTGAATAAACATATCGAATTTATACTATTTTCAAAAGATTCAAATATATCCATATCATGATAGTATAAAATAGATTCGGTTGAATATCCCCTCTTCAATATGTATTATTAGATGATAAAGTGAAGGGATTAAGCTCAACAACAATAACTTATCCCATAGAGCTCAAAGTGCCTTACTTTTTGAAATGAAGATAAACTAGTATAGAAGGTACAAGAATCCATAAAGGAGGAAGAACAAAAATGTTTATAAGAAGAATAAACGGTTGAATAAAATCTCTAAAATTTCAAAATAGATGAAGTTGAAGAAACCCTTGAGGCACAGGGAAAAGGAAAAGATAAATAAATCCAAAAGAGAAAAGAAAATATAAATCACAAGAATAGAGAATTCTATCAAGTCTTTGATACAATAGAAGTTATACATTAAGAACTCCAAAAGATACAAATTTATATGCCCTAAGGAGCATTAGTAAAAATCAGCAATGAAAGATATAACTAAGAATAAAATTAAAAAATAAAAAGATGAAAGAATGCCAAATATAGAAAAATAAATAAATAAAGGCAACACTAATAGAACAAACTACATTTTTAGTGAGTAAAGAGTCAAGATATTTATTATATATGAATAACTAGTAGAGGAATTTAATAGAATATTTATTATAGAGGGATAACTACAAGAACTAGTGAAGAACCTCAACACATATGAAGGTTAATAAGAAGAAAATGATGTTAACAAATTGAGAATGTAAAACTATAATAATATTCATAGATAATGATCAAGTCATTATTGAGAAAAGTAAAAGGAAAGAAACAAGAATTAAGTTAGATGGTGGTGAACATAAACATAACAAATGATTATATAATTATTTATTTATCATATTCTCTTAGTTTGTTTACAAAAGGTAATCTATTGATAGATGAAAAGGAATAGGTATAAGAAATATACACATCATATAATATAAATATATAATATAAATATAAAATATAATGGGAAAAAGAAACAAACCTTAACATGTAAGGCCTTAAATTTTTCAACATCACTTGAATTTGTTCATAATTTTCTATAGATTCACTAGTAAAAAAGAGGGTTTATCAAAGAGGGTTTATCCTATCTTGTACATGGAATGCCAAATTACTTTTTAGTAACTCATTTCCACACATATATCTGTGTGTGTTTGTTATTAGCATGTTTGGTTCTTATATATTGATATTTTTATTAACATATATGAAAACACATTTTTGTTATTGGGATCTATTTACTTTCTAGACCTATTTTAGTTATAATCTAGAAACCTCTATTTTTTATTCTTTTCTTATTACATTATAATACACATTTTACTTGTCCTTTCATACTACTTGGTGCAATTTTAATATTAAGTATCCTAGTACATGTTGGGATTAAAACTATATTTTGTATAATTTAATCAAAATACACATATGCATACCTTACTTGAATATTTTAAATTTTTTACTCATTTTATTTCCTCCACTAAATTGATGTGAGTATTATACCTATACATCCAAAGATTTTCTAAAGAGACTAAGTATTTACACAAAAATTTTATGGATTGATGTTATCTTTATGCTTCATATTTATTGTATTAATTAATTAATATATTTTACCATATTATATATTTTAATAAATGATGGACTTTTATAAACATCAAGAAAATGGATTATATAATTCTCTCTTCCCTACTATCAACATTCATACATCTCTTTGTAAATTTTAAGGAGTGATAAGGGATGATCATGGTAGGTGTATTGCAGCGGTGGCACTCCCCATGGGGACCCAGACCAACCACCTTGCTAAAGTCATGGGCACCTTCCAAATTTTGTAAATTGCTAAACAATTACGATGCAGGAAGGTGTGGATTGAGGGTGATTCCAATAATATTATTCAATGTCTAAGGGGAAAAGTATGCCTTCATGGACTACTGAGAATATTATTAAAGATTCTATGAATATTTTCAATACCTTTGAAGAGTCCTACATTTACCATAACTATAGAGAGGTTAATTGTGTAGCGGACTTTTTCGCTAACATGGGGGTTAGGCTTAACACTAGGAAGGCTTGGTTTAATGAAGACACCTTGGAGTATGAGGTCCGGTCCTTTCTCATGCACGATCAAGCACATGGCAGATATGAGGAGATTCCTACTATTTTCGATGATGAATGTGTTTAATTTTGTCATCATTTTTTGGCTTGCAGTTGGTTTGAATGCCCTCACTTATAATTATGACAACCAGACCTTGCACACTTTATGGGTATTACTTGTTTTAGAAGCTAGTGCTGGTTTTTCTATTGTCGACTCTGTTTTATTAAAGATTGCTACTACCATGTCAAGTTTTAAGACTATGGGGGTTTAGAGACGCAGGGTGGAACCAACTAATTGTGCTAACTGGAAGAAGAACCCAACCATTTGGCATAGATTGCAGAAGGGGGGAGTGACACCATTCTTGGAGAAACTGCACGGGCTAACCAGAGTGTTATCAGGGAATTCATGAAGGTGTGGAAGGATGGTAAGGTGCATTTATTTAGGAGGGTGACAGAGATTAATGAGGAACTCATTGCCAAAGTGACGGGTTTGTCTATGGAGGGCTTTAAATTTTATAGAGAGAAAAATATCTAATGTTGCTAGATGAAAAGATTCCCCAAGAAAGAGAAGGAGCCTGATTGCCTGGTGAAAGATAACAAGACTCACTTTGAGCCAAAGCAGATTAAGGCCATTTGGAGGGGGCTTCTGAAGGCAATTATGGAGTTTTTTACTTTGGATGACAGGTTCACCAAAATCTACGAGTATCATTTTGTGTTTCTTAATCATTTTCATCACAATGAGAAAATGTCTTTTCCGTTTTATCTGTTGTCTTCGTTGAGTGCTAGCATAACTGATTTTAAGGATAATCCCCATGTTAATCTGGTTTTACTCCATTGTTTAACTTCTCTTATCTTTGAGAATCTGAAAGTTAGGGCTTCTAAAAACCCTAGCAAGCCCTCTCCCGTTATTGTTGAAGAGATTGATGATAGTGAGGACTCAAAATCAAAAGGTTGGGAGACTGACAGTAATGATGGGGATTTCGTCCCTCACACCAACAAAAAGGCTAAAATTGGGCTTAAGGTGGTTGCTTTTGGAGTTAGTAAGGGGTCCCCCTAATGTTGGTGGTGAGGGTTCAAACAAACGACATAAGGGTAAACCTCGAAAGACCACTTTGAAGGTAGCTTTGATGAATAGGATTCCTTGGACCAAACTCACAATATTGAAGCGTCCTCTTCCTCCCATGGATCTGAACATAATTCCTAGGATTCGACGGATTTTTCTCCATAGGATTTTCATCCCAAACAGGAGATCCCGTTTGATGTGCTCAACATTGCCAAGAATAGCTCTTTGGAGGTTTTTCGTCTTTTCAGGTGGGTGTTTTATGAGATTAAGAACATTAATCTCAAGCAACGGTCCTTATCTTCCAAGATTGAAGTTATGCAGGCTAATGTGAGTGCCGGAGATATGCCACATGCTACTATTAGTGCTCATCCTGCTAGTATTGGTAAAGAGGTGGCTGAGGGGGCTTCGACGGGTGCTCTTTGGACTAAAAGCGAAAAACAAGTCATGACTGATTGTTTGGCTAAAAACATGGAAGCCACCCAAAGAGTGAAGGAGATTTCTGATAAAAAAATTTTGGACATGGAGGCTAGAATTGCCAAGTATGAGACTACCCTCTGGGGTATTATGGAAATTAGTTAGAATATTGTCAAGGTTTCTACTGAAACTATGTCTACCATGGTTAGCAAGTTGGAGAAAGATCGTATGGAAAGGACTGCGATGGACGTGGACAAGGATATGGTTGCTGGTGCAGAAGATTCATGTCCTCTAGGAAAGCGTACTCGGTATAGCCTGAAGAAGAAAGTCACTGAAGTTCCCCAACACATCCTGGAATTGAAGAATGTTGCCAAGAAGATGAATCAACTTAGTGCTGATGTTGCAGAGAACCTTAAAAATTTGGATTGATTTTTTGTTTCTATTGCTGGGTCTGTGTTGGTAGTTTGCTGATTTTTCATTGTTTTTGTGGGCTGAGAGGTCTTTTTTGTTTACTTCTGTTGTCTCTCATCCCTGTGGGGTTTTGTCTGCCGGTTTTGTTCTGATAGGGCTTTAATTGATCTATCATTTTTTCTGTCGTTTTTGTTCTGATAGGGCTTTAACTGATCTATCTTATGTAATCTAATGTAAAGGGTTTCGGGGTCCCTTAAAACCTTCTTTTATCATAATAAAAAACATTGACATTACCATAACAATTATAGATAGTTTCCTCTCCCCATCTTAAAACTATCAATTTGTATAGTTAGCTATGTTTTGACCCCGTGTTAGGCTACGTTTTATAGCTATTATTAGATAATTTTAGTTGTTTTTCCATAATTAATTCTTTTTCCCAAGTGTATGTTGTATCCTCTCTTATGTGTTCATTAATGTTATAGTTTACAAAAGGTCCAAAATTTTTCATGTGTGGGGTGTATTTCAATCATTTCCATAATTTGTATAAGTTATCAAAGTTTCACACTTTTTGGGTTCTCCATCCTGATACAATATTCCTTCCATATTTGCCTTCTTTTTTGCCCTTATTGGGCCTGTTGAGCACTATATTTGAAAATAAAAATATATAAAAAAAAATGTATGTTTCCATAAGCATGAAGACTAATGGATATTTCGACCAGCAAACTGTATCGAGCACTGCAAAGGAAGTTTCATCGAAAGAGTGTTTTCATCAACACAAGCACTAAGCAAAGGTATTTCGGCAAAAGGTTACCTTCGATGAATGTAGAAAACCACTCATCGATACTCTAAGTTTCATCGAAAAAGTGAAAACAAAAGGCGAAAAGGCAAAAAGGTGATTTCGAAGGAATATCATTACCGAAGAAACTCAAAAGGCATTCATCGAAATACAAGTTTTCATCGATGAACATGACGTCGAGCAAAGGCAAAATTGTTTCATCGATAAAGAGATATCGATGAAAAAGGGATATCGATGAACATACATAGGCCTTCACCGAAGAAAGAAACTCACCGAAAAGAATGATTTCGATGGAAATTACATGTGACTTATCGAAAAAGGGGACTATCGATGAAAGAGTGATTTCGATGAGTCTTAAAAGTGGCTTCTCGACATAATCTTTTCACCGAAACAATTGTATCGAAGAAAATGAGCTTTCGATGGAAGATTTAAACACTCAGCCGAAGTCAAGGGTTTCATCGATAACTTGAAATATGAGCACTTTTGAGCGAACTGTACTTCCCGCGAAAGAGTTAAGGGCCCAATTGAAGAGTGTCACATCTGCAATTAAGTTTAAACACTTGAGTAGCCGTTGTAGATGCAGAACATTAACTGTGCACAAGTTGCCCATACGATTACAGTTGAACTGAGTGAATTTTCGTAAGAACCAGATCGATGCTAAAAGATTGAAAACTGCGAAGAACTTGCGGAGACTTGCGAACGATAACCAGAAGAATTGAGCATTCCACCAAGTAAGTGTTGTCTCTCTTATTTACTGTGATTATGGAACCTTCGTCTTCTTCTTCTAAAAAGAGTAGGAAAGGAAAAGAGCTGAACCCTGAAGAGAAGCCCAAGAGACAGAAGAAAGAAGGGAGAGCTCTGACTCAGGATTTGTTAGACCAGTGTCCATCATCTAGTGTAAGGTCCAAGAAGATTAAAAGTGAAGAAGAAGGATTAGAGGACAGATTTGAAAATCTAGGAGACATTTGGACTGAGATAAGAGGGCATGAGTTATTTTTGTTTGGTTACAAAAGAAGGGATGCACCTGAACCCATAAGCAATCTATGGAAGAAGAACTTAGGCAAATTAGTAGTCCCAAATGTGTTTGTAGATGTAGAATTAATGAAAGCTCTGGTAGATTGCTACAACCCAAGAACTAAAACCATATGTGATTACAGAGGGAATACATTAGTAGTAATTAACAAATAGACTATTGATATGGTTTTTGATTTGGACTGGGAAGTAGAGGAGAGTATCGATATGAAGAAACTTTCACAAGAATTCTTTAGTTTGGAAAATATCTACAGGACTTGGAGACTACCTATTCACAGGCCAAAAGTGGGTGGGTCATTTGTTCAGTTCGGCAAAGATGACAAGGTGCCGTTTGATGTCAACCACTTCCATCCATATTTCAAGTATACATATTATGTTGCAGCCCAAGTACTAGGCCTAGAGGCTCATCCACTCATGGATATTGGGGTTATGGTTCTGTGTGCCGACTTGCAATCAAAAGACCCTAGGTCATTTGATTTTGCCACTTATGTTGCAGATGCCTTGAATCATGGGCTGGAGAAATTGAAAGGAGACCTTGTGAATGTTCATTTTTCATTATACTCCATGTTAATGCATATCCTTCTTTATTGTGGACAAGAAATTAACTTCTGGCCAGATGAGTTCAGCATTAGATCTTATGATAAGAATGGTCTGAAGAAGCCGGTTCAGTTATGGGTATCAGCATGGGACCAGAGGTTCATGAATAACCAATATTGGCATTTTCAAGAATACTTTGTGAAACCTCTCAGTGCAGCTTTTGGGCAACACAGGGATTACACTCTGTCTCCTGAAATCAAGAGATTTCTCAGACCAAAGGACTTCTCTCCAGAGTCACAGATTGAACATAATTGGGGTGATTGGTATTGCCATGATAATCACACAGAAATAAGGGTATTTGGATATGAAGGGCAACCCCATATGCTTCCAATTACGGTACCAAACAGAGTGGCTAGCTTGGAGATTATAAGGCAATTGTCTATTGCCAGTGCTAAACACTTAATTGATTTCGGTAAACAATCTATTGTTCTAGGTTTATTAGTTTTTTCTGATTTCATTGTCAAAAGTTCAAAAAGCTATCATTTACTTTAGAATAAATTAGACTATTATGGTATGACTCTGGGTGAGCCTAGGGAGAATTTTGATCCTGAAGGATATATAAGAGCCGCCAGAGCCTCACAGAAACTCAAAGCTGGAATACATGTGGCCAAAATGCCAGATGACCTAATCAAGAACCTTGAACGAGAGGAGGCCAAAGCTTTAAAAGGAAAGAGTGAGTTAGTTTGGGAGGCCTACAAATGGAAAAGGGCAAGGGGAATGATAGATGGAGACCTAATTGGAAATCTCCAAGATCCTCTGGAAGTAGCTAAAAGGCTGCTTCAACATGAAGTAGAAATTATGCACAGAGTGCCTTCGCAATTCCTTCATTTTATTAATACTGAGAAGGACAGTCAGCCCCTAGCTCACATGTCACCAAAGTCGACTGCCAGTAGTATCCCACCTGATTCTCCTAGGGAAGATTATCCCCCTGGTTTTGAAGCAGAAATGAATATGGACACTGGCGAGATTAACATCAAGGATGTTGTTGATATCAGAATGACTGAGCATGAAGACTTCGTTGCTGATGATGGATTTGCCTCTTCTAGGGAGTTCCTCTCATTTTTGTACCAATACAAAGGAGCTCATGTAAAACGAAGCATGGATGGAAGACCAGAGGAGGAACAGATGAAGAGATTACAGGATGAAATTGATGTCCTCATGAAAAACATGACTCCTGAGAAAGGGAGGAAACTATTAAAAGAGGCCAGTGTAATCATCTTCTCCGGTTGGGATATTAACTCAGCACTCTTATTTGATGGCTTCCTGAAGAGACAAGATTTGAATCAACAGGTGTTGCCCCAGGAGGTAGATAAATTGTTCCTAGGCTCTGGATATGATCCAGACAAGAAAGCTCTCCTACAGTGGGCACTATATCCAAAGGGGAAGAGGCCTATCATTGTAGACATTGAAGAAACCTTTGGACACCTCATGGTTCATCAGGTTGGGAAAAATGATCCTAGGGTCACTGCAAAGCTCAACTTGGATGTTGCAAGATTGAACCTGGACCAGATAGAGTTTTTGATCAGAGAGAACGTCACATATAAGGGACTGTATGAAAAATCTAAGGAAGAAAATTAGAAGCTGCAGGCAAAAGTATTGCAACTAGAGACGGGGACTCCTATCAGCGAATACACCTCATACCCCGCGGGATGCAGCTTGGACGATGTCTTCGATGCTTTGTACTGGAAGTATCAAGCAGAAAAGGCCAATAAACACGCAGACAATATCCAACAAAAGATGGACAAATTGGTCAATGACATCATAGGACATCGGTTTAACACCATGCTCTTACAGGTCGAACCATATTGGATAGTATACAACGGAATGATAAAAGCGCTAACAGAGCATGAAAGGTTAAGAGCACGATTGCAGGAAGTACTAAACAATGTCAATACCATGACACCAGAGGAAAAGGCTGAGGGGAATGCGTATATGGAAAATCATGTCAAACTTGAAGATACGCTGAGAAGAGACTTAAAAGAATTAGATGATGAGAAACTTGTTGGAATGCCCTCCGTCTACAAAGAAGGAGAAGTGATATCTTTGGAGGATTTGCGAAAAGAGCTTACCAGCGTCAAGGATTGGGCCTTATCAGAGATAGATCGAAGTAAAGATATGGCCCCTACTGTCAACCAGATAATATTCAAATATTTGTGGCTGGGAGATGAATTGAAAAAACAAACTCCTCGAATCAAAACCTTCAGAGACGACGACTATATTCATCATCTAGGACTTCTAAATCTCTTTTTGCTTAAGTTTAGAAACACTCAAGTTAACGACTAGTATTTTGAAAAGTCGTGTCTCTTCGTGAAAAGCCTTCATCCTCATATATATATGAGAATGATTTTTGTAATGTAAAGGAGAGAGAGATTAGAGATAGATTAGATAAGAAGAAAATGGCGATGTATGACAGCCTGTAAGTTTTACAAATTTTGATGGAATACATGCTATGAACTATTGCTTTTCTTTGCGTATGTGTTGTGGATTATTTCACTTTGTCTTGGCAATCGTCTGTGATATTATCTAAAGTGATAAGGTTATTCATATTCTTGAAATCAAATCTGTGCTTCATGTTATAACGTTGAAACAAAAGTTTTGCTTGCGAATTGTAATTGTTCCTTGCAGTACTTCATTGATTGGTCCCTTAAAGGTAGGGTTAAAATTCATTCAATCAACACATGATATAAGCATTCAAATTGATCTCAAAAGAAATAATAACCGACAGGTCTACAAAAGGGTGGATTAAAAAACTGTCTCACAGGCTCGCATAATAAGTCCTGAAGAAAGAGCAATGACTCTGTAGCCCAAACAGCAAAGAAGGCACTGGTCAAAACAGATTACACTCATCATTATATTTCACCATTTGTTATTTTAAAAAGCAAACAGAAGTAGTTAGGAAACATAGATCGAATAGCTTCTACAACAACAATCTTGAACTCATCTGCTATATCTCCATCCAAGGAACTCATGCCATTTCAAAGATCAGGAGATATCAGATTAGGATAATACATCTGCTATAAAAAACACTGGTTATCGGAGACATTCAGTGAATAGGTATACCCGCCTAGGTCCTGCAGAACCTAAAGTGAGAGAGTTAGCAACCAAACAGGTTCACTCTACATGTTGGCCAAGTCAATTGGAGGGTTTGATCATAGGAGTTGGCATTTCCTTAGAACCTATCCAATCTGTTGATTTGAGACCCAACAGGGCCGTCATATTTCATCCTCATAAAAATACTTTCCACCCAATTTTAAAACTCTATTCCTTAACCTTATTGTCTCTCATTTTCATATTTTAACAAAAAAAAATATGGTTGTTAGATTGTTGACTTTCCCCTTACCCATATACCTTCCATTCAAACCTAAAAAGTCTAATATTGTTCTTAAATAAATTTTTATCTCTTTCAATGTGATATTTTTAGGTATCCATCAATATTGTATCATCCCATTCATTACCCCTGTAAGGCCCACTACTTAGGGGTGAAAGCTAATACTTATGATAAATCATTTTGGCACCTAGGATCAATATTTTTCTAAGAGCCTTGATTTTGAATAACTTCTTAAACCATATACATATGAATGTCCTTGTAATGCCCCCTCAATTGCTCTTCTATATTTCTTCTCCTTGATGTAGATTTGGCTATGATCCTATGATTGTGCCATTTTCTTTTTGTTGTTAACCTTTTTGTGGTGTTTTGCTATTATTTTGGATGTTGCATTTGGTTTCACTGTGAGGCCTTGAGTGCCTAGCTTATGCGGTGATTGGATATATGTTTTGTGTTTGTGTTGGACTAGTGATGTTTTAGATTGCTTAATGATGATCATGATTGTGCTACTGTATTGGGATGTGTGATTTATTCTTGTGTGTGGTTGTGAGGACCATTGCTCTATCTATTTACTGCTTATCTGATTTGAGTATTGGATTCATTGGAAGTTGTTACCATATTTATGATGTTCTTATACTAATATTGATTCGATTAATAACTTGAATGTGACGACAAGTGATGTTAATCTAGCCGGTTTATTTACAATTAATAAATTATATTTTATGTTATTTTATTTCTTTTATAAGATTAAATGATTAGCAATATATTTGTTTGATGATTCTATATTGATTTGATGAGATATCATGTTGCTAACAATGCTATTATGTGACCGCGATTGGGGAATGTTAATGATGCAATTAGTTATATTATGTTATATGTACATGTATGCACATGTATTTGTATGTTTTGGTTGGTGCAAGTACAAAAAATTGACTCCACTTGGCTCCACAGGTTTGAGCGTGCTCATATCCTCAATAATGGTTATAGGAGATAACACATTGGCCATTAATGTTACCCAATCATAGCCATCATTCCTAATTTGGATGATATTTCTTTATTTTATTTATTTATACCTCCAATTACCAGTTTGGTAATGTTTGGTTACCCCTATTCATATTTGTGATTGACCAATAAAGACTGTTTGTGCAGAGTCGGTCATATGTGAATTGTCATCAATTATAGTGCATATATTAATGATATTTTAATATTGTTGAGCTAATTTAATATTTAATTGTGATATATGCCTTGCGAGTATTCATTTTTATTGACATTTGCCCAATTGGGCATATGAGTGATTGTTGGGCTCAAATTTGGACTTCTGAAGAATTTAAGCTTAATTTTAAAATTATTTAATGTTGATTTGACTTTTTATCGTTTTATGATTTTTAATGTTTTTAAAAAATATTTCTATGGGACTTAATTATATCTATTTTATTATGTTAATTAGAACTTCTTCCAAATTTGAATTTTGAATTTTAGTAAAGAATTGAATTTGTTATGTTTTAAAATTTGAAAACATAGTTTTACAAAAGGAAATGTTGCCCAATTTTTATTGGATGCATGGATTGTTGATTTTATTGTATTTTTGGGTTTTTGTTCACCTATGGACTAATGGGTTTTTGGAGGTCCATCAATGGTGGATGGCCTCCATTACTAGTCTTTGGTCATTTTGAACCTTTGATTAAAATGTGAATTTGGTATTTTGAATATGATATTATTATATGGAGTTATAGTATTATATATGTAAATTAAATTGTTGGATCAATTCAGATCCATTCTCTTGGCATTTAGGGCCAATTGAGTATGTTTAGATGCATGTGAGAATGTCAATGCATATTGCGATTATTTGATGAATTTTGGATTGTTGAGATCAATTGTGATATTATATGGTCTTGCATATTGGTAATTTGTCATGATTTTCATGTTTTGATTTACTTGAGCTTAGGATAGATAATACAACCAATGGTGGGAGTGGTTTCCAATGGGGGTTGGGGTACAAAGGGACCGTTGGGATAACTCATTGGAATTTTTGATAATCAAGTGAAAACTAATTACAAATTAATAAAATAAACCAAGATAAAGTGGATTCACCTCTCATGGTCTTAAGTATTTGTTGAGACTAAGGATGAGGTATGAAGGCCTGACCATTCATGATGTGTTGATCTAACATGATTGAGTCTCCTCATTTGTATGAGAGAACTAATTGATTCCACATGAGCCATCCATTCAAGCTACATGATGAAACTCCCTTCTCTTTTTTCCTATGTATCTAGCCATGTAGTTATGAGTAGCACCCACAGGAGGAATTTTCTTCCATGTGATTGTTCTTATTGATGGATTCTAGAGATATCCATATTTGATGGCCATTTGGCACTGTGATCTCTTTGGTTGTTGGGATTGGATCATCCTTGTTATATTTTGTGTTTACTACTCCTTGTAGAGTGCTTTCATACTTGTTTTGCATATGAATTGCATTGAGGATTATGCCTCTTTTGTTTAATTATTGATGTGGCATTATGTGCTTGGATGATTTTTATGTTCAAGTTGAGTGTTACTCCATGTTTGCTCTTGTGTGAGCCTATTTGTGTGCCTTTATTGAGTGTGTGATTGTTTGGGCCATGTGACTATCTCCACAAGCACAATGGGCCTGAAACCTATGGGTTCCACATGGTCGGGTGGCATTGCCAACCACTGTTGGGGACCAAAGGACTTGGAACATGTACAATTTAAGAGTTCCTTCTCCTTCCTCAACACTTGTTCTTCTTTGTCTCTCTTTTCATGAAAGTTGTAATCCATGTAATTGGATGTAAGAATTATATTCATTGATAATTTTCATATGGAACACTCCAAGAGGAGATGCATGTAATTGTAATATATTGTAAAGAATGGGTGTATCTTTACATGGTCTGGTGTTGGAACCAATCACCAAGCATGATCTTGTATGTTTTTCATTTGATCTTATTATATGATGTTATCTTAGGAACACTTGGTTTGGTGCTTAAAATGGATGTAAATGTGTTTTTTATTATGTTCATGAGATGTTAACTAAGCCCTCATTGGATTAAGCTCTTGGGAGTCAATCTGGACTTAACTGAAACCACTCAGTATGTGTTTCATGAAGTTCAATTGTGCATTTTAGTTGTGTTTTGTACCCCTAGTAGTGAGAAGATGTGTTCTTTGACCTTAGGATTCAATCAGCAAAGTCTCGACCAATTCACTTAGCCTTGTGAGAAAAAATCCTAGATCGATGTTTGTGATTTCCCTTTGACATCTCTACCTTTGGATCAACATCTCCATTTATGATTAAGTGTCTCTACCTCTCCGATCTGAGATAGTTTAGCCACCGATTTGGGCATAACATTTCTTTTCGTTGTTTTATCATTTTTGGCATATTTTCACACACATGGATTTGAAGATGATAAAAAGCTAGCTTGGAGCTCGTCATTGGATCAAAGGGTTTGAAACACAATTGGAAAGTGTTAAATCTAGGTGCACTTGTTCTAAACCCTCTCATTTACATTCCAAATTTGATCATAAAATCATTTCTTTCTTTAGATAAACTTTCTTGGTGTGTCTTCCACATATTGAAAATGGGATTAAAATCAACCTTTCACATTTCAATTTGGACTTAAAATGAACAAGCGTCTTTTCATCCACAAGATCACTTATGCATGATATCCTCTTGGAACCCAATGGTAACCTTGAGTGGTTAGAAATAAGTGATCTTGTTTTTTAATTTTTAGGAAGCTTGCCTAGAGAAGTGATCACCCTAGGGGATGACCTCAACTCCCGTGTTCTGACGGAGTTTAAATAGTGAGGGTGAATGGAAACACATGCCTCTTGGAAGTGAAATATTTTGAATCTAGGCTAGGCCTCTAAGAACTTTATACGTTAGAGAAGTGAAGGTGGAGAGTGGGTTACCCTCTCCTCCTAGCTGTTTGGCAGTATTTCTCTTTCATTTCATGAATTTAGGCCTCACGTACCCTTGTGATATATAGAGGATATCCCTAGTTGATCTTGTAAAACCTATATAAATTTTTGGCCATAATTTCTTGTGTATGCAAGGATAGATATTCCCACTTGAGTAGGCTTGTTGGTGTGTTTTATGTGCTTAAATATCTAGACCACCTGCCTCACTTGAAACAAAAATAGGACACATCATCCAAATTGAGCCATAGGATTTTGTATTTTTCATTTCTTCTTTTATGTTTTCATATTTAATAAAAGATCCAAAAAATCATTTAAAAAAATACAAAAAAACATAAAAATAAAAAAAATCCATAAAAATTAACCCCCCCCTCCAAAAGAAAAACCCAAGGAAATTCAAACAAACATCAAGGATTGACATTACACATTTTTTTGGCAAGGCAAAGAATTTATCCCTCTAATTGAAAGAGCATATGAGACCCTACCATTTTACCTTCAACCAACATATTAGTCCAACTCACATGTCTCAGGCCTTCAACCAAGACTCCATAGCTCAACAACAACAAGACACCTCCTCCACATACATATATATACAACCCAAATTCAAACTTCAGGGATTGCTTTGAAAAAATGGTTATGAAAGTTAAAGCTTCTAGGCTAAACCCCTGAGTTACACATCCAAACTACATTCCCCGAAACAAAATTTTACCCAACCGACAATCCTTATGCGCACCAACACCTCAAACAAACCAAAACCGCTCTCATATTTTTCAAATCAACAAATTCATGAAAATGCTTCTAGTAAACATTGGCAATTCATGAGGATGAAAATACACACCTTTGGGAGAACCAATAGAATTAGCCTTGCAAAAACTTGTTGCATACAAGCTAATTACACTTCTTAAGGGTGTACCTTTTGAACCTAGAATAAAATTAGCATGGTGGAATTATAATGAGTTTTGTGAATACAATAAGAACATAAGACATAATACTTCTAATTGCAACAAGCTTAAAAATCTCATTTAAGATCTTATTGATCAAGGTGACATTACTATTGAAGAAAATCCAAATAAATTTCCTAATGAGGAATTAGGCATATGTCAAGACAATATTTCCATGCATTATCAAAATCATCTACCTATGTCTAGCAATGGATTATCTCATATTAATTACATCAATGATATATCTAGCTCCCATGAAGAAATTGGACCACAAGTAGTATTCATTTCTCCCACCATTCCTTCATCCCCTAAAGATTTACAACAACAATCCCCACCATCTCCATAAAATAATGAAACCAACGATGATACCTTTTGAGTCTACCCTCAAGAGCTATCCACTATAGAAATCCAAGGTAATCCATTTTTTGATACAATTCCTTCCCATGAGTTAAAATTCCAAGAACCAATACTACCATGGCACCATGCACTCCACTTCTAGTCAAACCCACTCTAGGGAGTCCAATTCAAAGTCTATCCCTATCATGCCAAAACATAGACTTCATCCAAGAATCCCCCATGCATATCCAAAATCATACCCCATGTCGAGAGGATAATATAAAGTATGAAAAAACAACTCCTAAAATGAATCAAGATCAAGATACCAAAGCTTTTCCATTCTATCCAATTGTTGACCAAGATCCCATCTCCCTGGGATCTCATGATGATCCCACTATACTTTCCATTCCCTCCAAGATGATCCCCTTTCATCTCAAGAGAAAAGTTTCCTTCCAAGTTCCACTTATAATCCACTTCCTAATAAAGATCATGATATCCCTTTAATACTTTCCAATGATCCTATTGAAAATCGAGAGAAAAGGACCCTTTCCACTAGGCCAATAATCCTCCTCCATGTCAAGATCAAATTATCCCTTCATATCCTTGTCATAATCCTCCATATCCTTCTCAAGATCCCACCATTTGCCCTAATACCCCTCATAATCTTAATCCTCTTCAAGATCCCATTGTCCCTATCCAAGCTATTCATGAAACCCTTACATATCAACTTGGTTGATCCACTTTCATCAAATTTGTTTTACTCCATGAGCTTATCATTCCTTTCATTCCATATCTTCCTCAAGATGGACTCGCATCATGTTTCACAGGAAACAAGTACCCCATTGCAAAAAGGATTTGTCAAATAATGCATTATCAAGTTAAAGGGTTAGGCGTCCATGAACAAGGTATTGGAATCCCTTGATATAAAAGAAAATCCTAATTAAATCAAGGTCAAAAAAGGAACACATCCTTGAGAACCTTCCAACCATCCACCTACATCAACCCATCCAAAAGACCTCCATACCATTCCTATCCACCCATAAATTCTAATGCTTTTGGAAGCAATTTAAATAACAATCATAAAATCCATAAGTCCAAAAATCCACATTTGATCAAGCATCAACTTGTCCCATCTAAAAGACATGCAAAAGAAACAGAAAAAGAAAAAAAAAAACCACGTGGATTCCAAAGTTGAGCATAGAATCAATGCATTCCAGAGAACCACAAAGAAAAAAAAAACCTGTGGATTCCTAATTTGCTCATAGAAGACTTACATCCCAAAGAAAAATCAAAATTGGCATCTAAACTTTTTATTACAAAGGATTCCTTCACTCCATCTAAACATTTCCCATCTTTCAAATCTATTTTGGGTCCCTATGTCCCAAAATCCACTATCTTAAACCCTCCATCACCTCCTTCATCCATTTCTAAACCTTATATCCAAAAATCTACATCTACTTCTCCATCAAAATATCAAACTCCAAAATCCATTTTTCCTCGATCACTTCTCCACCCTTCAAGGTGTGTTCCAAAGTTGATCTTGCCAACATTTCCATCCAATCATATCCAAATCTTTCAGCACCCTATCCATTATCCAACACTTATTTTCTATCCTTCCATCCCTCCTATCCCATCCTTTGCATAAATCCTCACTTTATTCCACCTTATCACCCATGCCATCTACCTTTACCATCACCCTACCAATGTCTTTGAGAATACCTTCACTAGCCATGGTCCATTGTAGCACATCTTTTCAGGGGTACTATCCAAAGAATGAGATGCTTGAGTCCTTCCTTCATCTTATATCATGCATACATAATCTTCCCAAAAGTCAAAAAAAAATGAGAAAAAAAGTAAAGAGAAATAATTCATACAATGGTGAAAACCACTTCTTGTGGCATCTTGGGCAAGTACCATGATAAAAACCTAGCAAAAAGGCATCATGTGTAATCCATTTTCCTCTTGCACTCTACACTTGGGGGAGATTTTCATCCATGCTATCCTATCCACCTCATCTTCCACTATACCTCATTCTCCATTATCCATCATTCACCCTATCTACCTCCAAATCCCCTTTTCCACCTTTGATCTTGAAAAGGTTAGGGATCTCCACAAGCATCATGCATCTTATTTTCTTCATCATATCCACACCCTTTAGTCCATATCCATTATCTTATCCATTTATTATTGCTATCTTCCATTATCACCTTTTATATTTCTTATCCTATGTATATCCTATCTCCATCCTAGCCATCCCTTGGTTTTGATCAAAACTAAAGACATAAAATGCAAAACATTTTTTCATAAACCTCTTGAAGTGTCCATTATTGTTGACCACATGCTACCCAATGCATCATGACATCACCTTAAATTGCCATATCTAGTCCCTTAGCTTGGATAAACACATTATTGCATTGTAAGATAGTTCTTGACTTTTAAATTAGCCTTGATTCCATAATAGGTTGCTTCCATCCTTCACTTATCCATGCCCATCTCAACAATTTATTTATATTCTTATTATTCCTTATGCCTTGCTAGACACTAGAGGCAAATAAATACATCTTGCTTAAGAAAAAATCCTGATATATGTCTTATACCTCAATTAGTGATCAAGGCAACTTTCAAAAACTTGAAAAATCCTAAAAAATAAAATATTTCAAACATCCAAAATCCATAATAAAATGTCACTTGATAAGAAATTGACACTTTTAACAAACACAATCAAAACATTGAGCTTAACAAATCACAAATCAAAAGATAAACTACCGAGCTAGTCTACAACCTTACTAATCAACTGCCTATCTATTTTAACATCTTTATCAAACAATGAGCCTCTATGGATACATCATTCCTATAATAGGCACCCTATCAAACAATGTGCCTCTACAAATACACCATTCCTAGAATAAGAATCCTATCATATATTATGTTCTATGGATACATCTTTCCTACAATGGACATCCTATCACACAACATTTCAACCAAGAATACTTAACTTTGGCAAGACGATCTAAATGGTTGTTGAATCATTTGGTCTAGTGAGTTTTATCTTTTATTTGATTTATCTTATGTCATGATCCTATACTATGCAATGTCCCCTTCTAGGAGGACTCTAAATCTTTCCCACTATACTTTTAAATTATTGCAGGTTATGTATTTTTAGTTTGTTGTGGTAATTTGGACAGATTCAATTCAATGTTTTTTTCCTCTTTGAAAGTTGAACACTGCTCTCTTAAATGAGTGCTATTGCTGAATGATTTGATGTGTATTTTATTTCTAAGGTTCTTTGCTCTCTTAAGAGAATTGATGTTAATTGTATTGATTTTCTCCATTGAATGATAAGTCCCCTTCAATTCCTGGAATGCAAATTTCTCCTTTACACTTTATTGGTGGAAGGGTCACCACCTCTCATAAGAATCGAGTCACTTATTTTCATTGTGGGCCTTGATGTGTAGTCCAACACCAAGGTCACCTTTTGCAATTAGGGGGGGTCTAGTGTTAGATCTTAGGTGTTTTGAGTCTCTTGAGTTTAATAAGGTCTATTGAGACCATTTATAATGTTTTTGAGTCAAGTGGGGTCCTGTAATGATGTTTTGTAAAAAGTTATCAAAGGATGTAAAAGTTGCTATGCAACTTTGGCAATTTTGGCTTTGTAAAGAATATAAACGGTCATATGTTTGAAAACAAGTTATAGGCCATTGGGATTCAATTGTATTATGTTTAAATAGACTCACAAACCATGAGGCAAGTGTGTTGGAATAATATTTGATTGAAATTAATAAAGTAGTCCATGTTTCCTGTCATTTTTCTGTATTTTTCTGATTTGCAGCAATTTGTATAGCCATGTACGACCTAATAATGGAATGAAACCAATTGGAACTGATAGAGCTTCAAGTATTCTTTCATTTTCAATGGGTTTGATAATATTTAATGGAGTTTAGACCAAGTTATGGTCATTTTTGTGAAACCAACCTGTTAAACTAAGGGGTTGTAGACCCATTTGACCGTTTGAGGCATAAGCCACCATTAAGAAATCTAAGAATTAGGGTATTGAATGGTTTTAGGATTCTCTAAAATATTTTGGTGGTTTAAAAGTGATACAAAGGTGTTTTGATCATGTTTGAGGAAGCCCTAGGTGGACTTTTAGTAGTTTTCAAGCAAACAAAGAAGGTGTGAATGGTTGGTTTTGAACAAGTGTCATTGGAATTGGATATATAAATGTTTTGGAAGCATGTGTAGGACAAATAAAAAATGTCTGAGCTATTGGTATAATTTAGAAAGGTGTGGATATATTATTTTCAATAAACCCTCATTGTATGCAAACCTAAAAGGACAAAAAGATGAGATTGGTGTGTTGGGTGAATTTGTGAGAGTACCTACTGATAAAATTTGTGGATTTTGTTTATTTGAACCCTTCCTAGGCTATTGGATTGAATAATTTGGTTTGGGAGAGTGTTTAGAGGGTAGGTGCTTTGTAAAAGTGGCCTAATTGGGCCTAGTCACAAAACGGGACAATCAATTTTAGACCCACACTTTCCAAAACAACCCTACCTAATTGTAGTATATGTTGATGAATGGCCAAATGGGTATCCTAATATGATTTTATATTTTGTGTATGAAGTATGTGGTGAAATTTATGCCCTAATGGTCCTATTTGGAGGGCTACTAGGAAATAGGGCTAATAGTGAACAATCTCATTGAATCATGAACAAGGTCTATGGTGAGTTCTTGAATTGGTACTTGGAGATGTTTTAATCCCTGCTCTGGATCAAGTGGTATCAGAGCATAGGTATTAGATATTTTGAGGGAGATTGGTTGTAGTTTGCATAGAGGGAGGTTGGAAGTTGTAAAGTCAAGATGCCTCCTAAGAATAGTGGAACTGCTAGAGAGTTGTAGGAGTTAAAGGAGAAACATGCTAAGATAGTGAAGTCCCATAATGTTGTTTTAGGTAGGCTTGCTTCCCTGGAGTCAAATAAAAAAAGAGGTATGGTATTGGATTTTGAAAGTGAATCCGAGGAAGAAGACGGGAAAAGAGAGAATGAAGGAGAGGAAGAGGAATTGGACCCTGAGGAACAGAGGACAATCATACTTCTAAAAGAAGTTAAAGGTGATATACATAAGGTGAAAGTTTATTTGCCTATATATGAAGGGAATTTGAATGATGAATAGCTTCTAGATTGGATTGCAGCTATGGACAATCACTTTGAATGTGAAGATATTCATGATGAGCATCAGGCGAAGATAGAAAAGATAAAGATGAAAGGTCATGCACTTTTGTGGTGGGATTATCATAAATCAGAGAGGAGAAAGCAAGGTAAGTCCAAGATTGTTTCATGGAACAAAATGGTAGCAAAAATGAAAGGTAAGTTCTTGCCAAAATACTATGAAATGCAAATGTTTAAAAAGCTTCAAGGTTTAAGACAAAAGGAAATGGATGTTAAGTCATATATTGAAGAATTTTATAAATTGAACATAAGGTCTCATCATAATGAGAATGAAGTTGAGAAAGCTACTAGGTACCTTGGTGGTTTAAGATTTAATATTCAAGATGAATTAGTTTTGGCAAATCCTAGATTTGTTGAAGAATATTATCAAATGGAAATAAGGGTGGAAGAAAAGATGAAAAGAAGACAAGTCAAGTAGAGGTAGAGGAAGCACCTCTAGGGTAGAGGATAGTTCCCTACTATAAGACATATCAATGAAAGCCAAGAGTAAGGTGCAGATTTCAAAGGTAGAGGCACAAGAGGCAAATTTGGTGGAGGTCGGAATTCCAATTCATTTTCAGGTAGGTGCTATAATTGTTAAGAATTTGGACATCCAACATTCAAGTGTCCTAAGAGACAAGGATCTACATCAAGTGGTGGTGAAAGAAGAGGTAAAAAGAGAGTCCAGTTTGTGCAAGAAGATGAAGGCAAAAGTGTCAATTCTCCAAGTCATGTTTCTGCTCTAGAAGTGTCAACACTTTTGAAGGAATCTAAGGAGAAGGAGATGACTCAAAGAAGGAGCTTATTCAAGACCACATGCAAATGTAAAGGTAAAGTACGCAAGGTAGTGATAGATTCTCGTTCCACTGACAATATGGTGTCTAGAGAGATTGTAGATAAACTGAAAAATAGAAATAATTCTTCATGAAGCACCATATAGAGCATCTTGGGTGAATGATAATCAATCACTTTTGGTAAATGAACAAGCCTATGTTGAGTTTCAGATTGGAGGATATAAGGATAGGGTTCTTTTTGATGTTTTACCCATGGATTGTTGCCATCTATTGCTTGGAAGGCCATTACAATTTGATAAGAAATCACTTTATGATGGTAGAGAGAATACTTACACCATTAAGAAGGATGGTATTACTTTCAAACTAACACCACTGCATGAGGATGTCAAAGAGAAGACTAGGGAAGAAAAAGTGATCATAATTGGCAAGAAAGAGGCTGTGAAGCTTGAGGATGAGAAAAGGGATGGATTTTGCAACCACTCCTACGTTTGAAGACACCAAAATAGTAAGCTTAAAGGATTCTTCAGAGTTGAAGGGTAGAGGCAATGTGTTGACACCAAAGGCCAACCAAGAGAAGACTGAGAATCAATTGTGTGAGCAGATGCGAGTTGGGTTAAAGAATCATAATACAGTCATGGTAGGGGCAATAGATTTTCCTTTTCTTGCACAAGAGGTTAGTGGATAGTTGGAATATGTAAATTCAATGGTTGATGAACTTTTCAAGACAATAGCACCGAGGGCAGAGAACCCGAGACATGAAGTGGAGGTGAAAGAGCAAGAGGAAAAGTGTCTTTGGCCAAAACAAAAGAGACAATTCAAACATGTAGAAGAGGTAATAGGGAACCTAGTTCATGGCACATATGGTAAGTGTTTACTTCTAGGTACATCTTCAGGTTATGAAGAAGGAATGGGTAGAAGACAACCATCAGGCTTGATTGCAAAGATGGAGCCATATCAAGCTGCAAACAAGGTCAAAGTTGCAAGGTATAATTGCATAAAACAATATTTGATTCCATGGAGGAGATATCTAGTCCAAAGGATGTGCGGAAAACAAGGAGAAGTTGAGAAGAAACATGGAGCAAGGCAATACCAGGTCTCATGGGACATGAGTCCTTTTTCCAGGTCGGGTGTATGGTGCAAGAGCACCAAGGTCACCTCTTGCAATTAGTGGGGTCCTAGTGTTAGAGTTTAGGTTCTTTGAGTCTATTGAGACCAATTATAATTTTTTTAAGTCAAGTGGGGTCCTTTAATGATGTTTTATAAAAAGTTATCAAAGGATGTAAAAGTTGATATGCAACTTTGGCAATTTTGGTTTTTTAAAGAATATGAATGGTCATATGTTTGAAAAGGAGTTATAGGTCATGAGGATTCAGTTGTATTATGTTGAAATAGCCTCACAAAATATGAGGAAAGTGCGGTGGAAGAATATTTGATTGAAATTAATTAAGTAGCCCATGTTTCTTGTCATTTTTCTATATTTTTTCTGATTTGCAGCGATTTGTATGGCCATGTACGACCTTATGATGGAATGAAACCAATTGGAACTGATATAGATTCAAGTATTCTTTAATTTTCAACCAGTTTGGTAAGGTTTCATTGAATTTAGATCAAGTTATGACCATTTTTGTGAAGGTATCCTATTAAACTAAGGGTTTGTAGACCCATTTGACCATTTGAGGCATAAGCCACCATTGAAAAATATAAGAATAAGGGTATTTAAGGGTTTTGGGATGCTCTAAAATATTTTGGTGGGTTCAAAGTGATACAAAGGCATTTTGATCATGTTTGAGGAAGCCCTAGGTGGAGTTTCACTAGTTTTCAAGGAAACAAAGAAGGTGTGAATGGTTGGTTTTGGAAAAGTGTTATTGGAACTAGATATATAATAGTTTGGGAAGAATATGAAGGAATAATATAATATTTATGATCTATTGGTAGAGTTTGGAAAGGTGTGGATATAGTATTTCCAATAAACCCTCATTGTATGCAAACCTAAAAGGACAAAAAGGTGAGATTGGTGTGTTGGGTGAATTTGTGAGAGTAACTATTGATAAAAGTTGTGGATTTTTTTTACTTGAACCTTTCCTAGGCTATTGGAGTAAATAATCTGGTTTGGGAGAGTGTTTAGAGGGTAGGTGCTTTGTAAAAGTGGCCTAATTGGGCCTAGTCTCAAAACGACATAGTCAATTTTAGACCCATAGATTTCAAAACAATCCTACCTCATTTTAACATATGTTGATGAATGGCCAAATGGGTATCATAATATGATTTTATATTTTGTGTATTAATTCTATGGTGAAAGTTATTCCCTAATAGTCCTATTTGGAGGGCTACTAGGAAAGAGGGCTAATGGTGAATAATCATCATTGAATCATGAACAAGGTCTATGGTGAGTTATTTAATTGGTACTTGAAGATGTTTTAATCCCTAATCTGCATCACCTTGAGAATAATATATTATTCTTCAAATTGATCTCCCCTTTTTATCTCCTCAAATTAAAACTTATCCCCTTTATATCTTCCAATGTGAGGGAGAGTCACACCTCTTCATAAGGGTCACAACCTTTCATAGTTACCACCATCAAAAGGGTCAAAAATCTTCATCATTTTTGCCCCTTTGGAAGACTCACTTTCTTATCTTCTTCCCATTAATGCTTCCTTAATTCCTTTTCTCACTCCTTTCTTCCTTCATCTCCTTTATACCCAAATTAAGTTCTCTTCTCTCCCTTTTATATCTCATGTTTGAGGGAGTCACAAATTTTAATTTAATGCCTTTTGACCATTCATTAAACTTAACTAAATTTTAAATATATTATTTTATAGTTTGATTTTTCTTACTATTTATTAATAAATCCTATTTCAACATGGGGACATTATAGTTCGCCCTTCCCAAGTTTTCTTGTCCACAAGCAATGTAGGTTTCTATGAATTGAATCAAGAACGTCCCAGACCAATCATTGTTGATTTGTATTCCTTATTTAATTTGGTTGACCCAATGTTTGCACAATATCATGGATATTGTTGGTTCCCAAATCAATAGATTGGAAAGTTCTAAAAGGATGCCAAGCTTTATGTTCGAACCTTCCAACTAATTTGGCCAACTGATAGAGTGAACCCTTTGGATTACTCACTCCCTACACTTTAGGCTCTGCAAGACCTAGGCAGGTATACCCATTCACCAACTAACTTGTTCAAGCTGATGCTTTTTGTAGCATATTATACTTCACACTGTATTCAGATTTTGATGTTTATCTCCAAGTGGTAATTGCTTCTGAGATAAAATTATCTATTCTTTAACTTCTTCTAACTCCTGTTTGTTCCTTCTTCCTACACTTATATCCTACTTGTATCTTCAAACTGAAACTGAAAAATGTAAATGTTTTGAGTAAGAGTAAGTATGATTTGATAATGTATTAGTGCCTTCCTATCTTTAAGGCTACAAAGTCACCCCTTTCTATAATCTCGCGTATAATACTCCACTATTGCTTGTCACAACAATCAGTCTAACTGAGTTTAACTTTTACTTGAAAAGACCAGTAAGACAAGAATCATAAGGATAAGAAGGTCTCAGATGAATCTTGTTTGTCAAACTGCTATAACAATGAATAATTTTTTCATTAGGAAGTTTAAAACAACAATCAATTGCTTGAAGTGAAAATCACAAGAGAATTGATATCTAAAACACAAGATCTTCTTTAGCACAATTGAATTGAAAAACACTAGATCATTTATTGAAAACAAAAATTGCAGAGAGAAAAATAGCTATCTTCTATTGATTGTCCTTTTGAAAATGGTTACATTACATATCTGTAATAAAGTGAGGGGTCAAGCCCCTTCAAAGAGTCTTTTGAAACTAAATTAATCACATAAATTACATGATAACTAAGTGCTCTAATATCTAATTAGGCACATATGTACTTTATTCAAATGATCAGCATACTTCTGGCTCAGGTAGGAAATTCATCACATGCCCAAAGACTTTCTCGGTGTCTACAATCATGGGGTTCTTGTGTGGTGGATATAGTGCCCAAATCCAGAGTGAGTATTCATCTGGGTTATATCCTGATCCAACAAAGATTTGAGTCAATCTTGCAAGACTTAGCTTATATTTTGCACCACTATTGTGCAAGAAACTATCAAACACCAGGGAAGATTTCAAGTCCCATCTTGGAAATATTAGTACACCTGCATCTTCCAAGAAATTTCTCACCTTTTTAGGAGTCATTTTGCCCATTTCTTTCTCTATATCCATTCTCAAAGTCTTGAGAAGATGTCCTTTATTGCTATCAGTGATGTCATCAATTGTTTCTCTTACTTCTTTTCCTTTTAACTTGTATAAAAAAGATTTAAATTCCTATGTCTTGGTGAATTGATCATCAGTAACAAAAAGATTGCAAACCAACTATCTAGAATCCTCCTCAACAGAATATCCAACCTCTAATTCTCTGTTTATTGGCTGATATGATTCAATCCCAGTGATTGGAATCCTATTAGGCTCTAGAGGTGGACCCTCATCATTAGATGACTCCTCAGTGGCAGAGGAGAGGAATTGTACACTTTGGAGTTCTCTCATCTTGGCCTCCATGTCCATATTATATTTTTTAATAGTTCTAATGGCATCACCCTCATCTAGGTTTCTCATTACATCTTCTTCTAGGAAAGGTTTGTGGGTGTACCCACTTAGCTTTTGTGTTCTCTTGGCACTGCCAACAAATTCTTTTGGGTCAAAATATTTCCTTGGTGTAGCCTTGTTCATGTTGTAATGCATTAGTTTTCTCAATATCTGATCATATCTCTCTTTGGCAAGCACAGTGAAATCACTGAAACATAAATTTGCTGGCATGAAAGACTGTTTTTCATAGGATCTTCAGTGTATGACATTGGAATAGTCCAATTGCCTTACTATCTCCGAGTAAGCTATTCTGTCTGGTACAATTCTAGGCAATATAAATGATGTATCCTCAAAGCCATAGACCCTTATTATAGTAGCATCTGAGTAGAAGTACCAATCTCCCTAATTGTGTTTCACTGTCTTCAGGCCACCATAGTCCTTTGGCCTCAAGAACCTCTTGAACTCATCTAACAAAGAGTGGTCACATGGATGGTTAAACATCCTAAAAATGGTCTTTACAAAATATTCTTCAAAATAAGCATAATTGGACTTGGCAAACCTGTTGTCCCAAATGGATGTCCATAACTGAACTGGTAATGGTTTGCCTTCTTGATCTAGCTGTTGTATTCTCAACTCCTCTGGCCACACACCCTTTTCATATCCAAAGTACAAGACCATATGCATCAGAATAGAGTAATGCTTGAGTGATATCTGAGAGGGGTTCTTCTTGGCTATTGTGAGGGCTAGGTCAATCAGTCGGTGAACTAATGCTGCATAGTCAAAATTTCTAGGGTTGTGGCTCTAGATATCTGCAACTATTACCATAGGCTCAATTGACATGAGCCCAGGGACTTCAAACCCTAACACTTATCCAACAGTATAGTATGTGTATCTAAAATAATTTTCAAATAAGTCCACACTGAATGGTGGTCCATCATCATCCACCAATGGCACTATATACCCATCCACTCTTGGTCTGTATAATGGCAATCTCCAACCCTTGTAGGTGGTGTCTAGCCTCCAATATTCATTTTTCAAATCCTCATAAACAATTTGATAGTCGCATACGTCCTCAAAACCAAAAACTTCCTCAACTACATTTTTGGACAAATGCACAAATGGTTTAACTTGCAAGTCACAAATAGCCTTGAGGTCTGAATTGTAGTGTTTGGTCAAAAGATTGACCAGGTCCACGTTTACAAATACATTTGGGACAACTATTTTCCCTAAATTCATCCTCCATGGGTTGCAAATAGGTTCATGTCTGGTTCTTTTGTAATAGTGGAAAAGGAACAATTCAAATCCCCAAATATCAGTCCATATATCCCCCACATTATGGTATTTGTCTTCAAATTTGTTAACATTAGGGTTCAATTGAACTGCTCTCCTAGCCCTATCTCCTGAACTAGGTAATTGGTCAATTAAGTCTTGATTCAACTTCCTCTCTTCTACTTTTTCTTTCAACTCAATTGTCTTTGATTGCTTTAGAGGTTTCTCTTTTTGTGTTTACAACTTTTTTCTTTTAGTTTCACTAGTTTCCCCCTTTCTTCTCTTCCCTTTTGATGTTGTAGGACTATCCATTTATGAATGACAGAGCACAATTTGAAAATAAATTTTACAAAGTTAATAAAAGGCCTCAACTGCTTACTTGTTACTACCTGAATGCTCTGACTCGATCCCTTGCTTCCACTTCTAGCAATGCTTTATCAATTTTCCCTGTTTGAAGCATCTGCAATTATCCTTCTCAGAGAACTCTGACTATGTGGCATTAATGTCGCCTTTAACAATTGTTTGATTCAGTTTGACAACTTTTAGTCTTACCGATCCATTTGGTAACCTTTCATCTTGTCGTGTTTTGTTCATCAGGTGGACTTTCCCTGATCTCTCTTATCTCCGAGATTTCCTTTGTCCATGGTCATCGTTGGAAATCACCACAATTAAGCATCATCGACGGGATCATTGATGTCAGGGTTACAAAGGAATTTTCTGGCTGATGGTTTTTTTTGTACTGATATACATTGTCGCGAACATATGGTTGTTTGTTAATTATGTCTTATCGACATGACTCTCAAAGTTGGTTTGTCTCTAAGTATTTCATCCCAATCTAGACATGTCTGACTGATAAAATAGATCTTTGTTATTACCTTTTTAGGGGAACAAGTTATTTTCAAGCCGATACGTTTTATGTCTTTTGTTGTCGGGATGAATTATCTAGTCAGCCTGTCTTTTGTCATCTCCTTCTAATAGCATCTATTCTTGCCGATCATTAGATTTTTCTTATGACTCGCATTGGAGTGACTTGGGCTGATATATTTTGTACAATTTCATCAACGTGCCTTTTATCATCGGGTTGACCATTGGCATGTCACTCTGGCTTCACAATTCATGCCAACGATGAATCTGTTGGTCAGACTCTCACCGATATCCATACCTTGTATCTTCTGTCAGGGTGACATGTGAAATCAGTGTGGTCATGGTTTCATTCCGACATTGTTTGTCTCTCTGATGATTTCACAGTTCTCCTCATTGTTCATATCAGGTTGGGTCATCCTGACATGTTCGCTTATATTATCCATCGTTGCGACTCTTGTGATCGGGTTGACTTTTGTGGGTTCACTCCAACCTCATAACTCTTCCCAATGCTACATCCAATCGTGCAAACCTCCCCAATAATCTTCTTCCCATGGACGTATATCAGTATGACATGAAAAATTGGTCTGACTACTATACATTTTCTCTGAAGAAGGTTTTCATATGGATAGTATGTTTGTCCTTTTGTCGGTATGTTTCTTTCTGATAGAAGTGTTGGTTTGTTTTCCATGACTAGATCTCTCATCGGTATGATATAAACATGTCTCCCAGAAGAGTTCTTGTGTTTCTAGTTTAAGAGACCATAATGTGATTGGTATGACTTCAACAGGTTCTTGTTGATTTACTTGTTTTTGAGTCTTTTTGTCAAAATGAAATGTTGGGCTTATACATTATACAAATTGCTTGTATTTTGACAACTTTAGGTGTGTCTAGGTAGCACTACTAAGGTCTATGGGGACCAAAGTGCATGATAATGGATATTCTAGGCCTATAATCTTCACATAGGGAGATTACTTCATTTTTCTAGGTGTTCATAGTTCCCTCATGGCTATATGCTGGGCTTTGCCCTTGTGGGAGCCCATTTTACCCCACATATATAATATTTGTTATTCATGTTTTTCATTGATGGACTTACACCAATAATAACTCCATCTGATAAGCAAATAAGCCATTCTTCTCAAACAAGTGTCATGGATTCAAGGATAATTGTCAGCAATATGGGGGGATGTTTTCAAGGCTTTGGAGTATAAGGATTTGATTGATGCTAAGGGTCAGAAAAAATGACTACTTGAAAGTCCTAAGGAGAACTTTAATTCCACCAAAATTAATGGTTCCAACATATAACTCTTTGTGTTAAGGCATGTGTGATCTGAACATATATTAAGATGTGGATTAGAAGCATGACACATATCTATTACCTTAAATAAACTCATATATTTTTGGTTCTCTCTTGTTATTCTAATATTCTAGATCAACCTAAGACAATAATCATAGAGATTCATGGATTAGACATCCTAGGAATACATCAAGCATGGACTAAGAACAAAGCATACACATGAAAACATGGATCATACACATGAAAACATGTAGACATAGAGATTGAACAGATTACAATAAATATTATGACTAGCTAATTAACCTATAACTAATCATTGCTTAATTTGGTAGGCACTCAAAAGGGTGCCAATGAACTGCCCAACCCAACTAAAACCGATAACACATGATATCCAAGTCATGACCATTTGCATCACATCCAACAAGTGGTAGAAATGTCCAACCAAGACCAGATCTATTCCTTGGGGTAATTAATTCATTACTTAGCCTACAAGAGGCAAGAACGTCCAACTAGGACCAAATCCATCTCTTGGGGTAGTTAATTCATCACTTAGCCTACAAGAGGTAGGAACATCCCACCAGGACCAGATCCATCTCTTGGGACAATCAATTAATCACTAGCCCACAAGAGGTAGGAACGCCCAACCATGACCACATCCATCTCTTGGGGAAATCAATTCATCGCTTAGTCCACAAGAGGCAAGAATGTACAACCAATACTAGATCCATCTCGTAGGTTAATCAATTCATCACTTAGCCCACAAGAGGTAGGAAAGCCTAACTAGGACCAGATCCATCTCTTGGGGCAATGAATTCATCGTTTAGCCCATAATAGGCAGGAATGTCCAACCAGAACCAGATCTATCTATTGGGGTAATCAATTAATCACTTATCCCACATGAGGTAGTAACATCCAACCAGGATCAAATTCATGTCTTGGGGCAATCAATTCATCACTTAGCCCATAAGAGCCGAGAACGTCCAACCAAGACTAGATCCATCTCTTGGGGTAATCAATTCATGACTTAACCCACAAGAGACATGAACTTCCAGCCAAGACTAGATTCATCTCTTGGGGCAATCATTATTCCATAATTCACAATAAACTTCTTCCACAAATTTGTATATATTCCTCTTAAATTTGTTGGTGTTTATTTGCTTTATCATTCACATTTAACACACATTTCCTACTTCTTCCACATAATATTCTCTACATGCCATAAACTTAATTTATATCTTCATCATCAAATGGAATGATGCATCTCTTTAATAGAGAACTTTTTCTAAAAGACATAACTTTTAGTTCCAAACTGATTTATTATCCCAAGTGCTGCTATTTTTCTCCTTAATTATAATTATATTATCTTTAACAATTTTTGCACATTATTCACTAGTTGTTGTTTTTTATTCATATTATATTCGTATTAACATCTCTTCTATATCTGCATTAACTCCTTTTCTAACATGCAAATTTGATATAACTTAATTTCTCACACAATATCTACTTCTTCTCATTCCTTGATAAAGAATATTATTCCTTGTATTCTTCACATTTCTCCCTTAAATATTTTCCTTTTTACTTCACAATACTCTCTTTCTCAATCTGCTTACAACATATTCATGTATATATAGCTATACTTAGAAACCTACTCTTATATGGACTGAGTTTTCATCTTGTTTTCTTATATTTTCTTCATGCATAAATATGCTTTTTATAAAAATATTTATTCTTTTTTCCTTATAAACTCTTCATCTATCTCACTTCAACTCACACATTGACTTATGTTTTGACGATAGAACATCTTATTCTCATTTACTATTGAACCACACTTCTCATTCTCCCTTTATGGTTACTCATGCCCTTTGGAAAGGGGGAGACTCTATGGAAGGAGACAATTATTCAAGGAGAGACCTCCTTTCCTTTTATAATCCATTTATATCATTTGCTAATAATGACAACGTTAATATGTCTTTATTTCATAGATAGGCATGTAACTAATTACTTTTTTATTCATCTTCTTTGAGATAAGTGTTGTAATTTATGACTTATTAATCACTTTATGTTTGTAATTTCTTATTTTAATCAATAATGATTCATACTTGTAATGGTATGCTTATAATCTACTCTCTGTTCTCTCAATCTAGTAGGAATGATTCTCTAATAGCACTTGTAATGTACCCTTTTGGGAGGACACTAAATATTTCCCACTATACTTGTAGAATTATTGCAGGTTATGTATTTTTAGTATGCTAGAGTAATTTGGACATATTCAATTTGATGTTATTTCCCATGCTTTGAAAGGTAAACACTGCTCTCTTGGATGAGTGCTATTGTTGAATGGTTCATTCTGTATTTGATTTTTGAAGGTTCTTTGCTCTATTAGGAGAATCAATGTTAATTGTATTGATTCCATCCATTGATTGATAAGTCCCCTTCAATTCTCGGAATGAATTCTCTTTTATACTTTATTGGTGGAAGGGTCACCACCTTTCATAAGACTTGAGTCACCTCTTTTCATTGTGGCCCTTGAGAATAATATATTATTCCTCAAATTGATCTCTCCTTTAAATCCTCCAATATGAGGGAGAGTTACACCTCTTCATAATGGTCACAACCCTTCATCATTGCTACCCCTTTGGAAGAGTCACTTCCTTATCTTTTTCCCACTAATGCTTCCTTAATTCCTTTGTTCCCTCCTTTCTTCCTTCATCTCTTTTCTCCCCAAATGAAGTTCTCTTCTCTCCCTTTTATATCTCATGTTTGAGGGAGTCAAACTTTTCATTTCATGCCTTTTGACCTTTCATTAAACTTAACTAAATTTTATTAATATTAAGTTTTTTTTTATTCTTTAATATTTTAATTTATTATTATTATTATTTATTAATAAATCCTAGTTTAACAAGGGGACATTACATGCTACTCAAGGATATCCACACATGATTACAGAAGAGAGGATTGATCATTACTTTTATCATTTGATTATTGTTTGCAATTTATCTTATCACTCCTTGCAAATGGTATGTGAATCATCTAGGTTTTATCATATCTAGATGATTTCATTTGCTTGCCATAATAAAATCAATGGTGATATAGTGCTATATTAAGCACAAGTTTCCATCACTCTCATCCTTTCTATCCATCCACTCCCATCCACAACTACTTCTATAGCCATTGATTTATCATCTCCTTATCTATTTTCTTCTAGCCTTATCCTCAATCTTTGCTTTCAAGAGCACACATGTGTTAAATCATGTCCTCTCGAGGGAAAATCATCCTACTAACTCATCATCCTTCCTTATCCTTTCTGACTAGGGAATCATGCTTCTAATATTCATCACTTTCCTACCCACTATGTTTTAGTCTTCTTTGAAACAATGCGATAAACTGCATTGTCTCAAAGAGGGACAAAATCTAGACACCTAAAACTATCCTTTAATTTAATAAATACTTATTATTTATTTAATTATTTTATCTTAATGTCTTCTATTAATTAAGAAGAACCCGAGTTAATCCATTTTCTTTAATTCATTTTAAATAAATGTTTTCTTTAATTAATTAGGTAGGGAGACCCAATTTTATGAAGAACCTGAGTTAATCTGTGAGAACTGTCATCTCACAGATCATTGCTCTTTTGCTTGCCTAGACTCTGGGCCATCAATCATTCTCGATCCATCCCTTTCTAGTTTTGATGATAGTTGCTTTTTCTCTCCTCCCCCCTCTCCATATTTTAGGCCTTTGTCCTCATACCTTTTTCTCAAGATCTCTGTTTATGTCCAACTTCAGACATACTACATGGCTATTGTGGAAAACATTAGTTCTCATAGATGGGAAGCTTCAACACAGGAGTTGGAAGCTCTTCTTCATATTTGGATTGACAAAACTCAAGAAAATATTATTGAGGAATTAGAAGATTAAGTTCTAGGTGAGGCCCAAGAGGTGATGAGGGAGGGTAGTGAGGAGACTCAAAATTCTTCTCTACAGATCAAGCTCAATGAGTTACTGCTTAGTGATAATAGATCTCAAATTCATTTGAAGAGAAAGGGTAAGACTGCAGACTCCTTGTGTTTATTCATTAATAAAATCTTTCTCGAATCCTTTATTCCCCTGTCTCCTTCATCTTCAGAGAGTTGGTGGATAAAAGTGGAAAAGAAGATGTTTGTATTACATATGGAACTAAGTAAAAGACAGTATTGGGAGTCCATCAAAAAATACTTTCTTCACAGGTTCAGAATAAAGAATTCTCATGAATCTCTCTATGTTGATATGGTTGAGGAAAGCAACACATTAGTTTTGAAAATTATCCCTCAAGAGTCAAACTTAAATCTATCCAAGAATGGTGGAGAGTCACTATTTAAAAATTAGCCTCTTCCACTATTAATTAAATATATATTTCTATTTATATAATAAATTTTCTAAGCCTCTTCTTTTCAGTTTAAAAATTATTTATTATTTATTTAATCCTTTTACCTCTTCTCCTAAATTAAATAAATAATATTGTTTAATTGATTGATTCATTTACTTTCTCTTTTAATCCTAGCCCTCTACCTTGTTCATATGGATCATAATCTAAATTTTTAGGCACGTGACAAGTGTCAACCACCCCTTCATTCGGTTTGTGTTTTTTCCAAAGTCAACTCACCTCTTAATATCCTCCCTCCATATTAACCTACCCTCTAATCTTATTGGTTCTCTTTCATCTTTAACCTCTTAATCTAAACCTTTCTAGGGCGATCTCTATAAAAGAGGTTTCCTCCCCTCATTTTTTATAACACATATCTTGAACATACCTACATCCTGTCAAAATCATTCTAGCATACCTCATTACAAAGCATACATAATCACAACCACATCATTTCTTCTTTGAGCTCTTGTGAAAGTGCAACACAAATTTAAGAGCACCCATTATCAAATACAAGATCATGGAGGATAGGAGAACAATGGAGACAAGCCTTTCTTGCATGTGAAGGTATAACTTTTCTTATTTCATTGTTTATTTACATGCATTTGTAGATCTCCATTGATGATGTCTTGAATTAGTTTATAGATCTACATTGGTGGTTGGCTTAGTTATGGTTTATAAATAGGATTCAAATTTGACATAAACACTTTTTTTAATTATATTTCCTTTTTTTCTATCATGTTGTGAAGATTAAATAAGATTTTCCTTTTTTTTTACATAGATCCTCGGTGGCACCCATTTAGTCCATTTCTTCTTGGATTTCCTGATCATATTCTTTAGTTAAATAGATTACCAAAGGAATACATGTTCTATTGCTTTCTATCCATTTTGACCTTTTTTAACTCACACATGAATTTGTATGTAGTTGTTCCTTTATGCTCAAAATTCCACCATTCCCCAATGAGATTTCTCAAATCATAGTTTAGGGTCCACATGATTTTATATCCAAAAGGATAAACTCTTATCCCAAGAAAGACATCAGGTAGTTCAAAATAATTGGAGTGTGGTTTGAACCCATTTAGATTGAGGTTGATAATTTACATTGTCCTAGAATTTTCAATTGTCTAAAATGAGAATTTTTTCTAGTTTTACCTAGATTAAAATATCTCCTAATTATCTATTTCAATAGGGGATAACCCTTCTAGATCAATATCTAATAGACCATCATTTGAAACAAATTTTATGAGGTCACCCATACTATATGTGTAATCTTTATCCTAACACATTTCTCATGAGAATATAAGGGGTTATTAAAATCCCTTATGATCATCTAGTTTAACGATTTTTTTTTTTTGAAATCTATGAATTATCCCAAGTTTTCTTTCCTAAAGGTTTTGATTTTGGTGCATAAATATTATAAAAGATCCATGAAACATTAGTATATTTTATTTTAAATAATATATTCAAAAAATTATTGTCCTTGGATAACATCTTACCCTTAAAAATAGATGATTTCCACATGATGGCTAGTCTACCCGAGGCCCCCTCTACATGCACCACCTGCCACTCAATATAGGGCCAAATATAATTACTAGTAGCTAATAATGCATTACTATTCATGTTTATTTCTTGAAGAAGTAGAATGCTAAGATCTAACTTCTTAACTATATTTTAAACAACATTTTTTTATGATGATTATTTATTTCCCTTATGTTCCATAATAGCACAATTATTTTTATTTAAATTGGGATATCATTCTCTTGCTATAAAATTCAATTATTTATTGCTTGGTCATAGATAATAGAGAACTAGGCTATTACTAGTGAACAATCTCAATAATAGTTGATTGTATTGGTTAACAAAGTCATAGGAAGTTATTGATAAAGCCAAGGGTCCATAGCTAAATATAACAATTAGTTACCCTTGTTGACAAAGCTAACAAATTATTTTTATAAGAAGTTTGGGCTTGCTTCTAATTTATTGAAGGTGTGGATGAATTACCTCAACAAATTATGTATGGTTTGTGAAGTTGGTATTGGCTAATGAAGTTTTGTCAAGAGAATATTTACTATTAAATTAATGGCTGGATTCATTGTAGAAGTTAGCAAATGTCAATAAATTTTATGAATTTTATGATTGTTTGGAAACATAAATGCTAGGTCTTAATGGTAATTTGATCTAATAATATCATCTTGTTGGTTTTTACATGAATAGAGTTTCCATGGAATGCATGACAAGATAGTTGCTAATATGGAAATAAGGTTTATTTTTTCCTATACATATGGATAGAAACATGAAATCAATAGTGTGATATGGTGATGGGGAGATTGGATTATAGATTCAAGGACATTTGTATGGATAGTGAGAATTAATAGATTTTAGATTGGAGATAGTTAGGTGGAAAGTTATTCCATGAATCCATCCCATTGGGTATTATAAAGATAGAAGATATAGAAATGAAATCAAATAATTAAAAATATATATTTCTAACATAAAAAATTATTCATAGAGTGGTGTAGTTGCTATGTTATTTAGGTGATATCAGAATTATAAAACCAAAGAGTTATTTTACAATAGGACATTGATGGTTGGTATCTGTGATGGGGACAAATGGAACTTTGGAAATAAAAAAATAAATCAAGTAGACATTTATTTAGTTTTAATGGTTATTTTGGATGCTATTATTTTTCCCATCACGATTTGCATAGTGCTGGGAGTTTGGGAGAATCATTTACTTTTCTTGGAGAAAATATTATGTAGCCATGTCTAAGATCATTTCTTAGTGAAGAGAGTAGACCATTGAATTTATGTAAAAAATATTATGTAGCCATGTTTAAGATCATTTCTTAGTGAAGAGAGTAGACCTTTGAATTTATGTTTAATACCTTGTTATCAATGGTTATGTAGAATTGGACATTACTATTAGATATTTAGATTATGAGTACGGTAGTCTTCCAATTTTTTTTAAGTGATTCGTGTTGATCCATGAGGTACCAATGCATTTAATAAATTTATTCATTAGAGAATATAGATATTATTAGACATATCCATAATTGGGATAGTATTTTATAGTGTGAGTTAATTTTTTCCATGTAATGTTACTTTTGAATAATATGCATTTGGGTCTTGCAAGACCTTAGACACCAACTATAAGTAACCATCGTACATTTTGGATTAATGGTATGATGATTTATTTATTTCTTTTTATAAAATTCAATTTATAATAGAAAGTTTCTCCAAAGGAATTTTCATGTAGAATTAGTGTGTTTATTTTAGGTCAAACATGCATGTACATGGGTTTCTTCATCTAAGTAAGCAACTAGAGTAATATATAATTTAATGTATATTTTGATGTAGTGTAGAATCCCTACCCTAGTTTATGTATCAAGTGGTATCACAACCCATACTTTTGTTTGTTCAAGTTGCACTAGTGGTTTGAACAAGTTTGAATATTTGCATTTGAGATATACTAATAGCATATGCATTTTTATCTCCTGACTCAAGATATGTATTATTGGGATATTCATGGGAAAAGAAAATGAGAAAATAGAAAAAGGGACAAAATCATAGAACTAACAACTTCATAAGGAAAATTATATGTCGATGAAGAAGTAGCACTATCAAAGATTGAATAAGAGGAATTGTAAGTGTAATTGGATATTTTTTATTGTTATTAGCCATTTTAGGTTATTTTTTTGTTTTAGACAAAAATATGGTCATGAAGTTAAAAGGTTGTGGTGAATATTTGGAGAGGAATATAAAATCCTCCATGTTTGGCACCAAAACTCAATTAGTCTATGTATGGTTGAAAATTCATCAAATTATATTTTAATTCTTTAAAGATTCTTTAATATTTTTTATTTCCACACCAAGTTGTATATTGTAAATATGTTTTTAAGGGATTGGAAAGGGTGATAAATATAGGATCATTCTTATACTAATGGTTGTTCTATATCTTCATACGAAAGTTTTGAGTTTCTTATATTTGATCTTGAGTTTGAGAAATATTCTAAAATTTAATCTTTAAGATGGATTTACAAGGATTGTTTCAAATCATAAAATTAGATAAATAAAACCAAACAAGGTATCAGAACCATTATTTTATTAGATCTAATGATGATTTGATACTCTAGATTGATATGTAGGTTACCAAGGAGGAGAATAAAAATCAAGATAATAATTACACTGAAGGCATATTATGCTCACATATGGATGCAAAAACATCCATCAATAAAAAATAGAAGCAATTAATATGACGTATTTGTGACACTTAAATGCATGATATATATATATATATATGAAATTTAATTTATTATTTTTTCTCATCACTCAATTAAATATTTTTAATTTATTTATTGCTAATTATATCCTCACTTCCACCTCTTAATTACCACCCACTCCGAGTTTAATTGATCAACCAATTTTTGTTCAGATTAAGGTGTCTCAACCTTTGAGTCCTAACATTGTTAATTAATTTAATTAATTATTTTGGTGCATATTGATTTATCCTAGTTTTAAGAGGTTGGAATCAAAAGTTTCCTTGTTAATTGAAAAAAATTATTTCACAACTTTCTATGAAGACTTGAGTGTAGACTTGTGGTTTCTATTTCAGAATAAAAAAAGGAATAAAGCAGTTTTTTGATTTATCTTTTCTTGGAGGGTAAGTTAAGGATGATGGCTTTTCTTTCCTTGGAGATTTATGCTCAAGAAAAAAGATGTTTTTATCTGAGATAAAAAAGGATGTTTTGGAGCCATTGATGAAAGTGCTTTATTCATCTTTTTTGCTTTGTTCAAGATGGAGGTTGCTTTGTTTGGCACCTAGCTTGTAAATCATTATATGTTTGAGTTATATTTCATTGTAAGATGAGGACAATGATTATTACAAAGTTGTTGATATAGTATTAGTGTTTCTTCAAATAAGAGAAAGATGTAGTCTTTATGTTAAGGCTGTGAGCCTACAAGTGTATTGTAACTTTTTGTTGAAGATTAATGTACATTGGTTTGATACTTTGGAGAGTGAAGTTTTTTAACTGAAAAGGTTTTCCTCACATATATTGGTGTTTCTTCTCTTCTGTCTAATTATTCTTTCTTTCATGTTTTAAAGTATAAATATACATGTTATTATGCTGCTGAAATTTATATAGATCTATGAGCTAAATTATCTTCCCTCAAAGGGTTAATGCAATAGGAAACTAACTATGTCTATTTTTGCTTTCAAGGCATAGTGGTATGTTCTTATATCGTGATAATAAATAGAAAATTAAAAGAAACAAAGGGTACAAAAGGTTCATAATGTTTTTCAGAGGTTTTTCTAGGATACCCTTTTCCTTTCAATTGGTATTCAAGCTCCAGTTCCATGGTTTGCAAGTGCTTTCTTTTTTGCTTGCACGTATTGCATGTGAAGTTCTCACATGGTGTTTAAGGTTCTGGGTATTTCTTCTGTTAACATTTCTTAGCCTAAAAAGCTCAAGGGAATTTGTTGTGAAGGAATTGGTTTATTATTAATCCTTGTTTGAGTGGAATTCTTTTAGTTGATCTTATATTTGGGTTACTATAGACATTTGAAGGATGGAGAAATTGGAGTTTCATGGAGTTGATTATGTGCTTTCTTTTAATATGATATTGATTTGGAGCTCCTATTTGACAATGTGTAATAATCTTGATGCATGGTGGTTTTCTTACATTCTATGGTTGTGTAACAGATTATTCAAGTTGGGTGTTTGTTTTTGGCTCCTTGGTGACATGGATAAACTTGGGTTGTCATGACTATGGTGTGATGTGCTTATGTAGGGTGCTTGGATTAAGTTCCTAGTATTGGAAGATACTATTTTACTAGCCTTGAATGCACAAGGCTATGAAGATCATTGGATGATATGAAAGCTTTTCGAAAAGCCTAGTTCCTTTGTATGCATATACATTATGCTGGTTATGAAGTTGGCCTACAAATGGGCCTGGAATTCTTGGACCTCTTCTTCCTTTTTTGGTTGGTTGTACTTGCATGTCTTAGCTTCATATTGGATGGATCTAAGGGTTTTATATATTTTTCATTCAAAATCTATGATTATGCTTATCTATGCCATTCCATTGTTCTAGTTTAACTATTTTGGTTCTTTTCAAACTTGTGGGTCTTCTAGATGATATCTGGATATGGGTTTGCATGTGTGTTCATGAACATGGTGGTTTCACAACTTTTACACATTGTTAATCAAAACTTGTGGTTTTGTAGATCAACAGATAAGCTATCTTTTAGATTATGTTTCTCTTATGGTATTTATGAGTCTAAGACAGTTGGAAATTTACATGTATGCTTTTTCATGGTGTGAGGAGGTTTGTCACTTTCTCAGTGAGGAGATGTTTTGTATATGGTTGTGAAAATGGTATTTTCTTTATATTTTAAAAATCTTTTGGACAACCTATTTCCTCTAAAAGATGTAGATTGTGTAGATTTAGAGTATTCTTCATGGATTCAAATTTGCACATAGATGGTTTTGCATGTTAATGAAAATCTGTGGTTTGTGGATTTGTGAAAAATTGTTATGTTTAGATTCTTAGAGATTTTTGGATGGAGACAATTTCATATTTGCAGGAATGATTTTTTTTCCTTGACTATGGTGCTTAGTTATGGATTTGTTTGGCAAATCAAGTCTAGTGGTGATTTGGTGTTTGAGTATTAAAATATACATGTTATCTTCTTTGATATCTCAATTTTACATGTTATTGATGTGATGGTGAGTTTGCATGTTTTACTATTTGGATCAATGACTTGTGTAGTTTAGTGGGCTGTCTTTACCCATGGTTGCATTGAAGACTCAAAAGTGGATTGTCTATATCCATGAATATTTTTAGTATTTATGGAGATTTAGTCAATCGGCCTTGTTTGTGGTCATTTACATATTTGTATATTATTTTGGGATGAGAGGATAGATATTTTTTTGAGTACCTAAAGAGTCAATTGTTGGGACATGGATCATGTTTATCACAATGTCATGTTAGCTTGGTTTTAATTTATTGATTATATTTTTCAGTGGGGATTTTTGACAAGGATGGTTTATCTTCTTGGCTTGGAGATCTTGGTCTTAATTTGGTGTTATTGACATTTAAGTTATATGTGTATAGACCTGTATGATCTTGAGATTAGGAGGTGATTTTATCATGATGCTTGGAGAGCTCAGTATCACGATTCAGTGGGAGCTTTGGCAGTGATTGTGAATTTTATCACTTGGTGATGGATGATCTTCTTTAGTGTCGCATATGTTCTGAAGGAGTTCGTAGATCCTCTTGCTGCAAAAGGGTTCTTTCACATTTGTAGAGACACTATTTGGAGATAGTTTTTATTTATGCGATTGGAGAAGTTGTTTCTTGGTTTAGAGTATGTTTGGTATTGCGTCTTGTTTTACTCTGGATATCGGTTTTGAGGTTTGACATGATATGGGTTCTTTTGAGACCAAGATGTTTGCATTGATTTCATGTGATCTCCTATGAGAAGATGGTTAGATCATGATGTCATGGTTCTGTGTTCATATTTTTATTATGCAGATGTATAGTTGGAACATTGATAGTTGATCTTGTGTGGTTATCTTAGTATTGAGTACTTTGATCACTTTCTTGGTTGCTTCATGATGATTCTATGTTGCATTTTGGAGTTTGGCATGGATTGATCGGTTACAGGTGCTCATGGATACTTGGAGACTTAGGTGAAGTTGATGTTCTCTTGTCTAAGAGATATTTGTTGATGTAGTTGGTGGTTTCAATAGGTAGACCAAGGAGCTTTCACTTGGTTTAGACCAGAGAGGAGATTGTTCTTGGAGTGAGTCATGGTGACTTGGTTATCTTGGATGAGAATTTTCATTCCCCACTCTTGGTCTACTTGGTAGTTTATCATTTGAGAGGTATTGCCCATTTCTACTTTCAGATGAGTTATCTTATATGGTTTATCTTTCATAGATATGGGTCTTGAGCCATGGATAGATAGTTCTAGAGGATTCTATTTGAGAGATGTCATGGCATGGTTATCTCCTTGTGCATATTTGTTACTATGAGTTGCTTATGAGGATCCTAGGAGATGGTGTATTGGGCTGATTTTTTGATATGAGAACAGTTACTTTGAGTTTGATCTTCTTGGTGTGAGAGGATTATCATCCATGTTGGTTCCATGATATATATGTTATGTTTAATCTTGGTGATTGAATATGTTGGATGTTGTTATGACTTTTCTTTTGGGGTGTTGTGAAGAAGATCATACTTGACACAATTTGCATTTTGAGGTGTGAGATTTTGCCAAGATCAAGAGCTAAATGAGAAGTACAAAATAGAGAGACAAAATATAGGATAAGAATAAACTGTATTTTCATTAATAGATAAATGATCAATTGTTCAATAGTTGTTACATACAATGAATATGAGCCTGCTTATATAGGCAAGGCTATATGGATATGCGAGCACACAAGCATGACACGTGGCTCAATAAGAAACAAGGGTAGGTAGGGATAAATAGGGGTAGGTAGGAGAAACAATATAATATTCCACATGAGGTGGATCACCCACCGAAGGTGGAATTATCACTCCACAATAAGTGGATATGATAAAGTAACAACAAGACCACAAAAGGTGGAAATTCTCCTACACACACTATCCCAATGTGGCACAAACACCCAAGTGTCGCATACCCAAACTACTATGAAATGCATTGTCCTAAGTAAACTTAAGTAAGGTGTAATAATATCTAACATGAATAATTAAAATTCACCAATAGGAGGTGTATGTAGAAAGACATTCTACAAGTGTGATTTGAAGGATCTCTCTTTGGTCTTGGTTAACTTCTTGAATGTTTGGGTTCACATGACTTAGTTTTTGAGATCTTGGTTAGAGCTATCGTGATCACTAGTTTGTGGTCATGTGTTGTCACTTGTTTTTGGTGATTACATGGAGGTTCTTTTTATCTCTTTTCATTGTTTGGTGTGAAGGACTTGGGAGATATTTTTGAGACTTGTTGTGAGATATGCCTTTGTAGCAATTTTGTTTGCAGACTTTGCATATCATAATGGATGTTCCTTGGTACTACATGATATTAGTTAATACCTTCTGTGTGATGTTATTGGTAGATTTGATATGCCTTGGTTATTTTTTAGACTTGCATTACCCATGTAGTGGGAGTTCTTGGATGTGTATGTTCTCCATTGATAGGTTTGCACATGGAGCTTGATTACAATTTATGGGTTGGATTATCTTTTTGTTGGCATGACTTTACTGATGTTGTTAATAACTTAGACGTATGGATGATTGGATGGTTCAGCATTTGTTGTGGTTTCTTTTTCAGTTGGATGTGGGCAATCATTTGTGGCCGTTATTCTGATGAGTTTTTTGAATATTCATATTTGTTTTTGTTCTTGGAGAATTTTTGGACTTTAGCTTGTGTTCTAGTAGCATGTTTGAAGTTATATTTGTGCTTTTATAAAGCTTCTGAGTATAGTGGAGTTGTGACGGTATTTTGTGGTTTGCATTTGACTCTTGACAAGTCTTCAACAAGTGGGAGAATGTTGGGATTAAGGTGTGTCAACCTTGGAGTCCTAACATTGTAAATTATTTTGGTGCATATTGATTTATCCTACTTTTAGGAGGTTGGAATTAAAAATTTCCTTGTTGATTAAAAAATCTGATTTGACAACTTTCTATGAAGACTTGAGAGTCAAGACTCGTGGTTTCTATTTCATTACGTAAAAAAAAAAATAAAGTAGTTTTTTTATTTATCTTTTCTTGGACGCTAAGTTAAGGAAGGATTTGCTTTCCTTGGAGATGCTCAAGGAAAAAGATGTTTTTATTGAGATTAAAAAAAAAAGATGTTTTTGGAGCCATTGATGAAAGTGCTTTCTTCATCTTTTTTGCTTTGTTGAAGATGGAGGTTGCTTTCTTTGGCACCTAGCTTGTAAATCATTATATGTTTTAGTTGTATTTCATTGTAAGATGAGGACAAGGTGATTATTATAGAGTTGTTGATATAGTGTTTGTATTTTTTCAGAGAAGAGCAAGATGTAGTCTTTATGTTAAGGCTATGAGCCTACAAGTGCATTGTAACTTTTTGCTGCAAATTAATACATTGGTTTGATACTTTGGAGAGTGGGTTTTTTTACTTGAAAAGGTTTTCCCCACGTATATTGGTGTTTCTTCTCTTTTGTCTAATTCTTCTTTCTTTCATGTTTTAAAGTATTAATTTGCAAGATGTTATGCTGCTGAAATTTGTATAGATCTACAAGCTAAATTATCTTTCCTCAAAGAGTTAATGCAATAGGAAATTAACTATGTCTATTTCCACTTTAAAGGCATAGTAGCATGTTCTTGTATCGTCATAATAAACAGATAATTGAAAGAAACAAAGGATACAAAAAGTTCATACGGTTTCTCAGAGGTTTTTCTAGGATGCCCCTTTCCTTTTAATTCTGTCTATCTCCATCATGCAATAAATTAACTTTGTAATTATCTCAATATAATATTATTAATTACGAGAGATTGAAAATGACCAACATAATATAATAATTATTTAATATAAATTACAATATAATAATTTTTAAAATAGAATAATAAACAAATATAATATCTTTCCACATACTTACACTCTCTAAAGATCAGTATGCTAGTTATACTGAGAGGTGTCCTAAGAGTGGCAGCATGGGTCTTAAGCATCCCTGTAAAGAAAAACCTCTCATTTAACGTCCTCATTGAAAGTTACACTTGGCAGTTTGGACTGTGACGATATATCAGGTGGTAATAGTAGTAGTAGTTTTTTCGTAGGTGGATTTGATTCATATCTGAGTGTTACATTTTTTAAATCGATTCATCCTGTTCATAAACTGGACTCAGCTATAATGTAGGATCAGGTTGCTTGGACATACAACAGATCCAAATCCACAGACTTGGATAATTTATTGTTTGCATCGGACTGAGACTGAATGGTGCAGCAACAGGGAGCTGAAGTTTGAATTGGACAACACCAAAACTAGAGTTTGTTATCATTGATGAAATTGTGTAACGGAAACATGCATGCTGATAAGACCCATCTAGGATATGATTACTTCTCTTCTATTTCTTCTTAGATTCTACATAATTGTCATTGATGAAATGGTGAGTAGATAAGAAGCGAGCATCGTTGACGTCCAGTAAAGAAACAGGAAGAGGAGGAGGGCAGTAGAGAGGCTTTTCAATGGACACTTCATTCTCCTTACCGTGCTTTTGCAATCTTGTTAATTGTTGTACCTGTGGCTGAAGTTCGACACATCTCTCTTCACATTCTTTCCTCCTCATCTTCATTCAAATTGAAAGCACAAGGAGAGTCACAAAATGAATTGGATGAGCAGTTGTTGCAGTGGATCCATTCATATACATAATCTAATCATCATGGATATATGACTATCGAATTTTTACCCAAGAGTACAGAAGTTTTAAAAGAGATTGAAAAGGTGGATGCAAAACCATGAGAAGAAAAGACTGATGGAGTGTCATAGATTATTTCTCACACTCACTACAATAAGATAGTGGTAAGAATACTTTTTTTTCTTTTTATATATATATATATATATACAGTGTAATGACTAAATCAACCATTTCAAAAGAGTGTGAAGTTTAGAAGATCTCTACACATGGAACCAAGTTATGGAAATACCACTAATAGTGATATGGTGAATGTTGGGCATATGAAGCCCAATAGTCACATGGATGTTTGTCTTCCCTAAAAGACTCTTCATTTCATATCTGAAATGTCTCTATAAATGATTGAGTGCAGTCATGTATGATTGTAGAATTGATATTGGTTAATAAGACAATTCCCTGCGTTTCTGGTGGACGTAGCCACTTAGTGGTGAACCACGTTAAACTTCGTGTTATGCGTTGTTATGTTTTCGTTTTTGTTTTGTTTCCTCTATTTTATTGTTGATTGTCATGTTTTTTTGCTCAGTTTAAAACTAACAATTGGTATCAGAGCCAGATTGGCATGACCAGAGATGGAAGACGAAGATGATGACGCTGATTTTGTTATTGAAGAATTTCTTGACAATTTGGATTCGACTGAAGAGGAGGACGCTGAAGCGAGTGAGGATGAAGTTGAGGAAGTTGAGACCAAGACTCAGGAGGATTATGAAAAAGAAAAAATTATGAGGTGGAAGGAAGAGAATCTCTTATTCACAAACAAATTGATTTGTATGGACTAGAAGTTGATGGTTTTGTGTCGCATGATGAATATTGGAAAAGATAATTTTGAGAAAGAATGGGATTTTTCTGAAGAGACCATATTTCAGCAAGAGGAAAGTGATGGGAAGCTCCTAACAGAGGACTCTTTCCTCACAAATATGCATGCCTTGTTGATAGGAAAGCCTTTCTTTGGTAGTTAGAATCCACAAGAGGATTCGGGGTGCCTGGAGATTGAAGATCCCAGGAGCGCAGGGACTATAGAGCTCATGGAGGCGGGAGAGAGCCTCTGGCTCAAGGCTACGCATGATCTAGAAGACTTCAAAAAGGCTGAGAATATGGTCTTTGAGGAAATTGGATTTCAAAATGAGAGTGATGATTTATTGATGAAAATTGCAGAAGTAGAGGCAGAGTGGTATGCATCGATTGCAAGTAGTGCACAAGCTTCTATAGGAAATACAAAAAACTCATTTGACATGGAACCCGTCGGAGCTGGGTATGGTTATCGAAGTGGTCCTAATGCTATTGCATATGGAGGTGAAGAAACGACTTCTTTGTGGGTCACGAAGGAACCTTTAGTGGTCGATTTGAAGGATCTTGAAAAAACTGAAGATGGAGATTGCACAAGCGGTTGTGCCTATGTCGAAAAATAATATGTATAGGCCTGAGGAGCTCGTTCTATTGAACGATGAGAGGCCGTGATTATGGTGGTGTGATGGGATGCCTAGGGATGGTCCAAAGAAAGCATAATTTTTTGCAGACACCATTGATGACATGTGGTCGGTTGAAGGGATTCTTTGGTTGAAAGAAGAGGACCAAGAAGGAAGTCCAAATGACAACATTGTAGAGGCCCTGAAGATAGAGGTCGAGAGGAGAGGCTTGTGTCAAGAAGCCTTAGCTGTTGCCCTCCCGAAGATGAGGAGGCACATAATCGGTTTGATTTCTTCGTGGAAACTGAAGAGGCAAAGACCTTGAATGGTACAATAGGAGACGATGAATTTTGTCGCTTTTATGGTGAGTAAGGGCATAGCGAATATGCATGTCCGACAAGACAATTTCATTACCCCAATTTTGCTACTGTGATTACCCATCTTGTGACGATAGAAGTGACAAAATCGGCGGCAGAGACCCAATCGTATGGTGACAGTGATCATGGAGATTGCTTTGAAAGGGACCGTGGAGCTGATTGTAGGGTCCAATATGGTAGTGTTTGCTACGCATTCGACCGATATGCACATGATAGATATGGTGTTGGAGGGTCATGTTAACACCAAGCTACATACGTTTTACAGTTCGCAGGAGGAAGCTCTCTAAGGAGGATTCGTTGCGAATTAGTTTGTTAGTGGTGGGAAAAGTAACAGTGATGAAGCAAGCGACAGCAATGTGATGGAGCGCTCACCCTCAGTCAAATGTCAGGCAGGTCCACAAATGCAGGAGTTGTCGGAGCAGTACGTAAAAGAGATGAAGGCATGCTCTCTCAAGATGATTGTGAAGGTTGTGGGCCTTTGCAAAAAATGGCAAGCACCTCGACAAAAAGGGGTTTGAATTGCAAGAAGATGCTGCAACTTTAGAACTCTCTAAAGAAAGGGCGATGGAGACTATAGAATCAACAGTCACGGTTCAGGTGGATAAGCATTTTAACCACTCAGTTAAGGTGGATAAGTTGGTGTCCGAGGCTGAGGAATTCGTGATCCAAGTGGCAGACATTCTGCCTCTGAACGCTTGCAGGAGAATGTATAACGGTAGAATTTTGGCCATTTCCAACAATCATTATGCCAACAAATCTAACGTACAGTCTATGGTTGAGGTAGAGCTGGGGCAAGTGAAAGAGATTGTGAATATTGTAGAATTTTGAACCTGACCTATCCTCTCTGAACCAACTAATTAGCAAACAATAACAGCAAAAAGAAGAAAAATACCAATATCTTTATTGAAGCTTAATTAAAAAATTACATAGAGGCTGTATATATAAAGAATTTGCAGTCTAGAAGAATAAATAATAACTGCAGTTCTAAATATATTCCTAGCTTTGCATGGAAAGCTACTAAGGCTCTCAAACTAAAAAAAGCAAACTACTCTCTAAATTAAGAATACAATAAATGCATGCACAACATGCTTTATTTACTAAAAACAAACTCATGCAAAAAACAAAACTAAAAATAGTCCTAAGGATTCATGCATGTTGGAGTACATGCTTTATTTGCATGAATAAACAAAAAAAACTATTAACTAAAAATAGCTTATGCATGGTGATGAATGGATAGCTTCATGTCCAAACTAGAGTTGCATGGAGCTGCATGCTAGAGCAGCATCACTTATCAACATACTCCCCCTTGATGCTGAGAGGGCTGACAATCTTATCTCGTAGTGCTATAAACTGAGCTTTCGCAACCGCTTTGGTGAATATATCTGCTAGCTGATCCTGGGTGTTGATGTGCTTCAATTTGACATCCTTCTTTTGCACCAAATCTCGTATGAAGTGATATTTCAAATCAAAATGCTTAGTTCTGCTATGATGAACTGGATTCTTAGCTAACTTGATGGCACTCACATTGTCACAATAAATTACTGTAGGCTGAATTTGTTTTTCTCCAATTTCTTCCAAAACTTTTCTTAGCCAAAGAGCTTGTGTACCTGCTGAGGTAATTGCAACATACTCCGCTTCTATAGATGAGAGGGCAACAATACTTTGCTTTTTTTGAGCTCCAGGTAATTAAACCAGAACCAAAAGAAAAATAATTTCCAGATGTAGATTTACGGTCATCTATACTACCTCCCCAATCTGAATCACTAAAACCTACTAGATTGAACTTTTCAGAAGGGTAGTAATGAATACCAAAACTTAAATTCCCTTTCACATACCTCAAAATCCTCTTGGCTGCCTTCATATGTATTTCAGATGGATTTGTCATATACCTTGAAACAAGTGAAACTGAATAAGCAATATCTAGCCTCGTGTGGGTTAGAAACATCAAGCTCCCCACAATACTTCTGTAAATTGTCTCATCAACTAAATCAGCACCATCATCTCTACATAACAAATCTCCATGAGCACTTAGAGTGGAGGCAGGGTTACAATCAGTCATATTAAATTTCTTCAGCATATCCTGTGCATACTTTGTTTGACAAATGAAAATCTCATCCTTACTTTGATAAACCTCCATTCCTAGAAAATATTTCATTAGACCAAGATCTTTCATCTCAAATTCTTTCATCATAGCAGCTTTGAATTCATCTTTCATCTTAGAACTACTACCCATATACAAAAGATCATCAACATACAAACTTATGATGAGAATATCAGTACCTTCTTGTTTGTAGTATAGGGTAGGATCACTCTTACTTCTCTAGAAGTAATTCTCCTGAAAGTATCCATCAATCCTGGCATACCACGCTCTTGGTGCTTGTTTGAGGCCATACAAAGCCTTCTTCAACTTATAGACATAATTATCTTTTCCTTCCACTTCAAAACCTTGTGGCTGCTCCACATATACTTCCTCTTCTAAGTACCCATTCAAGAAGGCACTTTTCACGTCCATATGATGTATGCTCCACTTCTTTTGAGCTGCTAATAAAATCAACATTCGTATGGTCTCTTGTCTTGCTGCTGGTGCAAATGTCTCTTCATAGTCAATTCCATATTTTTGTGTGAAGCCTTTAGCAACTAATCTTGCCTTGTGTCTTTCAACACTCCCATCACTGTTAAATTTGGTCTTGTAGACCCATTTGGTGCCAATCCTTTTTTTGTCATGTGGAAGTTCTGTTAACTCCCAAGTGTCATTCCTGTGAATGGAATCCATCTCTTCTTCCATGGCTTTCACCCAAACTTCATTAGTACATGCATCTTCAAAACATGATGGTTCAAAATCAGTTTTGGCTAGTAAAGCAAAATTCACTGTCTCACCTATTGGGTTTTCTTCATGTACTTGATTTCCACTCTTTTGGTAGATATCACTCAATCTCCTTACTTTCCTTGTAGAACTTGGAGAAGAAGCTGGACTTGAACTTGGTACTAAAGAACTTGATGAAGGATTGCTTGGTGGAGTTAAACCATTGGATATAGAAACATTATATGGCTGCTCATGATCAATATCAACAATTATATCATCATTCAAAATAGATTTTGGCTTCTCAACATGGCCTTTTTTATGACCATAAACTCCCCCTTCATCAAAAATCACATCTCTTGAGACAATAAGCTTGTTAGTGAGGGGATTATACAATCTATAAGCTTTGCTTTTCTCACTATACCCAATAAAAATACATGACTCACTCTTTGCATCTAACTTCTGTCTATTCTGATCTGGTACATGCACATAAGCCAAACAACCAAAAACTTTGAAATGATTAACATTAGGCCTTTTACCATACCAAGCTTCATAAGGAGTCATCTTTTCTAGTGCACTGGTGGGGCTACGGTTGAGGATGTACACCGCTGTAGCAACTCCATCTCCCCAATAAGAATTGCTCAATCCCTTGGTTTGTAACATGCACCTTGCCATTTCAACCACAGTACGATTCTTCCTTTCAGCTACTCCATTTTGTTGAGGTGTGTATGCAGTAGTAAGTTGCCTCTTGATGCCATTAAAATCACAATAACTTTGGAAAGCCTTTGAGCAAAACTCTCCTCCACGATCAGTCCTTAAACATTTGATCTTGCACCCTTTCTCATTTTCCACAAGGGCTTTAAACTTCTTGAATGTATCCAAGGCTTCATCTTTGGCCTTCAAAAAATATGCCCAACAATTTCGTGAGTAATCATCAATAAAAGTGATGAAATATGATGACTTACCCAAACTCTTAGTCTGCATAGGACCACATATATCTGAATGAACAAGCTGAAGTGGGTGATGAGCCCTCCATGCATTGCCCTTTGGAAACTTTTCTCTTGCATGCTTTCCTTTAGCAACCTTCACAAACCTCCTTGTGTTCCTCAACCTTGGGCAAACCAAAAACTAATGCATGTGAGGTTAGAAACTTCAAACTATGAAAATTTAAATGCCCATACCTAAGATGCCATAACCAACTTGAATCCTCATAAGCCATATTTGCCAAACTGTTGTTATGTTCACCAAACCTCAAGGGGAACATCCTATTTCTTGTCATAGGAACAACAGTGATCACCCTATTATCCTTATTCTTATCATAGATAGTACAAGTCTTATTCTCAAAGACTACTTTATAATTTTTCTCACATAGCTGCCCAACACTTAACAAATTGTGCTTCAATTGTGGAGTATAATAAATATCATGAATACTCTTTATACCTTCTTTTGTTTGGACCTCCATAGCTCCTTTGGCAGCAACCTCCAATGATTTATCATCACCAAGCTGGATCTTGGATTTGAAACTTCCATCCTTTGTTGAGAACAACTTCTCATTCCCTGTCATATGGTTAGAGCATCCAGAATCTAGGTACCAAACATCTTTACTAGTATTTTCACCCTTGGCATAAGATAAAAATAAGTTATCAGGAGGATTGTCACTACTTTCTTGAGCATAGTTAGCACTTTTACCTTCTTTCAATCTGCATTCTCTTTCAAAGTGGCCATACCTATTACAATGGTAACATTGAACATTTCTCTTATCAAATCTGCCTCTACCTCTTCCTCTGAAATCACCACTTCCTCTTGAGCCACCTCTTCCTCTACCTCTTGAAGAATTTTGGCTTTGCCCTTTACCTTGGCCTTGATTGATTTTGGCACTACTGCTGCTTGTATCTTCATCTTTTGTGATTAGCAATTTAGAGGAAAACGCTTTCTCTACACCTTCAAAAGAATCTTTCAGTCTTTCTTCATGAGACATCAGGGATCCAACCAGTTGATCAAACTGTAGTTTTGTCAAATCCTTGCTTTCTTCTATGATTATTGCTACATGATTCCATTTGGGTGTCAAAGATCTCAACACCTTTTTAATCAAAACTTCATTGCTTACAATTTCTCCAAGTGTAGCCATTTTATTGACTACATCTTTGACTCTGACACAATAATCACTTATACTTTCAGCTTCTTGCATCTTCAAATTCTCAAACTCTCGCTTCAATGTCTGAAGCTTGACCACTTTAACTTGATCACTACCCTGGTAAGCTTCTTGTAGAGTCTTCCAGGCATCTTTGGCAGTTGTTGCTCCTGATATTCTTGGAAATAAGCTCTTATCAAGAGCTATCTGAATGTGAAACAAAGCTTGAGCATTCTTTTTCCTTGCTTCCTTTCTTGTTGTTCATTCATTGGCTGTAAGGGCATTCCAATCAGTTGGCTCTTCATAACCTGATTCAATAATCTCCCACAAATCTTTTCCAATCAAAAAGGTCAGCATCTTAATGCACCAATAATCATAATCATTCCCATCAAATTCTGGAACGGGCATATGGTTAGAATTCGACATGATTAACTTTGGCGAAATTCCAACAATAAAACTTTAACCCAAAACAATTTTACCTGCTCTAATACCATTTGTAGAATTTTGAACCTGACCTATCCTCTCTGAACCAACTGATTAGCAAACAATAACATCAAAAAGAAGAAAAACACCAATATCTTTATTGAAGCTTAATTAAAAAATTACATAGAGGCTGTATATATAAAGAATTTGCAGTCTAGAAGAATAAATAATAACTACAGTTCTAAATATATTCCTAGCTTTGCATGGAAAGCTACTAAGGCTCTCAAACTAAAAAAAGCAAACTACTCCCTAAATTAAGAATACAATAAGTGCATGCACAACATGCTTTATTTACTAAAAACAAACTCATGCAAAAAGAAAAACTAAAAATAGTCCTAAGGATTCATGCATGCTGGAGTACATGCTTTATTTGCATGAATAAACAAAAAAAACTATTAACTAAAAATAGCTTATGCATGGTGATGAATGGATAGCTTCATGTCCAAACTGGAGTTGCATGGAGCTACATGCTAGAGCAGCATCACTTATCAACAAATATGCTATCGGGAAATGAGGAAGAAGATCAGGGTGATGTTATTTCTGATCATGAATTAATGGATGATTTTGCATCTGTAACAGTTGTAAGAGAAGTTGTTCAACTGTTAGAATTTATTAAATCCAATTTGATTTGAAGAAGGTTAGTTCGTAGTGTTCGTGAACAAGACTTCGCAAAATTAAAGTCTTGCCAACTGATTGTAGTATGAGATTTGGAATGGAGATGCAGGGAATGTTACAGGCTATGCCGGTTGGACTTCACGAGGGAGATTGTTGGGTATATGAAGCCCAACAGTCATATGGTTGTTTGTCTTCCCCAGAAGACTCTTCATTTCATATCCAAGATGTCTCTATAAATGACTGAGTGCAATCATGTATGATTGTAGAATTGATATTGGTTAATAAGACAATTCCCTGCGTTTCTGGTGGACGTAGCCACTTAGTGGTGAACCACATTAAACTTCGTGTTATGCATTGTTATGTTTTCATTTCTGTTTTGTTTTCTCTATTTTATTGTTGATTGTAATGTTTTTCTGCTCAGTTTAAAACTAACAGTGAATGCATGTTCTCTATTTTTTTATGTTAAAAGCTCCTAAACAAATTTTACCAAGGAAACAGTAATTCAAGAGCCTTTCATTTATGACCATGGAACTAAATGTTCTCTCAAGTGGTAAGGTAGTTTGTAGATTATGTGGATCTAATAAGGAGGTTTGAACAACAATTTTGATAAGTGAAAATTATATTTATTACTACTATTTATTGTGTCATGAGTTTGAATAAGTTATTAGCATTTGACATCTTTTACACCTTTTCCCTTGTAATGATAACTATAATTATAAATATATTTCATATGTCTTATCCTTAATCAATAATGGGTTTATATTGTAACATAGATATAGCAAGTTTCCTTTTGAAATAATCTATATAAACAAAGGTTTAGATTCATTTGGAAAAACAAATGAATAAAGACACGAGTGAATGAGATTAATAGTCTAGTAGGGTATCAATGATGATAATAGTATTCATTAGTTATGATGTAGGAAAAGGACTAAAGAATAGGCAAAAATGCTCAAATATAAATCAATTTTGTAATTAATATACGGACTATGAATAAGTTCCTAATAAAGTCTATTATATTGTAGTATGAGACTTTTTGGTATGTGATTGCTATAAAGACTCAAGGATTGATTATAATACCTATAAGATTGATATAACTATTATGGATAAGATAAAGATATAATTTTGATAATAATTTAATTATGTATTTGGGATGTTTTTATTGTCTATTTTATAGGATTGCATGTTGGGATTGTCTTTAGTTAGACCTTTGAGTCATGACAAAATCATACAATATTTTAGCTTTGATTTTTGCTGGATAGACTTATAACTCTATAGTACAAGTATTGTGCATATAGATTCTAGAACACTACAACTGACCCATTATAAAGGTGTCTTATATATGGAAAGTGAAAGTGCATTCTATTTATTTTTTGTTGGGTAGGAGATACCAATGTGGGAGAATAGTCCATCAAGTAATATTTAGATAGGTTTTCATTTGATACAAGAAAATTAATTGAGAGGAAGGGTAAGGTTTGTTCTAGTGCTATGGTGTTTCGCATAACTTATCCATGTGTGTTTATCCTCCAAAATTAATAATTAGATAGAGTCTCAAATAAATTAAAATGAATCTATTCAAGAAGAAGGTGTGTTTGTGCACTATAGTGTGCAATTAATTTTATTGATAGAGCACTCAATTTGAGGCTAATAACACAAATTAAAATAAAATCTATTATTTTAAAGAGGAATAATTTTCTTACCATGAGATATAGAAGCATCAATATTAAGGAAACCTATGGGAGAATATATAGTTGAAATTATTGTAAAGGTTATCTAAACTAATAAGTAACTCATGGCACCTAGCTAGTAATATTTTGACCAAAGGAATGATGCTTAGAGGTAGTGTTATAGTCTTTATTTTGGAGAAAATTCTAGAGAAGAAAAGGGATAAGGACTAGAAAATACTATTAAATATAGTGAAAATATAATTTTTGAATTTATTTCTTATACAATTAAATATAGGAGATGTGGCATGTTACATAAATAAATGATATTTTATTTTTTTATGAAAAATAAACATTTAATATTACGATAATTTACACAAGGGAATCAAGTGATTTTTTTTGGAATTATGAAGTTGTAAGAAAACTTTCTCTAAATAGTGTTATGGGTAAGATTCCCTACAAGTGGAAGTGAGAGCTCAAAGAAGATAAAATGATGACACTCTTGAAAGTGAATTAAATGTTTTATTTTTTGATGGATATAGTAGATTAACTATAGAAATTAGTAATAGGCATAATATAAATGAATAAAACTAGTAGTGTTGTAGGAAAGCTATAAGATGTAGTGACATTTAGTCTTCTATAGGACACTTTATTAGAAAATTAACATAAAGAGGTAAGGAATATAAAATTTCCTATAAAAATAAGGTGGATGTTCTATGGAAATGATAAATATGGACATTTCTGGCTTATCAAGGAGAAGAAATAGTGAGTTTTTTCTATCTAAATTATTCCCATAGAAGGATCAATAGTGATAAAGGAATAATTTTCCATAGATCATTTTCTTTGAATCTAGTATACTCAAATATTTTATAGGTCCAACTTCATAGTTAAGAGCATCTTTTAAGAATGAGGCATTTTATTCCTCATAAAAAATTGAGTGATAATTATAAGATTATAGAAATAGTCAAGATACACAAGTTTCTACAAAGTCTTTATTGGAGATACTAATTTATCATATCATTGTTGACATAAATCAAGAAATAGATGTGCATAATGGTATTATATATTGAAACGTAGTTAAAATTTAAGATAATAGATCGAGAATATAACACTATTCTATTTTATATCTATGACGATTTCTTAGGTTGTCAATGATCTATTAAATAATTTAAGTGTTGAGCCTACAAGTGAAAATGATGGAAGCTTTGGTTGGAAGTATTTAGTGGTGATAAGTGCTAAGTGCTAAGTATAAAGGAAAAATAGTTAATTACAATAGATAAAAAAATAATTATATTAGAGATAGTGGTAGTGAACATGAAAAAATAAAGATTGCACTATAAACATATGATTGATCTTTTAGGGAAACTTGAATGTGAGAGTATCTAATGTATTATATATTCATTTGGATGTAATGAAAATAAAAAAATTGATACTAGACTCACATGCAATATTATGGAGGGTGTAGAAGTAACTACAATGTGATTGTGGATTATGGTTGTGGAAGTAGAGAAATTCTTTACAGAGATAACGATAAGAACTAAGAGCCTTTTGACAACAATAGTGAAGAAGAATGATTATGTGAAATCCATAAATAAGTAAATATTATAGACTCACATGCAATCTAAAGGAAGTGGAAATGAATCATTATTTTGAGGAATACCTAAATTACATATCGAATAACATTTAGGGGTTTTTAAGAAAAATGTTACTTGGGTGGATAAATTAAATGGATGGAATAATTAGAATTTTGAGAGTGTGTTGTTAGACATATGAGAATCTTTCACAACAAAATTTTAATATATCCCTAAAGTACTTGTGTATTTGAACATAATCTCTTAAACTAGATGTCCACCTTAACTACATGAGTAAAACCATTTTAAAAAATTAAATCCTTGTGTTACCCTTGTTTTCGAACTTGTCAAATTTTAAAATTTTGTACCAAAACCATTGCATTAAGAACTATGGTTGGAAAGGCCCTTGATGAACTTCATACCCTAAGAAGTCATCCAATTTGCTGAGATTTGTAAAAATAACTTAATCTTGAAACATATTCAAGATGATGCAAATTCCTCTCATGGTAATGTTCCAACTACTATTTCGCATGATTTGTCTTCTTTTTTGGGTTAGAGCACACTTCAATCTTTGCTCAGTCTAGTTGCATAAACGATTAATTTACCAAAAGCTTGATTTGATTCAAATGAAATTTGATTTATGGGTTTTAATTGCAATGGTTGTATTGCTGACACATGGCTATGTTTCATGAGAAAATATGGATCCAGCAAAAAATTATGCAGGTTTTCTTATTTGTGGAATTGACAAGTTAGACAAAATGATTCTACAAATTATCAAAGAACTATGAAACGAGATTATGAAATTTACTTAGAACATCACGAAATAAGATTTAAAAAAAGAGTATGGTTTTACCAAAGCACAAGTCTTAAAAAGTATGAATTATGAAGATGTCAATGAGCAAGGAAGATAATGTTTTCATTATCAAAAATTCGGATTAATATCATCTCCCTTATCAAAGGTTCTAATTAATTTTGAAACTTTCTTTCAAAAGCAAAGGATAAGTGGAGTTAAGTTTAGTGAGCATCTATGCTAAGTTGATGAAACCCCATATGTTACCAACACGAACGAGTTGATAAGTCATCTGAAGATGGTAATGAGGGAAGGTTAGTTTAAGTTATATCTATTGGCAAACTTACTCTCGGAAAAACTAGTTACATCGCCCATTTCGCGAGGAAGAGGTAGTTATTATTGTTGGGATGTGAAGCCTGACTCTTCATTTCACCTTCCCATCTGTGTCTCTTCATCTTCTCTTGAAGACTATTGTATATATATGAGAGCAAACCCCTGTGTATGTAAGCTGCAATAATAATAAGATCTCTGCTCTGCTTTTCTTGTGGATGTAGCCAAATTGGTGAACCACGATAAATTTGTGTGTTTGTGTATAATTTCTGGTTTTCCAATTTGTCTTCTATTTTAACAATTGGTATCAGAGCCTCTAAAGTTCTCGGAAGAGCAGAGAGGAAGTGAATAATGAAAGGTAATAGAGTTTGCATAATAAGGTGCTCCCAAAACCTATACTGTCAATGACTGTTAAACGGAATCTCTTAGGAAGAACGGGCATGTAGAAAAAAGTGCCAAAATAGAATAATTTGAGTTTGCTAAATTTAAGTGTTTATCTGACATGGGCTTATCATGGCTTACCATGTTCAGTGATATTAAAATAGATATGATGATTCATTAACTGCACTGATTGGATAGAAAAATCTCCACGACAGAATACCTATCAAGATTTTTGTAAAAGTTAGGTAAATCCTAATACATCTGTTAGGTAAAAGTTAGGTAAATCCTTATGAACTAAATGAATTAGGATTTACCTAACTTTTTCAAAAGAATAACAAAGAATGCATTGAGTTCATATGTCTTGCACATATTAATTAGTAGTTATTACTAACTTCTTATATGTTAAATTAGTAATCATGTTATGTATTTGTGTGATCTATTGGTTTTTAGTTAAGATGATATATGTAATTGATGAGACATTTAATCGTACCTTGGTATCTTGGTTTGAATGTGCAAAGGTAACTTGTTTCTTTATATGTTGAAATGTGTTTTCCTTCTTTCATCGCTATTGCATATCAAAAACAATTTGTAGAACCCCCTTGTAATCTATTGTCCATTGTGAAATCTTAGTGAGTATTCGTGTGTCTACTGTTTGCTCTTTTAGATTGTGTTTTCTCTTTCAAGTACTTTCAGGTTAAAAGTACACAAAAATTACAAATATTCCCACCATACAAGGGATCTGCCCCTCTCAAACGCAGAGGAAGATTGACATTCTTTAATTATCTCTCCAACTATTGGCACAATTGTCATTGCTCTTCAAGTCAATTTTGGAGACAAAATTGCAGTGACACTTTACAATTTCACATTGTATCTTTCAATCAATCTCTCACTTTATCTTTAATTATCTTGATGCCAATATATTAGCACTCTTTTGTTATATTTTTCCTAGTCATTATGTCATTCCTATTAAAATTGAACCCTTGTTTGGTCTAAATTGTCTAGATGGAGTTCTATGCATATATATTTTTGTGACATACTAGTGTCCCATAATAATTCATTCAATTCTTATGATACTTGATAGGAATTTCATTTTCCTACCATGGTAATGCAGAGGCTAAGGGTTCACACCAAACTTACAAAACTCACAAAACTGAACTTCTCATAAAGTACTTGGAGAACATATTCTCTTGGCTTTGCAAGGCCATCCCGCACATCAAATGAACTCAATTTAACAATACTTCAAGGCAATAATACCCAACTTAACCTAATGGCAGTCATGAAATCAGAACACACACAACACCTTCTTTGCTGATTGTCTTGTTAATATGACTCAAGGTCAACATCCTCTTAAGACATCTTTGGATCATAGACATGTCACCCAATACAAATTGTTTGGTAACAACACTCACCTTAAATGGAACCACTGGCCATTGGCATACACTCAACTGGAACAATTCAACATGTCTAAGGTCCAATCCAACTCTCTAATATTCAAACACTCCAAGCACCCCTTTGTAACAACTCTCTCAACACCAATCCCTTACTAGGACTCCCAATCTCTACTCTCAACATGCATTGGGTATTCACAAACACATATACCCCTCTTGAAATATCCTACAAGGATCTCTCATCATTCAGAAACATGCTTCTCTACCCTCCCAACCACCCAAGAGAACATCACAATGCTTAATGTGGATTCACTATTTTTTAGGACAATCATACAAAGTGTAGGGACAACCATATTAACTTTAGCCAACACCTCTCTCCAAGGCTTTGTAACACTTCCAAAGGTTACTAAGGACTCCCACACACCTTCCTGAATTGTCCTACACTCATCAAACTCACTCATTACATCATAATCTCAAAATCTCAGTCCACAAGCTCCTTAGGGCAACAACATACCCAATTTTGGGATAGTCATAAAATGGTGAGTATTTTGGCCAATCAAGGGCCACAGACACTTGATTATGGTCTGCACTAATCCTTCAGACCTCTCCAAGCCTTCAACCAACCTTCCCAAGCCCTCTTTGCACTTGAACCACCTTCAAAACTTCATCAACATGCTGTTGTCCGTAGTCTGAGACACAAAAATCAAACTTTGAGTCCCTTCTAACACGTGCAAACCACTTCATGGTACCCTGCAAACAAATTACAGTCAAATTAAATTTTTTCTAGGGTCATTCCATGTGTTGGCATGGATTCATCAATGTGGAAGTGACCCCAAAGACATTTATTGCAACCATGGGTTACCCTAGACTAGGGTTATGACAATTTTTAGTAAAATTCCTATAACGTTTTCAAATCAAAATGAAATTCAGTAAGACAAATAGGAAAGTGCAGGAGATTCGCCCCCCTACCATATCCAATTGATTTTATCCTCAAAATAATAGGTTAAAGCAATGAAAAACACAAAATAGTAGACTATTTTTCTGAAAAAACCAGAAAATGCAGGGAACATAAAGATATTTTATTGATTTTGCTTATTACATCCACCAACAACCATCTTAAAATGTTTACAAGGATTTTATAATGCATTCCTAGCCTTTATATGGTTGTAACCACCTTCATAACTTATTTTGGACAAACCATGTCTAATTACCCTTACAAACTCAAAAGTTACTTGACAACTTTGACAATTTTGCTCCAAATTGAATCTAGACTTAATCTATGACTTCCATGACCCAATAATGATTCAAATAGGTCCAAATAGACCAAAAAGACCCTTATACATCATAAAATACATTACATGACCCATTGACACACATTTGTGATATGTTGACGATTATTGACAATTTTGACTATATGACTCGAAATTCCGCCTAATGACTTAAAAGACATTTAGTACATCAATAATTTTCATGATTGACCTTATTACATAGCATGAAGTCAAAACCCTTATAATATTGCATCATTGCTTCATTAAGGCATGAAGGCCTATTAGGTGCTCCTGCACCACATGGTCATCACATAGAAGGTAACCTAGATTGAGCATATTCTCAATGGGCATCCTTCACTTAGGCTCTTCTTTGATCCTCATTTAAACTCTATTACCATACTTATATCAATAGGAAATGTGTCTAACTCTTTATTGACAAACTAAAATTTATAGCTATGTCTATTATTAATTTTAAAGCTCTTATCAACGCTCTTTGTATATGAAGATCATCATATTTTTTCTTGCAATGAAAGAAGTTGGATAGTAACTTCAATCTAGATAGTATATTTCATCTTAGATATAAGTTTTAGAAGAAAATTTAATTCTTATATTTATTGTTCTAATATGTTTTGTTGTTTCTTATTTTATCCATTGTTATTTCCCATGTGTTCACAACACTTTTGTCACCCAGGACTTAATATTATTATCACTATAGTTTTCCCATATTCTAACATATAAACTATATTTATTGTAATGTTAGGAGTAAGGAAGATCACTTTGTTTACTTTTAAAATATTGATGATCATATACTAATTATTGTATTTTATTTGTATGGTATGTTTATTGGTAACAATAAGGTGATGACTATGGATATTAAGAATTATATTTATGAAAAAATTGATACTAAGGAGTTGTGGGTACTAAATATATTCTTGGAATGGATATTTATGGGGTTCAAGTACATAGAAATATTTGGACAAGTCAAATTATGTGGATACTATTTTGTGAAAATTTAATATGCATGACTATAAGCCAATAAATATTCTATTTTTATTAGAACTAAGAATAGTTTATACATCTATTGCACTTTTAATAATGATTTTAAAGATATTTCTATGCTTCCTTATGCTAGCACATTAGTAGTTTGATGTATGCAATGGTTTAAATTGGACCATATATTGCCAAAGCAGCGGGTATTTTGAGAATGTTTATGTCTAATCCTAATAGAGAGCATTGGGAATTTTTAAAAGGGTATTTAGTTTTTTTGAGGAAGTTATAATTATTGTTTGTATTATCATGGTACTAATTATGTCAAAAAGTCATTAGACATACATTGTTTTTTTGTTGTAGATTGTTTGGTGAATTGGATAGTTGAAAGTCCACTAGGGGCTATATTTTTCTTTGTTTGGAGATGTAGTGAGTTGCATGAGTAAAAGATAGCCTATAGTCACGTTTTCCACCATAGAAAAAAGTGTATGGCTGCCACATATGCCTCTAAGGAAGTGGTATGATTATAGAGACTTGGTAAAGGTATTGGTTTTGATTGTAGGATTGTGAAGATCAAATATGATAGGTAGAGTGCCATATGGTTGGTTAAAAATCTTATGTATAATTCTTGTACTAAGAATGTTGATATTTGTTAGTCCCAATTTCAAACTTGATAAATTTTGAAATTTTTGGCATCCAAAATCTTGTGTGGGACATTTCTTTCTTTAGAAGGTCTCCAATCATCCCAAATGTCTAGTCTCTTGTAGTCTTGAAGTAGAACCTCCATTATCTTAACTGGAAACTCAAAGAGCAATGATACATACCAAGTGAGCTTTTAAATTTTTAGTGACTATTGGCCAACCTTTCACTAGCATGAAAAACCAACTCAATCGATTAAAGAACTATCATCATCATATTCTATTTGTCAAGTCAAGAGTCTATCCTCAAATTTTAATCCAAAAGAGAATAAAGAAAATTTGGGTGATTAGACATTCTTTGTCATCCTATGCTTCATTGTCAATACAAGGTTAGGAACATGGTACGCCATACCGAAAGAACTATGAATTGACATAAGAGAATCCATAAAAGGAGAGAATATTCTCTAGTCAATTAGAAGCACCAAGAGTGTAGAGTTCTCCAACAGAGAGAAGTGCAGCTCCAGACTAAGCAGACGAATTTTATAGTAGTAGCCTATGTGTGAGTGTTTTGTCAGTTGAGCAATGATCGCTCCTGACTGTGTGTCAAGTGAGCATTGTAGTGAGCTCAGAGAAGCTCCTGATCACTACGTGTAGATTGTAATCAATAGTTATTTTTCTAAGTTTGTAGTTTTGTGTTTTATGGAATCTCTAGTTCATTTAATAGAAGGAAAGAAAGCTTGCATATCTCCTTGTGTGTTATTGATTTTATTCTTGTGGGTGTGTTCCCAGCTATTTGGGAATTGAGACATCAGTCTCTATGTGCATTGTTTTTGGGTCCGACCAGCTCGAGAGATTTTGATCTCTTCACATGGTATTAGAGCCATAGAGCTATAGAGATATAGAGCCTAAATCCTTGTGTTTGGGCATTTGTATTTTCTGGGTGTTTGAGTTTTGTGTGTAGGAGACATGGCTGTAGATGAAGGAAAGAGCTGGTAGTAGCCTCCATCCTTTAATAGACAAAACTATGATGTTTGGGCCAAGAAGATGAAAACCATCATGGCTGCAAACGATTTGTGGGAACTTTGTGCAACTGGGTTTGTGGATACGACTGATGCAGCTCAGTATGATGCCCTCACAAACAATCAGAAGAACCAGTTGAGGGAAACAAGAAGAAAATATGCTAAGGCATTAAGTTTGATCGAATCAGCCTTGATAGAGGTTATATTTCCCAGAATAGCAACAACTAACTATGCTAAGGAAGCATGGGAAATCCTCCAAATGAGCTACAAGGGGACTGAAAAAAGTCAGATTGGTGAAGCTCTAGATGCTTAGAAGAGATTTTGAGACTCTTTAAATGAAGGACAGTGAGTCCATTTCAAAATTTCATACAAGAGTCTTTGGTTTGTTGAACCAGCTAAGGGCAAATGGAGAAACCATGGAGGACCAGAGGATTGTGGAGAAAATCCTTTGAATTTTGCCATCAAAGTTTGATGCAATAGTGATTGTCATTGAAGAGGCAAAGGATTTGTATGTATTGATAGTTGATGAGTTGATGGGTTCTCTTCAAACCCATGAGAAGCGCCTATATAGGTATGCTACTTCTTCCCAAGTGAAAGATTTCAAAGCTCAAGCCAATGCAAGAGGTAGGGGGGAGGAAGAAATAGTAGGAGTTCAAGAGGTAGAGGCCGTGGCAATGAAGAAAGCTCAGGACAAGCAAATAGCCAAGAGGAAGCGAGCAACTCTTAAAACAACTCCAAACAAGGCAAGAAGAACAACAGTACAAATCAGAGATATGATAAGAGCAATGTGGAGTGTTTTAACTGCCACAAATTTGGGCATTATGTAAGGGATTGCTAGAAAAAGCAAGGTAATAAGCCAAGACAGAGTGCTAATGTGGCTGATGTGAATGTGGGTGAAAGTAATCAGTCCACAACCTTCATCATGTGCAACATTGGTGAAGAAGGAAACCCTGAAGTATGGTATTTGGATAGCAGTTGTAGTAACCACATGTGTGGTAATGAGAGTTTGTTCTCATTTATTGACAAAAATGTCAAATCTGAGATCAAAATGGGGAACAATGGAATAGTTCGAGTTGAAAGAAGAGGATTTATTATGATCCGCACCAAGCAAGGTGAGAAGAAGGAGATTGAGAATGTTATTTTTCTCCGGGCATTAAACATAATCTCATGAGTGTTGGTCAGCTGATCCAAAATGGATATAAGTATCTGATGGAGAAGGGTGAGTGTGTCATTTTTGACAAAGATGGGAGTAAGAAAGTTGTTGTAGCAGTTCAAATGACAAAGAACCAGATGTTTTCTTTGAGAATAGAGACATGGCTCTCTTCTCAGTCCATCACTACATCTCCCAAGCAAGCGTGTACAATAGTGTAGTAGTTGAAGGCCCTCAAGTGTAGCATTGAAGACCCTTCCAAGCTATGGCATCCCAGGTATGGACACTTGGACTATGCTAGTTTGAGTTTATTGTCCAAGAAAAGAATGGTAGATGGTTTGCCAAGCATAGAAGAACCTAGTAGCAAGTATGAGGCTTGCATTTTGGGTAAGCAACATAGGCTTCCCTTTCAAAAAGGCAACTCAAGAAGGGCAAGAGCACCATTGGAGCTGGTGCATATTGATTTGGTTGGCCCTATGTAGACCATATCTAATGATAGCAGCCAATATTTTATGACATTTATTGATGATTTTAGTCATAGGACATGGGTATATTTTATGAAGCACAAATATGAAGATTTTGATAAGTTTTTGTTGTTCAAAGCCCAAGCTGAAAAGGAGAGTGGGCATAGCATAAAAGTCCTAAGGTCAGATCGTGGAGGAGAGTATACCTCCAATGCTTTTGTGAATTTTTGTAAGTAAAATGGCATAAAGAAGGATCTAGCAACCACATATACTCCACAATAAAATGATGCATCTGAAAGAAAGAATAGAACCATTATTGAGATGGCAAGGAGCATGCTTAAGGCAAAGGGATTGCCAAATGAATATCGGGGTGAGGCTATAGAAACAACAATATATTTGATAAATAGAAATCCAACCAAAGCGGTTCGTGAAAAGATTCCACAAAAGGCGTGGTCTAAGCGCAAGTGGATGGTTGAGAACCTTAGAGTGTTTGGGTGTGTGGCATATGCTCATGTGCCAAAGGAAAAGAGTCAAAAGTTGGCTGACAAGGGTGTGAAGTGCATTTTCATGGGCTATAGTATTGAGTCCAAGGCATATAGATTGTACAACCTCGTCACCAAGAAGATCATCATTAGTAGAGATGTTGATTTCTTGGAGAATGAGTCATGGGATGGCTCGGTGGATACCTCTTCATCCACCTCACAAAGTGTGCCCATCATTGATGATGACGATGAGTATGAAAATCGGGAAGAAGCTCCTGACAACTCTCGACGAATCACGACAACTCCTGATGCAGACAGGCAGTCAAGAAGACTATCATAAAATTCTTAGAGTTCGGTGAGCACTCGACAGTTCTGGACAGCTCCTGACAGCTTGAGACAACTCTTGACAGAAATAGGCAGAAAGGAAAGTAGCCAAAGGTAGCTAGAGAATCAGCTCCCAAATGCTCTCAACAGTACAGATCAGAGTGCACATCAGAGCAACAGTAGTAGTGAGAGTTCTGACCCCACTCTCACCTCCTTAATGCCAAAGAAGACCAAGAGTCTAAGGGAGATCTACCAAGATGAAAGATATGATGATGGGTTTGATGAAAATGTGAACTTTGCATTATTTTCTCATAGTGATCCAATTTATTTTGAGGATGCTATTAAGGAGGAGAAATGGTGTAAGGCCATGGATGAGGAAATAGATGCAATAGAGAGGAATGACACTTGGGAGTTAACCGATTTGCCTCCCAGCAAGCAAGTGATTGGGGTTCAATGGGTCTATAAGACCAAGAGAAATGTTGAAGGCAGAATAGAGTGTCGTAAGGCAAGATTAGTGGTCAAGGGGTACAAGCAACAGTTTGGGAGAGACTATGATGAGATGTATATATGCCCCCATTGCTAGAATGGAGATCGTGCGGGCAGTCATAGCAATTACAACCCAACACAAATGGAAGGTATTTAAAATGGATGTGAAGTTCCCCTTCCTTAATGGAGTACTAAGAGAAGAGGTTTATGTGGAGCAACCACCTGGTTATGAGTTTTAGGTCATGAAGGCAAGGTATATAGGTTGAAGAAAGCTCTTTATGGGCCTAAGAAGAAATCTGGGCATAGTCGATTTGAGTTTTGATTGAGTTTGTTGGCTTAGGACAAAGCGAGAGTGTTGGAAATATTTATTGTCCTGGCTACCAGTCAGCCCCCAATAGATATCTCCCCACCTACATGTCAGGAGAGTAGATGATGCAAAACAACCTGGAGAAGCTTTGGTTGGGATCTCCATCCCAACAGTCCCTGACGTGAACTGCAGATTGGCATTAGAAATTAATTTGGTAGGTAAATTTTTTTTTTGAATTGGAAGTTTGGGGTGAATTTTGAATGGATAGAAAAGTGACAAAAGGAAAGAACATTCTCCAGTTAGTTAGAAGCACAGAAAGTGCAAAGTTCTCCAACAAAAATAAATGCAGCTCCAGACTGAGCAGAAGAATTTTATAGCAATAGCCTGTGTGTGAGTGTTTTTTCAGATGAGCAAGATAGCTCCCGACTGTTTGTTTTGTCAGTTAAGAAGTGATCAGTTTCGACTGTGTGTAGCTCCAGGTGAGAATTGTAGTGAGCTCATAGAAGCTCCATTTTGTGTAGAACAGAGAAGCTCCTGATCGTTGCCTATAGACTATAATCTGTAGTTATTGTTTACAGTTTGTATTTTGTATTTTGTAATCTCCAGTCTAGTTTAATGGAAAGCAAGAAAGATTGCATGTCTCCTTGTGTGTTTTGAATTTATTCTTGTGGGTGTGTTCTCAGTTGTTTGGGAATTGAGACAATAGTCTCTATGTGCATTGTTTTTGGGTCCACCTAGCTCGAGAGATTTTGATCTCTTCACAAGTATGAAGTATATAGAAACTGGATGAGTTCTGTGGTTTCCAAGATGTTCAGTTATGAATTGAGATTAAAAAGAATCCATGCCATGTGAGATGTTTAATAATAATCTTTCAAAGCAATGATAAGGTTGTTTAAGTCTTTTCGAAATAGAGCAATAATTGATTGGCACTTTAAGTTTAGTAGTTAATCTCTTTACACATGCCGATTGGAGTTATTGTTCACTCTTTTCAAATATTGGTTGTACAAATTTTGTGATTGTGTGCAAGTCTCATCAATGCAAACTCACAACTTAATAACTTCTAGTCAAGGAGATTTCAAAGAAACCTAGTTTCATAATATGTTGCAATTACAAGACTTGCATGGGCTCTCGGCAATAAAATTATGAGTATGCTAAAGAGGAAGAAAACATGAAGTATCGGCTATTTAATAACCAAGCAGAAGTTATCATTTTTCTAAAATCCACCCACATGGGATATGAATTACGATAATGACCAAGTCTTTCGGGATGTTTCTATATTTTAGCAAAACACCCAACAAATTGTGAATCACTTCTTCAATACCATTGGCAAGGGGAAAATCAACCGACAACTTCAAATTATTTAATAAGCTAGCAGTTTCTATCAAAAAGATGAAACAAAAGAAAATTGAATGAAAATCTATATTTTGTACCGATTTATGTTGTGGATGATACTTGGATTGTCGATGGCTAAAAAGAAGGCATTTATTATAACTACATCGGGCACAAACAAAATGTCGTGATTGTAGGCATATGCACAAAATCAAAGGTTTAAGAGATTTTCAAGCAAATGCAATTGACACGTGTAAAGGTGAATTCAACAACCTTTGTCATTATCCTCTCTACGCAGAGTTGGAGTAATCATATTTCCAAATTCAAAGCATCTTCTTAAACTTAATACTATGAAAGAGCGGGGAAAAGAAGTATTTATCGCCACCATTGCGAAAAGTTAATGATTGTATTTTTATGGTTTGTTAAACATGCCAAGGAGAACAACTGTTAAAGTTGTTAGGAACCTTCGAGCACTCCCAATCTCTATGCTGCATTTTAGTTCATTGTGGTGTAGTCACGATGGGAGGGGTCCTCAAAGAGAACAATCCAGACCATGCAGCAAGAGTTATACAACAAAAATAACTCAAAGTGATGAAGGAAATACAAAAACAAACTATATTATATCATGAAAATCAGTTACAAACTTCCGATCACATCTGGGCTCATAGATTTGGCTCACAAGGCTGAGTACAAAACATGCGTGTTATGCAACTTTCGGCTCCAACAAGAATGCGAGTCAACTCCGGACCTCCTATCCTTCAGATCTATCTTCTATATCTTAACCACCTGATTCTAAATGCTTAATTACATTGATTTATATGATCAAGAGTGACTCACGTCGATCCAAGGTGAAACAATCACCGATGAACAAGATGAAACATGTAAAACTATAAGGTCGGCCTCCGCCAAAGAGATCCATCCCAAAAATCCATAGGATGAAGTGTAGACCTAAGGGAAGGTTAGCCACATGCCAAGGAACATTGAAAACAATGAATTGATGCTCCGCAAGCTACGAAAATGATCCGCAAGATTATCTAATAGCAAAATAGGTTTAAGCGGTTCTGGTGTTCTAAGCCACAAAACTATCTCAGATTTAAAAAGCGATAACTTACCAGGAAGAGATCCAAACGTTGCATAGACTTAGGATAAGGTAAATGAACATGTCCACAATCTACATCTAGCTCCGCAAGATCCGGTGAGAAAATGCCAAGAAGCTCAGAATAAAATGTTGAAACTACAAAACAAGAACAAACTGAAAGAAAATATTTTTAGTTGATGCAAGATTGCCAAGAACCAGGGATGCTCCTGCATTAGAAATTTGGGGTTGATTAAAAAGTGAGACCCTCACTTTTTTGAGATCAGAGGAAAACCAAGACAGTCTACCTCTGCCTGAGAAATCCATGATGAATCTTCAGTTGGTCTTTCCTTCCACTTCACAAGATACTCTTTGTACTGATTGCTCCAGGTGCTACGTCCAATTCTACTGTCAATAATGTCTTCAATCTGACTGGTATTTGCTGAGGTATATGCTTCTCCAAGTCTGGTACACTATCCTTTCTAAATTTTGTTTCATGATACTGACATGTAGATTTGCAATGTTGAATATGGGTGAAATTTCCAAAGTATCATCTAACTCCACTTCATATGCATTTCTGGAACTGAATTTCCTCAAGATTTTACAAGGTCCAAACTTTCTCATCTTCAACTTATTATAGGTTTCAGCTGGAAATATTTCTTTTCTTAGATACACCATCACTTCATCTCCAACTTCAAATTCCTTGTCTCCTCTTTTCATCTGCTTTCTCCTTATACTTGTTGTTCATGTTTTCCAAATGTTGTTTGACCTGAGTATGTATCGTTTTCATATGCTTTGCAAATTCTTCTACTTCTGAACTCCTCTTATCTTCATTATTGATATCTCTCAATTCTGATATACCACTAGGGTTTGCTTCGGTGACCATCTCAAAAGGTGTTCTTCCAGTACTCCTATTCATTGAATTATTGTAGGCAAATTCTGCTTGTGCAAGAATCAAGTCCCAACTTCTGGTTTTCTCTCCTACTAAGCATCTCAACAAATTTCCCAAACTCCTATTCACTACCTCTATTTTTCCATCAGTATGTGGATGAAAAGTAGAACCAAACTTCAAATCTATCTTCATCTTCTTCCAAAGTGTCCTCCAAAAATATCCAACAAACTTAGTGTCTCTGTCTGAAACTATGCTTTTAGGTAATCCATGCAATCTCACCACTTCCTTGAAAAATAAGTCAACAACATGTACTGCATTTGTTTTCTTCTTACAAGGTATGAAATGTGTCATCTTCGAGAATCTGTCCACCACCACAAATATAGAATCATGTCCTTCTCTGTGTTTTGGGTAGGCCAAATATAAAAATCATGCTTATGTCATCTCAAGATCTCTCTGGAACTGTCAAAGGTTTATACAATCCAACATTGTTACTACTACCTTTTGCAACTTGACAAATTCTACAACTCTACAAAAAATTTCTAACATCCTTATGAATCTAAGATCAAAAGTAATTCTCACTCACCAATGCTACTGTCTTATCAACACCAAAGTGTCTGGCTAATCCTCCACTATGATTCTCCTTTATCAGACTCTCTTTTATAGAACTCCTAGGTAGACACAACTGAACTCCTCTAAACAACATTTCATCTTGAATGAAATAATCCAACCACTTACTTCTGTCCACCATAACCAGTTCCTTACAATCTTTTCAAGGCTTTGCAAAATCCAGGTCATCTCCATACAAGTTCTTCAATTCCTCAAAAGCTATTACCTCCACTCTCATTTCTACTAGCAAGTTCCCCCTTCTGCTCAATGCATTAGCAACTTTATTTGACTTTCCACTTCTATGCTTCAACACAAAGGTATGACTCTGCAAGAACTCTACCCATCTCACATGAGTCTGATTTAGCTTACTTTGACTATTCAAATACTTGATGATCTGTATACAACACAAACTCCTTAGGCAACAAATAATGTCTCCACCTCTTTAATGCTTGAATTATGGCATAGAATTCCTGATCATACATTGAATATCTCCTCCTTTCATCATTCAACTTCTCACTGAAATAAGTTATCGGTCTTCCTTCCTAACTCAACACTACTCCAATTGCATTTCCACTTGCATCATAGTCTACTTGAAATACTTTACTAAAATTCAGTAAAGCCAACACAGGTTGCTTTGTCACCTTTTGCTTCAACAATTCAAAGCTCCTTTTTTCTCCTGTTGTCCACTTGAAATCCTTTCTATCCCCTCTCATCATTTATGTCATAGGGCTGCAAATTGAACTAATTTTTTTGATAAACTTCCGGTAGAAACTAGCCACTCCATGAAATGATCTTACCTCTCCAATTCTTTTCGGTGTTGGCCATTCAATAATTACTCTTACCTTCTCAGGATCCATCTTCAATCCATCCATAGATATCATAAATCTCAAATAGACTAATTCTTCCTTCATTAAACTGCACTTCTTAATGTTTATCAACAACTTCTCTTCTCTCAACCTCTGCAAAACTTGTCTCAAATGCAACATATGTTCTTCCTTTCTTTTACTGAAAATCAAAATGTCATCCAAATATACAATAAATAACTTACTCAATAATTTCTTCAATACCTCATTGATCAATCTCATGACAGTACTCAGTGCATTAGTCAATCCAAAAGGCATCACCAACCATTCATACAATTCTTCATTTATCTTGAATGTTGTCTTCCACTCATCTCCTTCTCTGATTCTGATCTGATGGTATCCACTCTTCAAATATATCTTTTTGTAGTATTTGAATCCACTCAAACAATCCATTATGTCATCCATCCTAGGCAAAGGAAATCAATACTTCACTATGATCTTGTTTATTGCTCTAGAATCAATATGCATCCTCCGTTCTCCATTCTTCTTAGGTCCTAACATTGCTGGCATTATACAAGGAATCAAACTCTCTCTGATCAAACCTTTCTTCAACAATTCTTTCACTTGTCTATTCAACTCTTCATTCTCTATCGGTGTCATCAGATGTGCTGCTTTATTAGGCAAACTAGCTCTGGGAATCAGGTCCATGCAAAGACTTATGCTCCTCACAGGGGGTAATTCGTCAGGTACATAATCTAAAATGATGTCTGCATACTTTGTCAGCAACTCCTTTATTTTCTTCGATTGTTCTTCTTCATGCTTCAGATCTTCAGTCTTCTTAGGAACTAAATAAAAACACACATTCTCATGTATCATCCCATCTAGGAATTTCCTTCTATCCACCAAACAAATTCTAGCACTGGTACAAACTTCATTTTTCAGAGGCTCCTCCAAGGGTAACACGGTCTACTTCATTCCATTTGCAACAATAGTGTATATGCTCTTCCTCCCATCATGTATTACCTATCTATCATACTACCAAGGTCTACCCAACAAGATATGACATATATCCATAGGCATAATATCACACAAAACTTCATCATGATGAGATCCAATCTTTAATTTCACCAAACATTGTTCATTTAGTAGTATCTTATGATCATCCCAAATCCATGCTATCTGATAAGGCTTAGGGTGATTCAACCTTCCCAAATTTAGCTTATTCACCATCTCCTCTGAAACAAGATTATCTAAACTACCACTATCAATTATAACTTTACAACACTTACCAGATACCTTACATCTGGTCTTGAACAAAATTCTTCTCAACAAGGGTTCTCCATCATCTCTAGTGTGACACAAAGCTCTGCTCGTCATCAATAGTTCCTCATCTTCTGGTTTGTTAGCTGATCCAGTATGGACTTCTTCTACCAATGTTGCTCTCCTAGTGTTCTTTATCTTCTTACATTCAAAATCATGATATCCTTCTCCTCCGCATTTAAAGAAGGTTCCTCTAAACACTCTTTTATCTTGTCTTTTGTCATATTTGCCATAACTCTCATTCCAGTGTCCATTAGGTTCTCTTTTTTGGTAGAAATTTTTGTCATCCTTTTGATATGAACTACCATCTCTGCCAACTTCCTTGTATTTGTTATTATCTGTACAAGATCCTCTTCCTTTGGAATAGATTCTTTCTCCTTAAAATCTTCCTCCAGAAAACCTTTCACATCTACCTCTTTTCTTCTACTCATGTCTTTTGTTCAACTTTTCTTTTTCCTTCAGGGCATATTGATAGGCTTCCTCACCACTGTGCAACTTGATTAAACTGAGTTCATCTTATATAGACATCCATAACCCATTGAAATATCTAGCAACTTGTTCAATCTCATCATCTACATTTCTGGATATGATATTCAACTTGTAGAATGCTTTAGTATACTCCTTCACACTAGATTCCTTTTACTTTAGGTTTTTCAACTTCCAGAATAGAATCACTTGATAATCGATAGGCACAAACTTAGATTTTAACTTACTAACCATTTGATCCCAAGATTTGATCTTCTCTTTACCTCTTCTTTGTCTATTTACTTGCAAATGTTCCCACCAAAGAGATGCATGACCTTTCAACTTAGTGCAAGCATATCTCACCTTCCTATCTTCTACGGTGCCTTCAAAATCAAAATACTTTTCCATTGCTGTGATCCAATCTAGCAATTCATCTGAATCTAACTTGTCATCATAATACGGTAGGGTAAAATGTGGTCTGGTATTCGCTCTAGACAATGCTCTTATAAACCTTTCTTCATCTGGATCGTTCGCCAGTGGATTTGCTCCTTGTTCTCTAGCTGCCACTTCTTCTTCATCTTCGCTCACATCTTCAACATGTCGGCCTCTTCTCTGGTCCATTTCAATAGCTTCTAATCGGGTTGCAATTCCTTTTAACATTTCCATCATAGCAGGGTCTACATTTCTATTTCCTCTTCGCGCCATCTTTACACTAGTCCTCTACAACTATAGGTCGGATCCGTAATCCGCCACCCCACAACAAAATCTTCAGGACAACACAATCTCTGGAGTGAAATCTCACTTTGATACCATTTGGTATAGTCATGGTGGGAGGGTCCTCAAAGAGAACAATCTAGACCATGTAACAAGAGTTACATAGTAGAAACAACTCAAAGTGATGGAGGCAATATATAAACAAATTATATTATATCATGAAAATCAGTTACAAACTTCCAACCACATCCAGGCTCATAGATTAGGCTCATAGGCCTAGGTATAAAACATAGGTGTTATGCAACTTTCTGCTCTAGCAAGAATGTGAGTCAACTCCGGACCTCCTATCCTTTGGATCTATCTTCTATCTCCTCACTACTTGATTTTGAATGCTTAATTACATTGATTTATATGATCAAGAGTGATCTGCGTTGGTCCAAGGTGAAATAATCATCGATGAACAAGATGAAACATGTAAAATGACAAGTCGGCCTCCGCCAAAGAGATCCATCCAAAAAATCTGTAGGATGAAGTGCGGACCTAAGGGAAGGTTGACCATGCACCAAGGAACGTTGGAAACAATGAATTGAAGCTCTGCAAGCTACATAAATGATCTGCAAGATTCACCACTAGAAAAATAGGTCCAAGCGGTTTTGGTCTTCTAAGCCAAAAAACTGTCTTTCATTCCGGAAGCGATAACTTTCCAAGAAGAGATCCAAACTTCCCATGGACTTAGGATAAAGGTAAATGAACATGTCCACAATCTACATATATCTCTGCAAGATCTATTGAGAAAATGCCAAGAAGCTCAGAATGAAATGTTGAAACTGTAAAACAGGAACAAATTGAAAGAAAATGTTTTTGGTTGATGCAAGATTTCCAAGAAACAGGGATGCTCCTGCATCACATTGTTTGATAGAAAACCTCAAGAGTTTTCCCTCATAGCATGTGATGATTGAAGAAAATTGCAAAACATGAATTGTTCCAAAGAATGTCTTAAAGGATTGCATTGCATTGTATACTATGGTGGCAGAGTAGACATAAAATAATTTGCTGAAAAGGTCTTAGTAACTTTAAAACAAACACAAATATGAAAGCATAAATAAGAGGCATGAATTTTTGACAGACTTTCTTATAAGAAATTACATCTCACAACAAGCAATAATTACAGGATATGCACGAAATTGGTTTGTTGAATTGGCCATCAATGCTGATGCAAATTCTCTGCTAGCATCCTCCCAATTGTCCCAAATGTAAGATATTTTGAATATGAGCATCCATCATAGCATAAAATAACTTTAAGCTCTGGCCGATATGTATACAAACACGTGAAAGCATAGACATAGCGTGTGTGAATCTTTGACAATATGCCTCAAATATATGTTATTTCATGGATGCGCACAAATTGCAGCATATACATAAAATGGATTTGTTGTAAAGGTTCTAGAAACTTTCAGGTGAATACAAAGTGCCATGTATAAATCCTACTCCCACAAGGCTTTCCAGCATCTTGCATACCTGCTCGTGGAGGGAAACTTAGAACAAGGATATGCACAAAACATTAAGCAAATGTGTTTGGTAATTCCATAACTTTGCGAGCTTTATCCTCTAAAGCAATGAGAATGTGAAAGAATAAATAAGGCATGTGAGTTGTTTGTCAAAAGCACTTTGAAAGGGATTCATCTCATGGAATCATTAACAATGCACCTAACCCTTCGATAGTATGCCTCAAAAAGATGTTTCTTTATGATTATAGGAAAAGAGACATAATTGATACGTTGAAAAGGATTTAGAAACTTAAGAGCAGATTCACCACCTTTGCAACATACTCACTACCCATGCAAAGTGGAAGTTTGGGAACACGACCACCACTAGAAACATGTTGTCACATGGAATGCAATGACTGATATTTGTTGAAAAGACTTTAGAAACTTTCAAGCAAATGCAATGGGCAAGAATAAAGCCATAATTGCAACACTTGCTATCTTGAGGTTGCCCTGTGGGTGTATTTTCTTGGTACATATATATTGTACACGAACATGACAAAAATAGATAAGAGATCGATGCAAAGCTGGAGAAATCAATTTGGGGGATGAGACATTAATTTCTATAATCTAACAACAAATTAATTGCTCAACAAATATCACAAAAAAAAAACCAAGAATAATGTTTACCTTATCTGATTTGTAACAATTAATACATTGCATTAATTAGCGATAATGAATAGCGGAAACAAATTCACACGATTTGAACCAAACACATAAACACAATAACACAGATAAAACTGATATACCCAAGAAACCCCAATGTGGGGAAAAACTTGCAAATGTTGAATCTTCTATTCAGCCTCAAGAGAAAACTTTCCTTCTAAATCCTTATCCTAGTTTCTACAACAATATTACATATATATCTTTCTTGATGAAACATCAATCATGCAAGACAAGAGAAACTTTCCTCACACAACACAATCTAAGAGAAACATTCCTTATGTGATTTAGGAAAGGAACTTTCCTTACATGATGCAAGAAACTCACCTTACATAACTTAGACTATCTCACACATAAGACCACTCTTGGTGTTAACCTCACAACTCTAAGAAATATTCTATTTACAAAATAGAAAACATTCTTTCATTGAACATTCAACACGAGTTGCACTTAAGCAACTTGCATATTCCACACCTTCTAAACCACATAAAACTCAACTCCCTCTTACTGAGGAAGGTGTTTTGCACAACACCTAGCTTATCCCTAAAAAAAAAAAACTTACTCTTCATCAAGGCCTTCATCAGGATGTCTGATATCTGCTCATCTATAATAATGTATTGTAACTTCATTGTCCTCTTCTCCACACAATCTCTAAAGAAATGATACTTGATCTCAATATGCTTTGACTTGTCATGAAACATTGGATTTTTAGAGAGTTTGATACAACTTTGATTATCGTGCAGTAAATGACTGCAGGATTTAGCTCCTGATCAAAGAGGCCGTCTAGAAGTTTTTGAAGCCACATAGCCTCACATGTAGCCATACTAGCTATAATATACTCAACCTTTGCAGAACTTAATGGAACTAATTTCTATTTCTTGTTGTACCAAGAGACTGCTCCTCATCCCAAATTGAAATAACACCCTAAAGTGCTCTTTTTGTCAGTTGTACTGTCTGCCCAATCTGCATCTGTAAACCTGTCGAGTTTCACTCCATCTTGCTGAATATACCTCACCTAGGCCATAATCAACTGTGCCTTGAAGATACCTCAAAACATGGTTTCTAGCTATCCAGTGCATATAGTTAGGTTCCACCATAAAGTGACTAAGTTAATTCACTGCAAAACAAATGTTTGGCCTTGTGTTGAATAGATACATAAGAGAGTGTATCAACTGTCTGTACAAAGTTAGGTCCACTGCCTCTGATCTAGAAGCATCAATCTTCTTCCAATTGGTCACACGTGGCATGGACATGGGCCTATATTTTTCCATCCTAAATCGCTTCAAGATATCAATTGTATACTTCCCCTATCCAAGGAAGATTTCTCCCTCTTTCTGCCACAACTTCAAGTCCTTCATCTCAAACTCTCTTCCTGTATCCCACTTGCAGTGTCCTATGTTCTCTTCTAACCTTTTAAGAAACAAGTCATAAACATATAACACTAATATGAGAAGCTCACCCTTCACCTGAACATAGTACAGTTTTGGATTAGCTTCACTCTTAGTGAAGCCCACACTCTGCAAGTAACCATCAATATGCGCATGGCATGCCTTGAGAGCTTGCTTGAGCCCATACAGTGCTCTCTTCAACCTACACACATGGGAATCCCTCCCATGCACCTCAAAACCCTTTGGTTGTTCTATGTAAATCTCTTCCTCAATCACTCCATTGAGGAAAAATGTCTTCACATCCATTTGGTGAATCCTCCAACCCATTTGTGTTGCTACAGAAATGATAGCCCTAATGGATGAGTACCTAGCTACTATAGAAAAGGTCTCATCATAGTGGATCCTTTCCCTATGAGAAAACCCCTTATCAAAAAATCGAGCTTTGAACTTTTCCACACTACTATTTGCAGCATACTTGAACTTATACAACCATCTCGACCCCACCACTGACTTATTTTTGGGTCATGGCACTACCTCCCACACGTTATTCTTCATGATGAAAGAATACTCTTCCACCATGGCATCTCTCCATGCCCGGTGCTTTGATGCCTCATGAAAGATGGAAGGCTCCACCTCAATGAGTTCACTCATAAGTGCCATATAATCAAAAAAATGTTTGGGAGCCTTTCTTTGTTTGACTGGATTTTGAGGATTGCCAACATACTCCTGGGCCTCTCTTAGTGTTTTCTTAGCTACCCTATTTCTCCTCCTCCTTGTGATAGGAGTTTGAGGCTAATGAATCCTCCGTTCTTTCTCTTGATCAGCTTGCTTGACTTTCCTGCTCTTCTCTCTAGCTCGCGTGACTGAAGTTTGAGGAATTTGTGCAACCTCAACCTTGGGTACATGCTCCTCCTCTTGAACCTCCATCAAGCTTCTAGACTTTTGAAGAGTCATTTCCTCCTCAAAATTCACATCTCTATGAATAACTATTTTCCTGAGGGTAGGAATGTAAACATGATAGGCCTTAGAAGTTTTGTTGTACCCAACAAGGATACCCTTCTCTATAATTAGTTCCAACTTGGTTCTCTTCTCCATGGGAATATGACAATGCACAAGGAATCCAAAGATGTGGATGTTCTCCAAACCTGGTTTCTTTCAAGTGAATGCCTCTTCTATAGTCAATTTGCCCAACACTTTGTGTGGGCTCCTATTTTTCAAATACACAACTATATTGCAAGCTTGTACGCATAAAAAGCAAGGCAAATCCTGATCATGAAGCATGGTCTTGGCTGGTCCAACTATAGCCCTACTTTTCCATTCAGAAACCCAATTTTGTTGAGGGTTGTATGGAATTGACAACTCTTTCTTGATACCTTCCTGAGCATAGAAATATTTGAAGGCATTTGAGGTATACTCACCTCCATTATCAAACCTCAATATCTTGATCTTCCTCCTTGTTTGGTTCTCCACGAGAGCCTTAAAATCTTTGAACCTATTGAAGAATTCATCTTTATTCTTCAGAAAATATATCCATGTTTTCCTAGAGAAATCATCAATGAAAGTAACATAATACTCATAACCATTCAAGGATGTTGTTGACATAGGCCCACACACATCTAAGTGTATGAGATTTAAAATCTCTTTGGATCTAGTGTCACTACTTGGAAAATTGGTTTTGGCATATTTTCCAAGAGCACAACCCTTGCATACCTCATGCTTTTTGACCTTCATCTCAAGAAGCCCCGTCACTATTTCCTTGAGCACATTAAGTGCTCTATGGTGAAGATGATCAATCCTCCTATGCTAGAATTCTCCAAGCATTCTACAATTACTCACCAATGCACATGTTGGCTCAAACTATAACCGAAATAAGCTACCATGCCCAACTCCAATCACTTTTTCTACCTTGGAATTCTTAGGATGGATATAGACTTTGCCCTCTTCAAAGGTTACAGTGTAAGAGTTGTCCTCCAAAGTAGAAATAGAGATTAAATTATTTGTCATGCCAAGGACATACAACACGTGCTTCACCAATATAGGTTTGCCAAACTCCCTCAGAAACTTGATCGTGCCAACCCTAGTTACATGGTACTTGGCATTGTCTCCAAGCTCAATACAGAAATCCAACTTCTCCTCCAACTTGGTGAAATATTCTCTGACTCTCGTCATGTGACAAGAAGCCCCATAATCAGGATACCATACACTTTTGGCAATTGAACTTGAGAGACAGACAATTAGTGAAAACTCATTCTCAAACTGTGTTGCAAACTTGTCCACCTCTAGTGTAGCAACAACTTGCTTCTTTTACTTGCCCTTATTTTTCTTATTCAGGAACTAACTGACATAGTGACCCATATGATGGCAACAAAAACATTTTATCTTACTCAGATCTTTCTTCTTTCCATCCTTGAAAGAAGACCATTTGGTTTTCCCTTTATTAAGCTTCTTCTTACCTTTGCTTGCAAGAGTAAGATTTTATTCATCTTCAACCTTCTTTGTTTGACCTCCCCAATGAGCATTTTCATGGATATCTTCCTACACAAAATCATCAAAGCTTCGCCCAGTCGGGTAGGCAAGCTCTATCGACAACACACTTGACAAACACTTTGCAGTGCTTCGAGAAACAATTTAGGGCTATCCACATGAGCTCATCATCAACAATCATCTCTCCAATGACATGCAATTCGTTCTTGACCTGTGTTAGCCTCCAGACAAGTAAGAGGTCACTTTCTCACCCTTGGACATTTTGGTGTTACGCAATTTGTCCTTGAGCATCATTCTACAACTCTAATAAAGTTTTGTGAGTGTATCCCACATTTCCTTGGCAATGTCTTTCCCAGATAAATGAGGAATCAAATGATCTTTTACTCCATCAAGGATAATCCTTTGAGCCTTGGCCTTGTTGATTTCATGTGAATCTAGGGAAATAGGATCATTTTTTGGTGGAATCACTTATGTACTAGCATAAATCCATAACATGTTCTCCTTGAGAATGGATGTAATCTGAACCTTCCACTATAGGAAGTTAGACACACCCTCAAGCATGTCCTCCTATGAAACACTAGTTGCCATTGCGAAATAAAACCCTCAAAGAAACTAAAAACTGAAATCTGAAGAAATCTGTGATACAAAACTTGGCTTTGTATTAAGAGTTTAGAGCTCTGATACAATGTTAATTTCTATAAGCCAGCAACAGATTAATTGCTCAGCAAATATCATAGAAAAGAAAGAAGAATAATGTTTACCTATCTAATTTGTAACAATTAATACACTAGGTTAATTAACAATAATAAATAGCGGAAGCAAATTCACACGAAACCAAACACATAAACATAATAACATAGATAACACTGATATACCCAGGAAACCCCAATGTGGGGAAAAACCTGAATATGTTAAATCTTCTATTTAGCCTCATGAGAAAACTTTCCTTCTGAATCCTTATCCTAGTTGCTACAACGATCTTACATATATAGCCCTCTTGATGAAACATCAACCATACAAGACAAGAGAAACTTTCCCCACACAACACAACCTAAGAGAAACATTCCTTATGTGAATTTGGAAAAGAACTTTCCTTACATGATGCAAGAAACTTGCCTTAATAACTCAGACTATCTCACACATAAGACCGCTCTCGGTGTTAACCTCACAACTCTAAGAAACATTATATTTATAGAATATAAAGCATTCTCTCAATGAATATTCAACATGAGCTACACTTAAGCAACTTCCACATTCCACACCTTTCGAATGACAGAAAATTCAACATGAGATACATGAACTGCTTGCCAGATTGCCTCAAAGGAATCATATCTCATATGATTTAATGATTGCATATTTGTATGCAAAATGTGGGAAACAAAGAGCACAGAGGATAAAGGTGGTGTTCAAAACAAGAATGCGCAAAATAGGTTTGCTAAAAGATTTAAAAGCAAGTTCTATCGGTATCGGCCCTTCTTGTGTCAAAATGCAAAGTGGACAATATTTGAATAGATTGAGAGAGTACCTCAAAGAGATGTCATCCCAAGGAATGAAATGAAATGATTGTAGAATGTGCCAAATGGATTTCACATGAAGCTCTCAAAATATTTGAATTAATGAAGCACTCCTAACAAGGTATGCTTAGCTTTGTTTGTGTTTTGTTAATAAATGAGGGTTGGACGTACTCCATGTTAGCATATAACTTTTGTTTGCTCTGTGATTTATGGAAAGACTATAGTTGCACCATAGTCAGGGCAGTCATGCTCTGTTTAGATCTAAGCTAACAAAGGAGAATCTTCATTGTAATTTTTGATAAACTCTACACATCTTCAAAAATTTCATGCATCTCGTGCATAATTTCTGCTCCTATGATCTATATATCATTTGTAGTTCATATAGATTTGTTAATGAAAGTGATTTAATTGCATTCATTTTGTTCTTTTTTCCTCATATTTTAATATGCAACTTTTTCTTTTATTTTCCGGGTAGATCGAGACTCTATTTTGCAAGATTAGCTGCAAAATTTTACATGGTATCAGAGCGAGGTTGCTAGGAAGAAGAAGCTAAACACAATTATTTACAGGTAGATTTATGAAGATTACCATCACCATGGAAGCTAACGTAGACCTTTGTTTCTAGATGCATGCATATTCTTCCCCTAATTTTCTTTTTGCATTCTCCTTGCTTTCTTCCTATATTCATTCTTTAAAAAATGTACGTGATTTGCAAGCACTGCATGATAAAGATTTGGGAAATTTGGGCTTTGTAAAAATTGAACTTTTAGAATGTTTATATGGGGGTTCCCACTTAAAGCATCTATTATAAGTTCCTTTTAATAATTTTTCTGAATATTTAAATAGAATATTAAAGTTGCTATTAACCACTAAGCTTTGCACTCTTTGTCCAATTGGCAACCAAAAGTGTTCTTTTGTTTTGAATTCTTGTCTACATGAGACTCCAATGTTGCAACTTTGTATTCTCCTAGAGTTTCTTTCTAACTACATGAGATTCTAGAGTCGCATCCTCAAGTTCTTCCAGAGTTTCTTTCTAGTGGGACAATATTGAGCATTGGATAAATAATGGCATCATCCCAATCGAAGGAAATCTTTGCAGTTCTTCAGCTTGGAGCACATTTCTGCAGATTCATAATCTTTTTGTCTTGAGATAATTAGTTTAGGTATTTAGAGACCGTGTACTTGTCTGCTCATCCATTTGAGCAATGCAAAATATGTACAACTGCATTTTCAAAGTATCCCAGAGGTACTCATGCAGTGGTTTCTATGACTCTGATGCAATCCTTTGCAATGTGGATTCATTTGCAATTCTTCATCGACAGTTGCAACTTTCTTCTTTAGTTTGAATAAATTGTAAAAACAAGCCCAAAATATAATTATAAACTGAAGTAACAACAGTAAACAAGGCAAAACAAGACACTAGTTAAGAGAGCAATGATTGTAATATAACAATCTAGCTTTTATTGATTCAATCCAACAACATACATCCACAACACATTGTGTATATGACATACACCACAATACATTGTGTATATGTTCTATTGCATTGCATTGCACAACTTCATATATATAGCTGAGCTTAAAAGCTTGTAGAATTCTAGAGAATTCTAAAACCAGAAAATTATTTTTCCTGAACAACTTCTTGCAATTTCTCATTTTTAGAAAACTATGTTTCTCTAAAACATTCTAGACAATCTTATACCTTAACATAAATGGTTAAGAATTTTTCTCAATTGGTTTTTTCCATTCCTCTTTGTAATTGGGTTTTTGATCAGGCTTTGTTGCCAGGACCCATATTATCCCTCTCCTTGGTTAGACTTAAGGGGGGTGTTAGTGTATAACTTTTGTTTGCTCCGTGATTTACGGAAAGACTACAGTTGCACAACAGTCAGGGCAGTCATGCTCTGTTTAGATCTAAGCTAACCAAGGAGAGTCTTCCTCATAATTTTTGATAAACTCTACACATCTTAAAAAAATTCATGCATCTCGTGCATAATTTCTGCTCCAATGATCTATATATCATTTGTAATTCATACACATTTGTTAATAAAAATGATTTAATTGCATTCATTCTGTTCTTTTTTCCTCAGATTTCAATATGCCAGCTAGATTTGGACTCTATTTTGCAGGATGAGCTGCAAAATTTTAGACTCCAACCACGTTGAGTGCATTGCATTGCATATATAGTTGATCAATGAGCTTGGTGCCAATGGCGGACACACTAAATCTTATTATTACGATGCCAGTCAAAGCCCGTGGCTGTGGTGTGGGCACATTTTCTTGGTATGAATATAGGCTAATTATTTTTTGTAACATTTCTTTTTGAAGCTAGATTGAAAGACATACCATGGTACATGCTTCTTGAAGACAAATCGCATTGTAAACACAAAATTAGAAGGAGAAATTGGCCTGGAAAATGAAGGCAGCGTGGTATTTCAAGAATAGTGCACAAGAGAAGGAAAAATAATTGTTCATCTGTCAACATAACACAAGTTAGCAATTGCATTTTGTTTGTAAACAATGCCATTGTTCTTGGTAGTATTAAATAAAACAATCTAAAAATTAGAGTCGCACTATGGTAATGTGCAATATTGTATCACATATCCCGTACTAATGAAGGAACACCCATCAAAGTCTGATAGTTGAAGACATTGATGCCACAGAGATGGTACAAAGAAATAGAGCACAAAATAAGGCTATTAATATCTGTCGGTTATTACCAAAAATCTTGGCCTTGCAAAATACAACAAGATCTTTATCAACAACAAGCCTCTTACCAACATCACAATTTATATATGAGGTTAACAAATACATTTTGGATGAGCCAGCTAAGTATGACATCCCTCAAAGATGAAGCATCTTATACCTCACATGTTTTATGAGGTCAATTATAGTGCATTACACTATGGAGATTAGGGTGGACGGGGTTCTTTACTAGTTTATGGAGTCAATGCTATTGGAAAGGGGAAATAGTTTATATACAAAGTAGTTTGAAAATGCATATTGTTTTAAATCTGAATAGTTTGAAAATGCATATTGTTTTAAATCTGAAAAGTGACAAATAAGTTGAGTGAATATATTTATTTTGAAGCTATTTGCTTTGGAAGAACACACTCAACACATGCAATTGGAAGTTTTCTCATATTACACATACACAAAATGTGGAGACAATGCTAAATGGAAGGAAAGGTTGATCATCAATGTGATTGCGGTGGATTTCTTCCAAGACCAAGTTCTTCATGATTACAAGCAGACACATTGCCACTTCGACAAGGCCAATATCTCACTTTTCTCTATGATGTTATGGGCCTCAACTTATCTCTTTTTGTAAAATTGATAGTCACTTATTACAACTACAAGTTATTTCTGTAAAAGTTAGGTAAATCCTCACTTACTTCTAAAGGGTAGTTATTAGAAGTGACCACCTAAGCAGTTATGCTAAGTGGTTATCTTAAGTAGTTATCCTAGGTGGTTATCCCAAATGGTTATGCTAAGTAGTTGCAAGGAAGTTATTCTCTCAAGCCTATAAATATAAGGCTACTTGTAATTTGAGAGGGGGAGACACTTATAGAGGGGAAACTCTACAGGATTTATCAGAGAAACTTAGGAAGAACTTTAATGTTCACACTATCTATAGAAAATATTTTTGGGATTGTATAATTTCAAATGAAAATGAAGAATGTATTGTAGTTCATATGTTCTAAATGTATTCCTATATTATCCTCTCCAATTTCTCGTATGTTAAATTGATAATCTTTTTATGCATATGTGTAAAACATTGACAATCTATGTAATTGATGTGATGAAAGACACCCATTAACTTTTATCTTGATTTGGATGTGTTGGTATATCTTATCTCTTTGTATGTTGAGGTTCAATGTTATCCTTCTTTCATCATCCTTGCATACCTAAAAAATATTTTGTACTTCAACCCCCTTCTAATTTTTATTCGTTGTGAATCCCAAATGGTATTTGTATGTCTACTATTGGAGTTTTCTATTGTCCTCTTTCTTTAGTTTTGTCTTGCCTCCTTTTTGTACTTTCAGGTGAAAAGTACACAAAACATCAAATATCCCCATCATATGAGAGAGCTGCCCCTCTCAAACAAAGAGGAAGATTGTGGTTTTGTTGCAATCTCTCCAACTGTTGGCGTGGTTGTCAATGCTCTATGGCCAAACACGGTCAATTTTGGAGATGACATTTGGCAGTGACAAATTTGTTTACCATCAATGTCCAATACCACTTTTTGCAAGAAATAGTTGAGAATGGTGAGGTATTGTTAGAGAACTTGATGCTTTGGATCATGTTACAAATTCTCTCATGAAGCCAGTAACCACATATAAGTTTTGTTGGTGTAGAAAGGCCATAGGAATTGATCACTATACTTGAGTGTAATTTTATGAAGTGTGGTTTGTGTCACGAGGGGCTTTTTGTCTTCTATTCTTTTGGTATCTTGTTCCAAACCTTCTCAATATCATTGTTCTAGTTTATCAAGTTGCTTCCTTTAATTTTCAGCTTAGGAAGACTCATGAAATTGCTTCTACAATCTCTTGCAATATGTTTAAAGTTGTTAACTTATGAAAAATGATAATGAAATCAAATAATAGATAATTTTCTTTTTCTAATAAAGTTATCTCTTCTTATGTCATATCTTTCCTACAATAAATAGCCTTTTGACCAAAATAATTGCAATTTAAATAATAACCAAAAAAAAGTGATTGAACCTACTATAAAATCCTTGTCCTCTTGATGCTTGTCTTTTGGATCTCCTATTAAGTCTCTGTACTTAAATGAAGCCATCTTCCATCTTCCTACTTTCTTTATTTGTCACAACTTGTTCAAACTTTGAACTTCTAGAACCATTTTCTTTTGGATTCTCACCACCAAAATTCATAGGATGTTTATCTACCTTTCCTTTCAAATATTATATAAATACAATCTTATTTCAATACGTAGTAACCTTTAACTATCAATTATTTGATCTATAATCTCAATACTTTTCTCAAACTTCAATTTCAGTTGACTATTTGCTTATTCAAGATCTCTTCTCAATGTCGTAATATCTACCTCTAGTTTTTTACAGCCCTTATATATCTATTCAACAATCTCTCCATCAAGACTTTTTGAATCCTATTTGTGTCTTCTATTTGAATCTTCATATCAACAACTACCTTTTTCTCTTTCTCAAGATTGTAAGACAATTTATCTTTAGTCGTCACTTACTCAATGATCCTTTTCTTCAACCTTTTTATGTCTTTTCTGCCACAAATCAATTCTTCCACAAGATCAACCTCATCATCATTTTTGGACTTTATTTTGGTATCACCAATAGGAGTCTCCATTATCATGAATATAGCCTTTTCACCTTCATTCCTAAAAGTACCTTGATCTTCTTCATCAAATGAACAACTATCCTCATTTACAAAGAAACTTTTATGATTCTTTTGAAATTTCTTCTTATTAAAAGAATTCTTCCCAATCTTTTGACCTTCATTATTAGTATCTTTATATGGACACTTGGCCACAAAATGTCCTACCTCACTACAATTAAAAAAATTGAAAGGCAACTTACCTTTATACTTATTGGATCCTCTCTACAATCTTCTGACAAAAATTTCTTCCTCTAAATCTAATTCATCATCAGAATCTAACTCATATTTCTTCTTAGACACCTTGAATGCAGATTCCTTTTTTGAGTATTTGTCATTTTTAAATCTCATAAGAAAACGAAGATCCATGTAACTCATCCATAGTTAGCTTATTCAAATCTTAAGATTCTTCAATTGCAACCACATTGGGATGAAATCTTGTGGGTAGATGTCTGAGTATCTTTTGTACAATTACCATTTCCTTCAATTGTTCGCTAAGTCCTCTGATAGAACTAACTATCTAATCAGTCCAAAGCAAAAAGATAAAAATGTTCTTATCCTCCATTTTAAGGCTTCTAAATTGAGCTCTGCAAGTTTGAAGCTTTTCTTCCTTGGATTTGTCATCTCCTTCATAAATGTTATGTAACTTGACCCATACATTATTTGTTATCCTATAGTGTAAAATTTTTACAAACTCAAAGTTAGTTAAACCACATATAGTATTTTTTTCTTTCTTTGGGATTAAATTATCACAAGCCTTCTTTCCAACCTAGTCCCTTGAGGCTTGTTAGGAATTTCATATGCATCCATAACTAATTTTCAAACCTCAAATCCAATAGCCATCAAATAAGATTCCATCCTTGCTCTCCAAAAAGAATAGTTGGATCCATCAAAGAGGGGACCCTAGTTTGAAGATAAACTTTCTTGAGAAATTGATTGTGCCATCTTGGATCTATATCAATTTGTTAACCTTATGCCAAGGAACCTTTCTTTGATACCAATTGAAGGGAACAAAATATACTGAGAGGGGAGGTGAATCATAATATCCTATTTTCAATTTTTTTCATTAATAACTTCTCCAAACATGAACTTTATTTCAAATCTTACAAATTTTCTTAATGATGTAGGAATTAAACAACACATAGAGCACACATCCACACAAAGAACACAAAATATACATGGAAACCCAAGATGGGAAAAAACATGCTGAAAATAGCTACTAGGATCTACTATCCAAATCCATCCTCACAAAAATAATAGATCACTTAAACATGAAGTAGGCACCAAATTACCAAAGACACCAATCTACTCAAGCCACAAATCCCCAACACAAATATTTGAGCACAAAATCAATAGGCAAGACACCAGACCTACTAGAATACAAAGATATGAATTGTGAACCTTCAAGAATGATAAATCATCTTGCACTTGATTTGATCAACCTTTAGACATTCTCCCACACTACATATGATCTTTTGGTGAAACCACACAACGATTGGAATGCAACTCACATTACATCAAATCTGCCTATACATCAATCATTCCCATAATTATATTGAAGCCCTAATTACACAACATTCCAATTAGAAAAACAACCTAGGATTGATCCAAGATCTCTATATATATGCATTAGAATAATAATTTCATCCATATGTTAGCCTAAAACATAATTATAATAAATCTGTAAATCAGCCACAACAAATTCCTTAACCAAATGTGTAATAGGCCAAGTCTAATAGCCCACACACTACTCTAGAAGAAAGAACATGCTACGTGCTTCCCAATGTATCCCTATCTAGTCCCAACAATCATCCACATGCTACCTCTAATGAGAACATGCTACTAGACTCTTTCGCATCAAACCAAAACAACAACCTATATGACTAACTAGCACAATGACCATTCTATCACTTCAGACTTTCTGTCTAACAAACATCAATTCTAGAAACTCTAGAATATGATAACATGTGTAGACATACTATTCTTTCAAGCCATATGATATAACTCACAACTGTGAAGAAATGTGGAACATAACAAGTTACTAGAGAAATCTCATTGTCTAGGTAACTTACCTTATACATTCGGGATCATACTTATAGATCACTTCCATCGACATGAATAGATACAATATGATACTACAGATATACCTCAAATAATTCCACCACCATAGCTACCCACTATACTTTCGCAACTCAAAATGCTAGATTTTATGATATGACAAAATATGCATTCTTGATTCTTCTGAATGCCATTACATCAATGAAAGAACTAACAAGCACATATGGCACTCCTTTGATATCAATGACAACATATGTTCAAGCTTGTTTCTCACCCTATTGATCTACAATCCAAAGGTTGTTTATAAGTCAATATGTGTTGGGTTAAGTAAAATTGTAGGCTCTTAGGAAGGATATCAAGTAATATGTTCTAACAAATTTGGATAAAGTACTCCTACCACCCAATTGCCTTCCTAAGATGATTTTAATTCCTACTTCCCCTTATGAATCGACCATTGAGTTGTTCATAGTATTACATTATTCTACATCGTTCTTGAGGATGATATTGGTCATTGGTACTAGTAATGAGTAATAGGTTTTCTCTTACCCCAATATTTTATTTATATTTGTTGTAGCATGCGGAGATTGACTTATTCGATGTACATGATAGTTTTTGTATTTGCATGTGTTCTGATATGATTCCATAGATATTAATTTCACACAACATGGATGTTCTAACATAGTGTAAGTGGTGATAAAATGTTGTTGATGGTAGAAAGCTAGGATCAAGGATACAATTCTACATATAAAGATATGTGGAGGCACATTTTATTTTATGTTCTTCCTACTTGGTGCTTAGTGGTATGGGGACACTTGCACGATTGTAGGGAGGTCCTCATGTTTAATTATGTTTCATTATGTTTTGGTTATAATCCAAGCGTGTCTTGCACATTGCTTGTGTTTTTCGCTTGGCATATGCTCATATTGTGTATTGAAATGAGAAACATGTCACCTAGGCATGCGTTGTCTATTAGGAACATTACAGGCCATGTGGGGTTTTGCATGACCAGGGCAAAAACACACATGAAGGGCTATTGGTATAGTCATAATGGGACTTCCCTCCTTCCTTGTTTAGTTGCTAGTTTCTAGTCACATAGTGATGTAATGTACACTTTTGATAATTGTGAACTTTCTTTTGGTTATTGGCAACTTTAACTTTACTTGTGTGATCTAATAGATTTAGTTATCTTATTTATAAATGGTTTAGTCACTAATTGTGAATTTACTTTTCACATATCTCTTGTAGTTATGTTTCAATTTAGTATTGTAATTTTGCAAATTCATATATCTTATTGTTGAAATTAAAATTTATTTTCTTCGATACTTGTGATTCTTTGTTGGCTAAGATAGATTATCCTTTTTTTTTTAAGTGTTGGTCTTGTTTTATAATGCACAACTTCTCATTGTAGTTAATAGAGCTTACCTTGATTGAATGTATATGATGAAATAGATGCAAGGAAACTTTGAGGATGGGGGTATGTGTGGATTGTTTTGAAAGTATGATCCACTTCCTTTCTTGTGTGTTGGCTATCTCTTGGAGGCTAATCCCATTATAAAAAAAGAGACAGGTCATTGTGAACTTGTATGGGAGGACTCACTTGGTGTGTGTGTCCACATCATCAAGACATGTAAGTATTTTTCATTGATTTTTTATTACACATGACATCATGGAATCCATGTGAACCAAAATGTAAATTTGATAATAGTGATGTGAATGTTGGTCTAATTGGATATAACTACATGTGAAATGCTAAAAATGATTTATCATATTTAGGAAGTGTAAATTGTTGTATTTTGTGGAAATAAATATCAATTATTGTTATTATGTTTCTAGAAAATAATGGTGTCCCTAATGAAATTAAATGTTTGGTGCATCTTCTCTAGCCTACTTAGTGGGAAATTATGTGTATTACTGCCTATATATTAAGTGATGTATGATTTTTTATGTTGGTGAGAGGAAATTTGTTGTTTGATGTGTTGTGATGTAATTCCTACCTATCCCTAGCTTGAGCTATATAATGTGTTGATACTAAATGTAGGATTGGGATGCTAGTTGATCGCATTTTGATGTTATTGGATGAGATTTATGTATAGAGATATTTCATGAAAAATGTGTATATATTGTGGGCTTTCCTGAACTATTATTATTATTATGTTACAATTCACAAGCATGTACATAGATATTGGTATTGTATTCAAAGGATATCATGATTGTATCATTTATATGTAATGAGGTTGTGAATATGATGTTAGAACCCATTGGGTTATCTTTTGATCCTTCAGTTATTGATGTTTATATTAAGTAGGTATGCTTGGAATTTGTGTTAAGTGTTTATATTAAGTAGGTATGCTTGGCATTGGATTATCTTTTGATCCTTCAGTTATTGATGTTTATATTAAGTAGGTATGCTTGGCATTTGTGTTAAGTGTAGACACGAGTGTGATACCTTTTGTTGTTTATCAGTGTAGACCTATATACCATCTTTGGTACAATTTTGGAAGACCCAACCCTATGTGAATGCTAAATTGGTATAATCATGCTTAGATATCATGCTTACTCAACTAGGTATGCGAGGTTGGTGGTTTGTAGACTCATCTACTTTTCACTCCAAAATAGAAAATTTAAATCCTTTGATTTCTTATATATGTAATCTCACTCACCTCACTTGAGAAATCAATTCATTCATCTCTTCATAAATCTACAATTTTCATTTGATTGTTGTTTCACTTTGCTCAAGTTTTTCTTGGCAAACCTCACATGGTATCAGATTCATACTTGTAAGTGAAATTCATTTTGATTATGTGTAAATTGTGATTTCAAATGAATAATTAAAGGATAATTCAGCTTGGTTCATACATATATTGGCAAAAATTTGGTGAAATATTTGAATATTTGTAGTTATATTTAAAAATTGTGTTTGGTCTTTGGATTTATAGAGATTGTTTGAAAATTCTTGCAAATTGTAGCAAATAGTTGCAAATATTTTTAAATTCCTACAAGTTATTTACAAATTTTTGTGGAAGCCTAATTTGTGCAAATTGTTTGATAATGTTGTAATTATAGTCTATATTTTTTGTAATTTAACTATATTATTTACAAATTAGCTATAAATTTTGCAAAATCAGCTTATATTACTTGCAATTTTGTCTTGTAGATATTTATTTGGAAAAAAATGAAATTGACCTATTATTTGTGGAGTTTACATAAATATTTAGAGTTGACGCATTGTTTTGGTTGATTTGCAAGTATTTTTTCTTGTTTTGGCTTTGTTTTGGCACCCGACCCTACATATTTGGCCTAATTTGAAATATATGACACTATTTGTTATTTATGATCAATATTGGAAGTCAAATGGAGCCAATCGCTATGTTATTTGAGTCAACTTGATTTAACCTACAAATATATAGATGTTAAAAGTTGCAGCTCAATTTTGGAATATCCTTTTTTATTCTTTCCTATATTGGATGCCACTTTGTTGCCTCTATTCATTATTTTGGTGAAGTATTTCCTTTTGACATCTATTTGATATATATCTATTGGAAAATACTCTCTATTGATAGCTTCATTTTGTATAGATCTAGGAAACTTCATTTATTCAAAATTGGGAGTTCAAATCACCCTTGAATCTTAAAAAATGGTGAAAAAGCTGCCACATAAACCTTGAATTGACCTATTGTTTGGAGAGTTTAATTTTCCTTTTTTCCTTAGTACATTTGCACCTATTTTGGTGTGAATTTGACCTACAATTATGGTAAAACCTTTTTTTTTTCCTTTTAGAAGCCAAAGTCTCTTTTTTGGCATTAATAAACTTCAATTCTATGTTGAGCATTTCTTCTTTTAGGTTCCTAAATCATCATTTTAAATTTTTTATTTGGGGTGGTTCTTGGATATATGGTTATTTGTTGAAAGGAATTAAAAGTCAACATTAAATCATTTGTCTTTCTCAAATATAAAATCCAAAATTTGTATTTGAATATGAATTTGGAGTTAATTTCAAATATTAAGGAGCGAAATTTATTTGTTTCTTAAAATCTATATTTTTTAAGCAAAATTTGTTGTAAAGAGGAGTGAAAAGTGTCATTATCCCCCACATATTGTGTAATGCCCCTCTCGTTTACTTTCTGCATTTCATACTTTTGTATTTGGGCTTGGCTTTACGTCCATGGATTGTATCATTCATAGTTGGATACAAATCATTTTGTGGTGCTTGATCTTGCTTTGGAATCTTCTTTATTGCAGTGCATGTGACTTTGAGCAATTATCTTATACTAAATTTTGATATATCTCGTGATTGTTCTAGACCAGTGATGTGTTGTATTGCTTCATGGTGACTTGATGATATTGTTGCATTGGGATGTGTGCATTATTCTTGTGATTGGTTGTGAGGATCAATGCTTGATTGGTTGGATACTTGATTCATTGGGTTGTCACTATGGTATGATATAGACCTAATGTGTTTTGATGATCAAGATAGACCTATTTATTATGTGGCTTTATCATATGTGAAATGCTGATTTGATTAACAAAATGGATGATATTGTAACATTTGATTATATACATGAGTAGGTACACTTGATGTGTGAATATTTCAGTAACAATAGGTACAAGGCATTGAATCCACTTAGCTCCATAGGTCTAAGCATGCCTACATTCACCAATGGTGGTTAACAGGAGATAGCACATTGGCCAAATTACCCGAGCTTGAACCCGTTGCCTCGATTAGGGCAATTCTTTTGATTTCACTATTTTGACTATTTGATTATTTTATTGTTTGAGCCCTCACTACTGCGGTTGGTAGATTTTGAATACCTATTTACCATGTCAAGGAGGTCTGTAATTACTGTATGAGCATAGTTGTTCATTTGTGTATTGTCGTTATTTAATGTGCACATGTGATAGTAATTCTATATTTAAATGCACAATATGTCTTATTCGTGTGGGCAATAATACAAATTAAATGATTATTTAAGGGGGGGCCTTTAGGAAGTTTATTTGATATTTGGTTTTAATTTGATTTGATTAGGATTTTTATATCCCACTCCAAAAGTGAGTTTAAATGGGGCAATTAGAGTCTTTGTTTTGGACACGTAGTGGATTCCATAATGTTTTCTCCCAAAACCCCTCTTCATGGAAAATTGGTGTGTTGATGGGCATGGATGATTTTGGAAGGGAAATATTGTGGGTATGGATTTGATCTATTTGGATTGGTAAGGTTATTTTGTGGCTCAAATCTTGTAGCCATTAGTGGAGAGTGTGGAATGCAATTTGAGTAGGAAGCTCCTCTCCAAGTTGAGGTAGGAGACTCCAATATCCTTATGTATTTAAATTAAATACTTTAATGATTGAAATGTGCTTAATTATGGTTTTAATATAGATTTTATCAATGAAACACAATCTCTTAGGTGCTTGATAGATAGATTTATGGTTTTGATTGTGGGTGTGGGGAATCTATGTGACAATGGGGGTCTCTTGGGAAATTGTTGTCAAAATATTCATGAGATGATTTTAAGAGTTTTTTAATGGTGTCTTTGAAGTTTTATGAGGCCCCTCTCTAATGGGTAGGTCCTTAATTTTGCCTCCCATGCCCCTCTTTGGTCAATTTTGGAGCCCTAATGTGCTTCCTAGAGCCAAACCCCTCTCTTGACCCAGAATGGCGAATATGCCATACAATGACACATTTGAAAAGAAAATTGGTACTATTCACATGCATAATGGTGTATTTTATTAGTATTGGCACTTTTGATGGTCATATTGTCACAATTGATGCCCCAAATGGCATATTTGAAAAGAAAATTGGTACTATTCATATGCATAATGGTGTATTTGATGAGTATTGGTGCTTTTGATGCTCATATTGTCACAATTGATGTCCCAAATGGCACACTTGATCACCAAAATGGGGATTTTGATCACTTCTTGGCCACAATCTCTAATTTGATCAGTTTGGCCTTTAGGATAACTTTTGAGGCCTAAATGAACCTAGTGTGAGTTAACTATGATGATATTTTAAGGAAGCTATGTTTTGGAATGAATTATTGTACTTGTGTACTTGATTCAGGATCAATTTATTGGCATTTGACGTTTGGGTGATGCTCTGGTGAAGATTGGTGTTTCCTGATGCTTATAGATTCTTAGGAGTTGTCATTGATGGAAACTCAACCTACTGATCTGATCCGGTATGGAGTTTTGGCTAACTGAATGTCTTGGATAAAGTATTTCTGGATTAAGATTGTCGGTGCAGTTCAGTATACAGTTTTGTGATCATTCTCATTTCTGGTGAAGCAGGTTTTGGTTTCGGTGATCAGTGATGTTGGAATCCAAGACACTGAGAGGGGGGGTGAATCAGTGTTGTACCGGTATGATCAATTTTAGCCTTATTAAAGCATGCATACACCAACTGGTATACCAGTACATATAGAATTGAAAGAAGTAAATCAACCAATAAGCCAATCACATAAATGAATACCATAACACACAAAATTATACATGGAAAACCTCAAAGAGGAAAAACCATGGTGGGATTTGTGACCCACAATATCAATCCACTGGCCATATGAAGAGATATTACAAAATATAGGGGCTTGCACTTGTAGGAAGGCTTACAACCTAGAGAACACTGCTCAATCACAAAAGGAGCCTCAGTGACTACATATAAATCTAGACTACAATTCAGAGAAATGAATGAACTGCTAAGATAACATCTTATATGCTTGAATATAGTTTCGATTAAGCTCTGTTTGTTCCGGTTTGGAACCCTAAACCCTTTACCAGAATAACCCTTTCTAAAAATATCCTCTCATACGTAATCTCTCTCATATATTTTGCATATGCTATCCATCCATATTTGCATCCTTATCATCATCATCATATTTATATCAAAATGATCTAATCCAACTGACCTATATACCCTATACAATTTATCTTGCCTTATATCGGCTTACAAAGATAATTACAATATCAATATACATGTCGGCTAGATAACACAAATACATGAATATAAAAAAAAATTGCTAATGACAGATCCAAAAGATGTCAACCTCCAATACTGATAACCTGATTCTAAACCATGTCGTCTTGCATTGTCGGTAACCAAAGAAATCCTTCCATCCTGCTGGTGCCGGTGCCGGTGAAGTGTTTGCAAAGTGCTTGCCGGTACACAATTAGACCAAAACATGAAACTGGAATAGGATACCATGTTGTCATCAATGACAGCTTATTGAAACCAACCAATTGAGTGTCAATTGCCAACAATCTCCCCCTTTGGCATGATGACAACACTCAAGTTTAAAATGATCATGGTTTCATCTGTCGGCTTCATCTTGAGCTTGCTCCCCCTAAGTTGAATATCCATCAATACAAAATACTTCATACTTCCATAGTTTTCATCTATATACTCCCCCTAATGTGTACAACACCCTCTTTTTCTTTTTCACATCAATATCTCTCCCCCTTTGACATCAATGCCATAAAAAATTCCAAAAAGCATACCAAAAATCCAAAACTGGGATGAAGAATGAAAGATACTGTACAATGAATATCCCAAAAATACCTTACCGGAGCTTAATATATTTGAAAATATTCGGATATGCCTTCTCCAATAGCTCAAGATAAGTATCCCAACCATATTTGAAAGTGCTAGAAATAGATACAAGTCCATTTAGCATGTGGGCATGACTCTTTCTCATTTAACAGTGTCGGTGTGGGCTTACCGACCATATCTATACACTGCTTCTTATGTACATTGAGTGAATCCAACCGGGGACTCACCAAACCTCTAAGACTTCTGGCTCTTCTTATGATTTTGTCTTTTTCTTTCTCAAGAGCAAAAACTTGGGCTTCAAAAACCAAAATTTGATCATCAATGGATGCAGTCAATGAAGTCTATCCATCAAAAGAATTGGCTATACTTGCAATTTTCTCCTGAGATTCCTTAAGCTTCTTATCCAAATTAAATGTAAGAACATCTATGTTACAACATACTTTGTAAATATTTGTACACTACTTTATATATAATCTATCAATTTTAACTTATCATTGATTTCCTTCCTTTCAGATTCAATCATTTGATCAAATGTAGCTCTTTTTGCCTATGTGATCCTCTCCAGTGCTTGTCGATTTGAAATTTGTTGAAAGGATTGAAAATCCTTTGAAATATGTTCAATGATTGTCTTAAGCTTGTAGGATGAGCTTGGTTCTCTATCAATCTTGCACTCCAGAACTAGTCTATGCAAAACAGTGATAGAGTGATCATTAATCCCTTTATCCATAGATCCTTCCTTCATCATTTTCTATGTAGTCATCATCATCAGTTCAGTAGAGCTCATCTCGGTTATTCTTTTCTTTTTAACCTGTGAGGTGTCAATTGACAATAATGATGGACTCACTACTGGTTCCTTGCCGGATTCCCCTTTCTTCTCCTTTGATGTTTTAACCTTTATAGCTTCCTCACTTGCACCGATGGCTTCACCACTTGGTGCATCTCAGTAACTGTCGGTTCCTCCCTAGGAATTGTAACCTCATCCTATACATTTGTATCCAGAGGACTGTTGTCCTCAACATTAGTATCCTGTACATTATTAATCTTTACACTCTCTATATTAGTCGGTATCTCAACATTTGTCTATACATTTGTATCTACCGAGGGCTTAATTTCCACTATTTTAATGTTTTTCAAAATTGAGGGTGAAGTACCCATAATACCCTTTCCTTTTCCTTCAATCGGGATGTTTGTAGTACCTTTTTTTAATTCCGATGAAGTATAAAAACTATGGTTCTCTTCAAAGAACTTAACCCATGCCTTGTGGGTTTCCTTGATTATCTCATTTACTCTACATAACATAAGACTAATTATTCTATGTTTGTTGTTAAAGATTTTCCTATTTGCAACCTCAAGTGTCCTATCCATCTCCTTTGGAGCAATAGAAACAAAAATAGACAACAACTCTTGTATCTTTATATGCTTATCCTCTTGCATTGACGATAGTCTCCTAGCATCTAACATATCATACAATTCTACCGGTATTTGGTTTTCAATTTCTATCAAGGCTTTCTTATAAATATCCAAATATAAGAATATTGTTTCCTCTACCTCTCTTTGTTCATCATCCTCTAAATGTTCATAATAAAACTATACATTCTTTAACATACCATCTTTAGTAATCTCATTAACTAACTCTGAACAAGTCTTTGGTGGAATGATAGTTACATTACCAGATTCAATTGCCAGATCAATGTCACCCTTCTTCCTTCTTCCAATACCAGATGGAGCAAAAGGTGTTTCTTTTGGTGCTCGGTTCTATGCCGGTAACTTGATTGTAACTTTCCTAACCAGTTGCTTTTTAGCCTCTACCTTGGTTTCTTCTATTTTCTTCCTTAATACCCTTTTGAATGCCAGGGGTGTGCCATCTTTAGATGCAAATTCAGCTGCAATAGGTTCAATAAACATTTCTAATTCTTTTCTCTTCCTTCCTTTCTTCGGGACAACATCAATCAATGCTTTGATGTCCTGTGAGACTTTTTCAATAAATTTACTTGCCTTTCCTTCCTGCTTCTCTCTCTTCTTTTGGTTGAACTTAGTTTCAACCTCTTGTGTCTTCTTCTTAGCAGTACCACAGGGTTTCTCAGCTTCATCAATAGGTGCATCAATCAACATCTTTGCATAAGCATCTAAAATCTATGTATCAACTTCATAGCCCATCTCCTCAATCCAGATCTTCCGGGGTTTGACCGCTTCCATGAGTGTTTCATCTTTCTTCACCATGAAGCATATGTCAGTTAAGTATTTCTCAACAATGTGCTTAGGAATCCTTTCTCTAGATTTCATAGCCTTCTGGAATGCCTTAAAATAACGTCATACTTTGTCATCTCTTTGACTACCTAATGTAGCAATAGACTGTTTTAGTTTCCTCCCTACCAGGATATCAAATGCCTATTGTCTCTTCCCAAAACTAGGAGTCTCATTGATGAAAGATAGCATTAAACATACAATTAGGTTACCATACTGGAAAGTCCCTTTCTTTTCTCCTTTAATCTTTCCTAGGTTTATCAACAATTCATCCAACATCCAACCACATAGATCCAATTTCTCATTTTCTTTCATCATCTTATAAGCTACAAAAATGCAGGAGCTAGAAACAAAATTCAGTTGGTTTGATTGAGTTACCTTGTAACCGATGATCATGCTACCGAATTTCATGTCTGTGTCGGTGATAGTACTAATTCTCATAGATCGCCTGTTCGAAGTTGCATCGGTAATCTTGTTGACATGATCATTAGAAGCCTTCTTATCTGAACTCTGCCCAACCTTTGGTAAACTAGTGATTGCCTTGATGGCTTCCTATGTAATCTTATATGGTCTATCTAACCAAATAAACTCTCCATGCATTCTTCTCAAAACATACCTAACGATTTCATCTTCAAATTCTGGAATGTCCAGAATGTCGGTAAACCCTAAATCCTCAATGTGCTTGTACTTAGGCTTAATCTTTCCATAATCTCCCATTAGCTCATTCATGTACATGCTCTTGATATCATTCATTCCCAAATCATCAATGTGACAGTGGATGATAGCTCTTACATATTCGACATACACAACTCCTTCCGGGACACGGGAAAAAGCGCCAACCGAATCATCTAGGGTAGCCACATGCAAATATTGCTTGAAAGTCAGCCTGGGATGGTCCTTGACCTCAACAACAGTCGGATTTGTAACAAAGATAGGTACAGATGATGATCCCGCTTCCATGATTAAAGATAAATACCCGTGGATCGCTGCTGGTGAAAAACCCTAAATACTTCTTCCAATCACTAGTGAAATCACTCAAGAAGATATCTGATCGTACTGAATTGCCCTTAATCACTTTTGAATGCAAGGTGGTAAAAAATGAAGTAGATTCAACCTTTTATCCTCTAATAAAAACCCTAATATTTCATTGACATCAATGTCTTCCAGTGGAAGATACCGGATCTTGATAAAACATCTCCATGTCAGATAAGCATCTCTAATGTCTGGAACATCTTGTAGAACCTCTTCCTAGGGCATATGCAACATCTTCATGAATTTTTCCTACCCCTAAGGCATCTGCCTCAGTTACCGGATGAGCTTCCTACTGGTGTAGGAGAAACCTCCTCTGCTGGATAAGTAACTGGTGCATTCCTATCTGTTGATTGTTCTTCAGTCTTCTTGACCCATCTCTGGGTATGATCTTGCTGGATTTCATCAACCTTTTCTTTCCCTTTCTCATTTGATCCTCCATTATCAACTGGTGGATTTTTGCTTGTATAGAATTTAGTAATATGTCCAACCTCATTACATGCATAACATGTAACATTGTTCTTTTGAATTGCTTTGCTAAAACCGGTATAATTGCTTGACCTGCACTGATTAGCCATATGTCCAAATTTTCCACATGCATAACATTTTACATTCATTCTGCAATCTTTTGTTTTATGACCATTATTATTGCATTTAGAACATTGACCGGAAGCAGAATTATTATTCTGATTTTCTCTATTCCTACATTGCCTAGCCATGTGACCAAGTTTATTGCAAGCAAATCATCTACTATTAAATTTATAAGTATTGAACTACCTTACCGATGCCTTATGGTTTTGATCTTCATTAACAGTACCAGAGCTCTGTCCTAGTTCAAATCCAAGTCCACTGGAATCTCCATTCTGCCTTTGTCTCTTCAATAACTCATCTAGTTGTGCTGAACTAATCTTGAATTTTTCTCTATACTCACTTGCAATAGTCAAATCTTCTCTCAGAATTATCATTTGTCTCTCAAGCTCTTGTTCATTACACTGGGATTGTACTAAATTAGTTCTCAACATATCATTCTCATGAACCAACCTACCACATTCTTCAAATTTGTTCTTCAGAGATACAACAAGATTTTGTTCCTTTTTCTTTTGGTCTTCAATTTCCTTATACATTCTCATAGTTATAGCTTGTATTTCATTCTCATGACCAAGTTCTCCTATCTCAGCTTCTAACATTGTTCCTTAAGTGCATCTTTCTCTTCATCATCCTGATTTTGTAAAAGTTCCTTCCTCCTAGCTTGAACAGACGATGCCTCTCTCATAGGACAAGAATGAATTCCTGAGCAGAATTCAATTCATTTTGTAACTTTAAGTTCTTTATCCTTTCAGCATCATAATCTTCAAGTGCCATCTCAAGTTGCTTTTCCAAACTCATACCCATGGATTCTAAATTCAGGATCTCCCTCAAGCTGTTAAACTTCCTCTGAGGCAGAAGGTTCTGATACCAATTGTTGGAATCCAAGAACACTGAGAGGGGGGTGAATCAGTGTTCTACTGATATGATCAATTTTAACCTTATTAAAGCATGCATACACCAACCGGTATACCAGTACATATAGAATTGAAAGAAGTAAAGCAACCAATAAGCCAATCACATAAATGAATACCATAACACACAACATTAAACATGGAAAACCTAAAATGGAAAAACCACGGTGGGATTTGTGACCCGCAATATCAATCCACTGGCCATATTAAGAGATATTACAAACTATAGGGGCCTGCACTTGCAGGAAGGCTTACAGACTAGAGCACACTTCTCAATCACAAAAGGAGCCTCACTGACTACATATAAATCTAGACTACAATCCAAAGAAATGAATGAACTGCTAAGATAACACCTTCTATGCCTGAATACAGTTCCGATTGAGCTCTATCTGTTCCGGTTTGAAACCTAAACCTTTTACCGGAATAACCCTTTACAAAAATATCCTCTCATACATAATCTCTCTCATATATTTCACATCTATTATCCATCCATATTCGCATCCTTATCATCATCATCATATCTATATCAAAATAATCTAATCGAACTGACCTATATACCCTATACAATTTATCATGCCTTATGTCGGCTTACAAAGATAATTACAATATCAATATACATGTCGGCTACATAAATACATGAATATCAAAAATAATTGTCGATGCCAGATCCAAAAGATGTCAGCCTCCAATATCAATAACTTGATTCTAAACCATGTCGGCCTGCATTGCCGGTAACCAAAGAAATCCTTCCATCCTACCAGTGTCGATGTCGATGCCGGTGAAGTGTCTGTCGGTACACAACTGAACCAAAACATGAAGGTGGAACAAGATACCATGTTGCCATCAATGACAACATGTTGAAACAGACCAATTGAGTGTCAATTGCCAACAAGTGATTAGTTGGTTGGGTATATGAAGTAGATTATCATGACAATTCACCCTCTAGTGTTGATTCCTATGCTTGATTGAAGGTCCGGTATCCGGTAGAGAAACAAAATAGAGTATTCATCATGTTTGGTGGTATAACATGTGACCGGATTCTTATAGTTGATTCTGGTGATTGGTGATGTGTTCGAGATAGTTTATGAGACCTATAGGAAGCATGTGATCATGTATTTTGGGTCCGGAATATGGTTCGATACAAGATCTAAGCCGACTTGCAGCTACATACTTCATTTTTTATATTTGGTGAAGCTGACTTGTGGAAGATTATTTTTGGTGCGGATTTATAAGATCGTCTTGGTTAGTATCTTTGTGTATGGTAATTATGTACATAATGGTTTTAGGAACGATTGAGCGCAGTTTCATGTGCGCATTCTGATTTTTTATTCGATGAGAAGTTGCAGAGAAGATCATTACATCAGTCATAGCGGATCACCTTGAGCCTAACTGGAACTGATTTGTGGCATAGTTAGATGCTATTTTCTAGTTCATCACTTTGTGTAATCCTTTTGTAATCATTTGTAAGGCAGTGAGACTTCCTTCGGGGTTGTAGCCCTATTTTTGTAATTGAGAAGTGAGCTCTAGGAAGTGTGCCTGAATGCAAGTGCATTCCCCTTTTGTAACATTGTTTTTCTACTGGCCATAGTGGAATAATATTGTGGGTTCAAATCCCACTGCGGTTTTTCCCTTTTGGGTTTCCACATAAAAATATTGGTGTTATGGTTGCATGGTTATTTGTTTTGTGTTGCTTCACTTTACTTTCCTTCTTATACATCCGGTGGTTAAAGAATCATAATAACAAGTTTAAAATTTGTAGAACATTGATTCACCCCTCCTCTTAGTGTTCATTGATTCCAACACAATTTGAATCCATTTCCTTGCTTTCGAGGCGTTGTGATCACTCCTCAATTTATGCTACTAAAATTCTTATTGTACATTGGTAATTTGACCTCTTTTGATGTCATTATGATATTAAGTATATGTATTTATGTTTTAGATAATGCATTTGATGTTGGTATAATTTTTGCATTGAGGTTTATACAATTGCATTGACCGGTGCCTTCTTCGAGTGTAATAGTATGTTGGCTCTGTTATGAACAAGTGGAAAGAATACTTGAAAGCTTATGGAAAATTTGTTATGAATACTTGAGTACTTATGTATATTATTAATATTTGTTTGTATCATCTTATATGTTGTATTCACTATGGGATCAAGTGGATCTGCCTCTTGGTAGTAACATCAATTGAGGATGCCTTATATATGGCTGGTATGGAATTGTGCAAAAGAAATAGTTGATATTTTTGAGCATATGGAAAGTGAATCATTGCTTTATGTATTATTTGATACCTCATTCAATTGAATGGAATGAGCCTAGGACTAGGTGCTATAGTGGGTATAGAGAGTGGCTCCCAATGCACACTCGACCCAAAGTGGTACAAAGGCAATCACGTTAGGGAGTTTCATAATCAAGTGATAACCTAATAATAAACTTGAGATGGGATAAAACAATAATAAGAGATAAGAGGTTCCCCAAGCATACCTTGAGCACTAGTATGAGGCTAAGGATGGCTTGGGAAGGCATACACACTCATGGAGTATTGGGACTTGTCCAGATAGACATGCCCACTCATATAGAATTGGGACTTGCATGATATAGGATATAGGAACCACTTATTTAAGCTTGGTCCAAATTATTTAATGTTTGTTTCAACTTTCTCCTCTATCAAGAGTGATATAGGAACCACTTGTAAAATTCCCTTTTTAGATGACTTTATTTATAATCTTGCTAGAGAGAAAGATAAGTGATACAACCATGAGTAGAGGGTCTAGAAAGGACTATCCAAACATGCACCATAGACTTAAAAACAATGGAAAAACATAAGAAAACACTCAACAAACATGAAGTTTTATTGAATTCACCACTAGCAACAATACATTACATCACATGCCTTCATATGCGGAATGTCTAGGGCTTGTAGGCCCGCCGCAAGGAATCACAAAATATTACAATGGACACACTAGCCTGAACATAGTCCAAGGACTAGTGGGTTGGAAAATTCCCCTTGCAAAGATCTATCTATTAAGAATAACCTAACTACTCTAGATTGATTACAAAATGATCTTAATTACATTTCTCTAGCTCTAGAAAAGGTTCGCATTGGTCTTGTTATCCAATTTTGGCCTTATGACTTAATTGTATTTATTAGGTCATTTTGTTGCAACCTTATTGAAATTAGAAAATCACTATGAGATATTTGTTTCTAAGTTTTAGGTCCAAAGGAGGAGCATATCTATTGTTTATTTTAAAATATTCTTGAGATACTCCAAATGTTGTTTATGGGAATACCGAGTGCTCTTTGAGAACTGAAGGTCTAATTTCCAAAAATACTTTGGAGGTAAAAAACTCTAAAACCAAAGAAATGTATTTCCAAGTCAAAGCTTGAGTTGACCCCATATTCAAGAGGAAAAGTTGTTATCAGAAAAGAAAAACTCATGTCAACTACAGTTGGCATTGATTTTTCTCCTTGGTTTGAGCTACAAACCACAGTTAGACTGTTCTCCACGCAAAAGGAAGACCTAGTTTTTTCTCACTTTGTTTTGCAAGTCTTAGATCAAGGCGATGATGGTGGCCAAATAGTAAAAGGAATTGGTAGAAGACTTTGAGATTTATGACTAAAGTGAAGAGTTACAGATTTTCAAGGAAAATGTAGGAAGACAACTCAAGGAAAATGCAAGCTCTAGTTTAGGATGAGTTCTAGGCACGTGGAGGTCCATAGAGAATGAATCTGTAAGTTTAATTTGCCCTTTCCTCTCCCTTTCTCATGGATAAAGTAACACTAGAAGATTTAGATAAGGTAATGAAATCAATATTTGTAATGCATGATGGTCTATATCATAATAGTGTGATTGGAATAAGACTTGCACAACATGTTGAGAAAGCACAATGAGGGGCTCAATGACAAAAATGTGAAGCATTCTGATAGTGTGCATTATAGTGCTATTCAAGAACTAAGCACTCTTCAGTCATAAAAGAAATGTTCCTCAAAGTTATGGACTGTCATAGTCCAAGAGAGTAGTCAAAGTAGTGAAAAGGGTCATAAAAGAGGCTTCAAATCCCATATGTTAAAAAAATCCATTCATTGGAAAAAAGACACAAAGATACAAAAGAGAAAGCCTTCAAGATTTCAAGAGGATAGAAGATTATAATGAGGAGAATACAATCCCAATGAATAGAGAACAATCATTTGATTGGTTTAGAAGATGAAGTCATTCAAGTGATGACAATATTCTTCACTCAAGTAGATAAAGAAGATAGTAAGCACATGAGCCTAAGAGAAGGAACAAGCACAATCCAAGGTTTAATCTCTTGAAGGTCTCATCAAGCATAAGATAGTGAAACGACCACTATGAAAGTCATACTTTCAAACCTTTGTAGCCACAATTATAGGTCATGGACACCATGAGGACTTGTTTAAGTCTTCAAATAACCTCTAAGCCAATGTTAGTTGCATGAAGAGTACACGAGCAATCACAAAGGTAGAGGGCCCAATGAAGTTTCTAGAGGCAAAGGGTCTTAAATAGTCATGGCAATGGTTCAAGGCTAAAAGAGAAAGGATCTTTCAGCCAAAGGAATAGTCCAAAGTATGACTAGTTTTCATCACATAAGCATCATGCACTAATCAGTGTATAAAGAGCAGTGAGCTTATTGTGTCAGGAGAGGAAAATCTCAGGCAAGAACAAAAGTCTCAGTCGAATATTTGTGAAGATTGAAAGGGAGGCAAGGATTCAAATTTAAATTGTTGGAGCCATTTCTTGTTATAATTCAAGATTTTCCCTTCTTTGTTCTCTAGTTCTTAGTTTTGGCTTTGTTGCTGCAACAAGTATACTCTTGTAAATCATTTCCTTCTGAGGAATATCAAATATTTTTGTAATAATTGTAGTTTTGTGATGCAAGAAACTCCTTTTTCTTAGTAAGGATGTTAAGTTCTTTCTCATATTTCTTCTTGTCCGACTATTGTATGTGAATAGTGATGATAATATTGTGATTTTGTCTCAAAATCCTCATATTTTGTATAATTACTTTAATTTTTTGTTCAATAAAAACACGCTATAGTGCAGGTCTATGAATGTGTTATCATTTTGATGTATGTTAGTTGTGAAAACAATAGTGTGATCCTTCAAACAAACATCAATAAATCAAAAACCTTTCATGAGAATCAATTTTGCAAGCATGTGCATTTGAGTTGCAAGCTAACATAGCTTCATTAGTTGAGTATTGCGTGAGTTCAACAACAGATCAAGTTTTTATCCATTCGTGCATCACCTATTATTAATTTCAGTTTTAAAGCATCCTCCTTCCTCTTTTCCTATCAAAAATCACTAGTTCTAGGATATTTGAATGGGAGCCATCCCATAATTTGAAGGTTCATCTTCACAATGAGAAACCCACAGGCTTGAAGATGTTCCAATGTTCACAGGATTGTTGAGCACCATGCTTAGCTCTCAGGTGCAAATCCTTATGACAACAATTTTTGGCATGCTCAGTGGGACCTCAAACTAATTTTTAGTTTAAAAGAGCTTCATTTTGTTGTTGTCTTGGTGTGAGTAGTAGTATAATAGCCTTCAAGAAGGATACATTTTCACACTTGGGGGCTCTTAATCTATGGCTTCAACAATTTTAGTGGTTTAGCATATGAGAAAAAATCAAACTAGACAAAGTGCAGCTCCTCTAAAGAATTTTCAGCTATCACCACCAAGAAGAAGGGCTAAGGTAGTAAATAAGGTAACAAATCCATCAAGTGGGGTTTTTCCTACTATTCCTAACTCCCATCCTATAGTTACAACTTATAGCAATCCACTGTTTTCAAGCTCTTCTATTCAAATACCAAAAAATTCCATAGTTCCTAGTAAATCTGATCCTTCAAGAAACACTTTGGCTCATAACCAACCTCCTAGGAATCAACCCTTTGTCCCTTTTAATCAAGGAAGTCCCTTGAACTTGGTCCAACATGATGACATTCCAACAATAACTCTTAAGAGCTTACCTTTCTTTACTAGAGAAGATCATGCAACTGTCATATAACACATTAGAGATGTGGCCTCCTTGTGTGGAGTGCATCACATTATTAAAGAAAATATTGTTGTGAGGCTCTTAGCAGCTTCTGTCAAGGTTAAAGCCCTCTAGTGGTTCAAACGCTTGGTTGTTAATTCAATTGCTACATGGGACCAGCTAGGAGATCATTTGAATAGGCATTTTGAAGACAAGTTGGATCACCTTTCATTGGTGGAGTAGCTCACTACCATCAAAAGAGCTCCACATGAGCATATGATGGACTTCAACTACCACTTCCAAAAAACTTGGAATAGGATTCCAGCCTCAATAAGACCCTCAAATGACTATATTTTTTTAATCTTGGTCATGATACAATCCATGGGTGGGCATTCATTATTAGAAACATTAGATGTTACTATAAGGGCTGAAAATAGTATAATTCATGCTGGAAAGATAACACCTAGGCCTCCCATGCCCACATTTCTAGAGGTACAACCACCTATTTCAATACAAGCTCCTATTATTGTTGTTGTTCCAGCTATTCTAGCTCTAGGTTACCAAGTTCCTACTCAAGTAAATGTCATCCCAAACCCATCCCAAGAGCTCCAAGAGATCAAAGGCTTATTACTGACTCGTCGCAATAAGATAGTCAACCTAGAGAGGCAACAAGGCCAAAATATTAGACCTTATCAAGTTACTTACCAGCTAAATAGGCCTCCTATTCAATCTAATCCTCAAGCCCAAAGGAGGAATTTCAACCAAAGGCCTTTCCAACCTTATAATCCTAATGCACCTAGCTCTTCTAAGGAGATTGTACTAGTCTAGAACAACATGGCAGATGATTATGAGTGGTGGTTTCCTTGTAATCAACCACATACACAATCTACTTTCTCTAATGGTATTTTGAATCAAGCTCCAATGACACAAAATAGTGTTGTTGTCCCAAGATATACCTCACAAGAAATTCATGAACAATAGTCTACACATATGGAGCAAGGTAATTTGAATGTCACCTTGATGAATTGGCAAGGTGAGGAGTTTTGTGGGGTTAGGCATCCACAAAATCAGTCACACGCTCCTGTGGTAGCCAATACAAGATCAAAGAAGAGAGTTGTTGACATAGGGTAACAGGCTGATAAGAACAAAACTCAGCCTTCTACAAGTTCACAAGGCCAAATGGGGCCTTCTACTTCCTAGAATACTCAAATTCTTCCAAGAGAACAACCTATGGTGAGCAAGGATCAACCTAAATGCCAAGCACAACCAGCACAAGTATAAGCAGATATTGTTGTTCATAAAGGACAATAGAAGGTTAGTATGAGTAATTTCAACATTTTAGATCATATGAATAAAACTCATGTTAGTGTTTCAATGTGGGACTCCCTATCTCTTCTTGGGCAAAAAGATTTATTACATGATGATAACCTTTCCTTGTCAAATGAATCTTCCAATCAACAATCCCCTAAGGTGAAACTTACCAATAATCCTTAGGAGAAGAGTGAACAATAGACCAAGGTAGTCAAGCTATCCCCTTTCTATGTAATTTTAATCATTGACCATCATTTAGTGCATAATTGTATGATAGATTTAGGTGCAACCAATTCAATTATTCCAAAGCAATAGTTGATAAGTTGGGATTGTCATATGAGCCATTGACTAAGGGTGTAGTTCAATTAGATGGGAAAACCATTAATACTATTGGAGTTATTAGAAATATGAGTCTTACCCTTCATGCGTGTCCTAATTTTTCAATCTCACAGGACATATATGTGATACATTTACCACCTTACTTTACCAAATGCCTTTCAAGAGACTTTACTACTAAGTTGGGGGGGTGTCATCCGATTGGTCACACATTTTCTTTAGAATAAGGTATGGAACCAAGGTTACCATCAAATTTGAGGTGTTGGCCAAAGATCATATGGAGCCATATGTCCCAAGTGTTGTCAATGCTAATTTAGCCATTCATGAGCAAGAAGACTAGCCCATCCCATGAGACCCAACCACTCCTATTGATGGCATTCCTAATTTTATTTTGGATGAATGGGCATCTAAAAATATTGAAGAAGATCCATTTAAACACATAGAAGAAGTAGAGATTGGGATCTACATGTTTCATGAGCAAGGACATGCTGTCCCAAACCTAATTAAGGATGAAGGACATCAGGCTAATCAACATTTTAATGAGCTTTGGAAGATCTATTTTGATGGGTCAAGAAGTAAGGTTGGTGGTAGTAGTGGTTGTGTGTTATTTTCACCTAACGATGATATTACTCTTCTTTAAAATTTGCCTTTAGCTACACTAACAACACAACTCAGTATGAGGCCTTGGTTCATGGTCTACAATGGGCAACAGAGAGAGGAATTAATTGTTTACAAGTTTTTGGCAACAATGAGTTGATTGTCAGCTAGGTAAGAGGTCTTCGTACCACTAAAAATAATCTTTTGAAGTCTTGCAAGAATAGGTATGGGATCTTATTGAAGATTTCAAAGCTTTTAATTTGTTGTCCATTCCTAGAAAACTCAATAAACATGCTTATATACTAGTTGATATAGGAGCTCAGTATGATATTCCTAGTGATATCAACAATACTAAAGAACAACAGTGTGTAAAAGTTATTGTTAGATATTCTATTCCTAATAATGTTGAGCATTGGCAAGTTTTTGATAGTGATCAACAAATCATTAACTTCTTGAGAGAAGAGGCAGAATTATCAAATGGTAATCAAGAAAACTCGAACAATAGTATGAAGATCAGATTATACAGCTGAAAACAAACAAATTACCCAAGGGATTGGTCACATTGGAGTCAATCTTTAATGTTGATGATCAAAAAAGAAAGGAGAAATCTAGTATGCAGATTAAGGAAGAACACTTTGAGGATATTGAGATCTTCAAAGGAAAGCTTTTAAAGCTTGGAAATGTATATAAACTGGAAGACAAACATGCATTCATTTTACTTTGTCAAGAGTTTAGTGACATATTTACATGGCAATATTCAGATCTAAAGGGCTTTGGTCCCAACATTTACCAACATACCATAGAGCTTAAGCCTAATACCAAACTTGTGAGGTAAAAACAAAGGCCTCTTAACCCCAAGCTTGTGCCCCTCATGATCAAAGAGTTGAATAAACTCATTGAGAGCAACATTATTTTTCCAATCAAACACACCTCTTGGGTGTCAAACCTTGTCCCGATGAGGAAAAATAATGGTGAAATTAGAATTTGTGTTGATTTCAGAGATCTTAATAGAGCCTCCCTCAAATATCGCTACTCACTACCTTCCATGGAACAAATTCTTCAAGTAGTTTCAAGTTCTAAGAGGTTTTCCTTGTTACATGTCTTCTCAGGGTACAATCCGATTTTAGTGAAAGAAGAAGACCAGTTCAAAACAACATTCACAACCAAATGGGGTACTATAGAATACAAGAAAATGCCATTTGGTTTGTCTAATCTTGGAGAAAACTTTCAGCATGTTATGGACATGGCATTTCAAGGTCTAATGTATAAGATTGTGCTAGTTCATCTAGATGCTATAACTATTTTTTCAAGGAATTTAAATGAACATTTGGCTTACTTGAAGGAGATATTTTAAAGGTGTAGGGAGTTCGGCATATCCCTCAACCCAAATAAATGCGTGTTTGTTGTCCATGAAGGTAAGTTGCTAGGATATGTGGTATCAAAACATGGTGTTACCATTGATCTAGAAGGAGTAAGTGCCATCATTTCTCTTCCTTTACCAACACACAAGAAAGGCTTGCAAAGCTTCTTGGGTAGGATCAATTTTTTTAAAAGGTTTATTCCAGATGTTGTTGAGTTGTTGAAGTCTCTAAACTCTATATTGAAAAATAATGTTTCTTTCAACTAGATTGAGGATGGAAAAAGGAGTTTTGAGCTCATTAAAGAAGCACTTGTCGCTACTTATACTTTGTTAAACCTTGATTTTTCAAAAAGAAATATATTGTATGCATATGGGAACATTAACAGTATATCAACCATGTTAGTTCAAGAGAATGAGCATGGTTTGGAGCAGCCTTTGGCCTTTTCAATCAAGGTCTTAAGGATTATGAGCTTAAGTATTCTTTTGTTCAAAAACATGTACTTATTGTTATTATAAGTTTAAAGAAATTTTAGCATATGATTTCTAACAATAAGTTTAAGTTCTTGGTTGCACATCCTTCAATTAAAGAGTTTTTGTTGAGTAAAGACTCAAATAGTAAAAGAGTTGCTTGGGTGACTAAGGTAATGGAATATGATGTTGAGATTAGAGTCACCAAGGTGATCAAAGGTAAAGGTTTGTGTGAGAAGCTTGCTGGTAACACAAAAAATACTATAGATAATGAGGAGAAGGCAGTCTTAGCCCTTCAAAACCAAGAACAAATAGTTGTACCTACTTCTTCTACAAGCTAGGTGCAAGATATGACACATTTCTTGCTAACTGGTGAGTGCCATCATGGTTTAGATAGAGAAAAAATGAGGTATTATAGGTTGCAATATATTCCCTATGTACTCTTAAATGGTGTTGTTTTTAGAAAATATTTTCATGGTGTTTTGTTAAAGTGCATAGAGGTTGATCAAGTAGATAAAATTTTACATGAGTTTCATGAAGGATCAGCTAGAAGTCACTTCTCACCAAGAGCTACAACTCTTAAGATCATGAAAGGGGGCTAATATTGGCCCAATTTGCTCATGGATTCATACTCATGGGTGAGAAAATGTAAGGAGTGTGCCATATTTATAAGAAAGGAGAAGTTAGTAGGTCTTCCATTGTAGTCCATTCGAGTAGAATAACCCTTTATGAAGTGGGGTTTGGACTTCATTGGAGTCATAAATCCACCTTCAAGTGTTGGTCACAAGTGGATGGTTACATCCATTGATTACTTCATAAAATCGACCAAGGCTATGGCACTTAAAGAGGAAAATGAGACAACTATTCTAAATTTTTAAGAGAAGTTGATAGAAAGGTTTGGAGTTCCCGAGTCAATAGTTTCATATAATGCACTTGATTTTATAGGAACTATAATATCTAATTGGACTTTTAGAAATGGTGTTTATCTTAATACTTCTTCTAACTATTACCCTCCAATGGAGAGATACAGTCCACAAACAAGAACCTTCTCAGAATAATCAAAAGAACTATGGAAGGGAATCAAAGATCTTGGCATACTAAGTTGAAATTAGACTTGTGGGCTGATAGGATTACTCCAAAGAGGTCAACAGGACTATCACCATACATGCTTGAGTATGGGAAAGAGGTAAGGTTGTCTATTTGTCTTGAACTCCTAGCCCTTGATCTAGTAAATCAACTTGACATGATTGAATAAAAAGCCCATGACAACAAAATTGGCTCAATTGGTTGATTTAGAAGAGGTAAGAAATAATGAAATGAATAAGATGGAAATACACCAAGATCAAGTGAAGAGATCATTTGATAAGAGAGCCTCCCCAAGAGTATTAAAAAAAGGAGACAATTTTGAAATGGGATGAGTTTAAGAGCAGGCCTGGAAAGCGTACTGAATTTCATGCTTTTTGGAGTGAGCCATATGTTATTTCTGAGTACAAACAACACAATGCTTTCCACTTGTCCAAGTTGGGTGGAGAGATGGAGCCAATCTCAGTCAATATGATTCATCTCAAGCATTGTTTTTGAGGTGATGATGAACTTTTTGTACATATTAGATTAGTTTTATTTCCAATAAGGTGTTGTGACATCTTGTTTCATTCTTGTTTTAGTTTAGTTTTCATTTCTCCAAGTAGTGTGGAACATTTTTAGTAGTCTAGTCTGAGTCTTAAGTGTTCTTCCATGTTTCTAACTGTAGGGTCTTAGTTTGTTCAAGTCTAGTTTTTAAGTTCTTAATTCTTTGTGCCCAATGAATACTCACAAGGCTAGTGGTCCTACATATTTAGCAAGAAAATGCCCCATAGAGCTTCTAGAATGTTATCTAATTTTGGCCTTATGACTTAATTGTATTTATTGGGTCATTTTGTTGCAACCTTATTGAAATTGGAAAATCATTGTGAGTTATTTGTTTCTAAGTTTTAGGTCCAAATGAAAGGTATATCTCTTATTTATTTTAAAATCTCCTTGAGATACTCCAAATGTTGTTTATGAGAAGACCACGTGCTCTTTGAGAACTGAAGGTCTAATTTCCAAAAAGACTTTGGAGGGAAACAACGTTACAACTCCAATTTAACCAAATAAATGTTTTTCCAAGTCAAAGCTCGAGTTGAGCCCATATTCAAGAGGGAAAGTTGTTATCAAAAAAAGAAAAATTCATTTCAATTACAGTTGGCATTGAGTTTTCTCCTTAGTTTGAGCTACAAACCACAATTAGATTGCTCTCCATGCAAAAGAAAGACCTAGTTTTTTCTCGCTTTGTTTTGCAAGTCTTGGGTCAAGGTGATGATGGTGGCCAAACAACAAGAGGAACTTGTAGAAGAGTTTGAGAATTATGACTAAAGTGAAGAGTTGTAGATTTTAAAGGAAAAGGTAGGAAGACAACTCAAGGGAAATGCAAGCTCTAGCTTAGGATAAGTTCTAGGCATGTGGAGGTCCATAGAGAATGGATCTATAAGTTTTATTTACCCTTTCCTCTCCCATTCTCATAGATAAAGTAACACTAGAAGATTTAGATAAGGTAATGAAATCAATATTTGTAATGCATGGTGGTCTATATCAATATAATGTGATTGGAACAAGACTTGCATCACATGTTGAGAAATCACAATGAGGGATTCAATGTCAAAAAGGTGAAGCATACCGAGAGTGTGCATTATAGTGATATTTAGGAAGTGAGAACTCTTCCGTCATAAAAGAAATGTTCCTTAGAGTTATGGACTATCATGGTCAAAGATGGTGGTCAAAGTTGTTAAAAGGGTCATAACAAAAGATTCAAATCCCATCCTAGGGCTAGGATAGCCCATTCATTAGACAAAAGCCACAAAGATACAAAAGAGAAAGATTTCAAGATTTCAAGATTTCAAGAGGATAGTAGAGCATAATGAGGAGAATAAAGTCCCAATGAATAGAGAATAGTCATTTGATTGGTTTAGAAGATGAAGCCATTCAAGTGATGACAATATTCTTTAGCACATGATCCTAAGAGAAGACACAAGCACAATCCAAAGCTTAATCTCTTGAAGGTCTCATTCAAGCATAAGATAGTGAGAAGACCACTGTGAAAGTCATACTTTCAAACCTTTGTAGCAATAGTTATAGGTCATGGACACAATGAGGACTTGTGTAAGTCTTCAGATAACCTCTAAGACAATGTTTGTTGTATGAATAGTAGAAGAGAAGTCACAAAGTCAGAGGGCCCAATGAAGTTTATAGAGGCAAAGGGTCTTAAATAGTCATGTAAATGGTTCAAGGCTAAAAGATAAAGGATCTTTCATCCAAAGGGATAGTCCAAAGTATGAATAGTTTTCATCCTATAAGCATCATGTACTAATCCGTTTATAAAGAGCAGTGAGCTTATTATGTTAGAAGAGGAAAATTTCAGGCAAGAACAAAAGTCTTAAAAGATTTGTGAAGATTGAAAGGGAGCCAAGGATTCAAATTTGAAATTACTGGAGCCATTTATTGATAAAAGTCAATATTTTCTCTCTTTTCTTCTTTAGTTCTAAGTTTTGGATTTACTGTAGCAGTAAGCATACTCTTGTAACTCATTTCCTTATGAGAAATATCAAGTATTTTTGTAATAATTGTATTCTTGTGATGCAAGAAACTCCTCTTTCTCAATAAAGAAGTTTAGTTATTTCTCATATTTCTTATTGTTTAATTGTTGTATATGAATAGTGTTATGAGAATATTGTGATTTTGTCTCAAAATCCTTCATTTCTGGTATAATTTCTTCAATGTTTTGTTCAAGAATAACATTCTATAGTGTAAGTCTATGAATGTGTTATCATTTTGATGTATGTTAGTTGTGAAAACAACGGTGTGATCCTTAAAACAAACATCAAGAAATCGGAAACCTTTCATGATAATCAATTTTGCAAGCATGTGTATTTGAGTTGTGAGCTAACATAGCTTCATTAGTTGAGTATTGTGTGAGTTCAACAACAAATCAAATTTTTAGCCATTGGTGCATCACTTATTAGTTTAATTTCAGTTTTAAAGAATCCTCCTTCCTCTTTTCCAATAAAAAATCACTAGTTCTAGGATATCTAAAGGGGAGCCAACCCATAATTTGGATGTTCATCTTCACAATGAGCAACCCACAAGATTAAAGATATTCCAATGTTTCACAGGATTACTGAGCACCACGCTTACCCCCGAGTGCAAATCCCTATGACAATAGGTCTCAAGGGTTCACATAACCTACAATATGATGAAACGTGAAGGTTAGCCTGAAAAACACAAGATGATACTTTGTGGAAGAAGATAATAAGCTTTGAAAGATGAGAAAGGATCCCCTTAGTCCCAAAATGTCTTGAATGATGTTTCATTAAGCTTTACTCAGCAAGTCTCTATTAGTACTAGAATGCTCTGATATTGAATTACACTATGACTTCCGAGAGTGATAAATTTTTGGTAACAAAACAAAATTAAGAAGTTTTTGGATATGATGTAGATGACTTTGTGTTGAATGTAAATCTAGACCCACAAGGCATGAAAAGATAATAAAGTTAAAGGCAAAGGAAAATACTAAGACAACTACAAACTAAATGTAAGAAATAACTATTTTTTGTTGATGCAAGATTTCTTTTAAAACTAGGGATGCTACTACATTAGACACTTGGGGTTAAAAAGAAAAAAAAAGTCCCTCTTTTTGTTGGGGCTAGAGGAAAACCAATATGGTCTACCTTGGCCTTACAAATCTATGTTGAATCTTCTATTGGTCCGCCCTTCCACTTCACCAAATACTCTTGATACTATTTGTTCCTAGGGCTTCTTCCAACTCCAGTATATAAGAGCTACTTAATCTTCTCTAGCGGTTGATGTGGTAATTGATCGTCTAAGAAAACTTTTCTAATTTTGTCATCTGACTATCCTCCATGTGATACTCATAAATGTTCGTGATATTGATAATTGGGTGATATACTAAGTGCCTCTATTAGTTTTACTTCTTTTTTTTTGAATTAAACATTCAAATAATCTTACATGGTCCATACTTCCTCATCTTTAGCTTGTTATATGTTCCTATTGGAAATATTTCCTTTCTGAGATATATCACGACTTTATCCCCAATGGTAAATTCCTTGCATCCTTTCTTCTTATTTGCATGTTCTTTACATTATCTGTTCATATCCTCCAAACGTTTCTTGACCTATTTGTGTACTATCTCCATGTATCCTACAAATCTCTTTACTACTACACTTCTCTTATTATCCATACTAATGTCTCTAAGCTTTGGAATTCCTCTAGGATGTACTCTGGTCACGATCTTAAATGGTCTCTTCCCCGTGCTCCAATTAACTAAATTATTGTATACAAAATCTTCTTGTTGTAGGACTATATCACACTTTATTGCTTTGTCTCCTACTAAACACCTTAACAAGTTACCTAGACTTTTATTTACTATTGTATGTCCAATAGTCTGCAAATGGTATGTTGAACTGAACTTTAGGTTTGTCTTCATCTTCTTCCATAAGGTTTTCCAAAAATATCTAATGATCTTTGTATCCCAATCTGAAATTATGCTGCTTGGTAGTCCATGTAATTTTACAATCTCCTTGAAAAATAGATCTGCAACATGCATTGCATCATTAATCTTCTTACAAGGAATTAAATATATCATTTAAAAAAAATTGTTCACTACTACCAATATTGATTCATGTCCTCTTTATGTCCTTGGTAACCCTAATATGTAATCCATGCTAATTTCTTCCCAAGGTCTCTCTCGTATTGTCAAAGGTTTGTATAATTTGATATTTTGACTACTCCCCGTTGCCATTTGACAATGCCTACAACTCTGAACATAGTTTGTGATATCCTTATATATTTGTAGCCAATACTAGTTTTCACTCACAAAAGAAACTATTTTGTCAACACCAAATGTCCTGACAATCCTCTGCTATGATTTTCTTTGATCAAATTCTCCCTCATTGAACTCCTCATAATACACACTAACTTCCTTTGAATAACATTTCCTCCTGGATGAATTAATCCAACGATTAACTTCTATTTTCCATGACCCATTCTTTACATGCTTTCCATGCTTTTTCAAAGTCAAGATACCTCTCATACAAGTGTTTAAGTTCCTCAAAACCCAATACTTCCACTCTCATTTATTTCAATAGGTTCCTTATTCTGCTAAATGGATCTGCAACTCTATTTCACTTACCACTCCTATGTTTCAACACAAATGTATAACTCTGCAAGACTTCAACCCATATTATATGTCTCTGATTCAACTTGACTTGACTATTCAAATACTATAAGGTTTAATGGTCAGTGCATAGCACAAATTTCTTCTATAACAAACAATGTCTCTACTTCTTAAAGGCTTGTATTATGGCATACAATTCCTAATCGTAGACTAAATAATTCGTCCTAACATCATATAATTTATCACTAGAATAAGCTATTGGTCTCCCTTCTTGAATCAACACTACTCCTATTGCATTTCCATTAGCATCACAATCTACTTGAAATAATTTGTTGAAATCTAGCAATACTTGCGCTGGTCACTCTATCACCTTTTGTTTCAAAAATTCAAAACTTATTTGTGTTCCAGATGTCGACTTGAAATCTTTCCTATCTCCTCCCATTGTCTCAGTCATAGGTAATACAAATGCTACTAATTTTTTGACGAACTTCCTATAGAAAGTGGCCAATCCATGAAAAGATCTTACCTCCCCAACATTTGCAGGTGTAGGAAATTCAATAATTGCTCTAACCTTATCCTAGTCCATCTTCAACCTTTTTATAGAAATGACAAACCCTAAATATACCAATTATGTCTTCATGAAACTACTCTTCTTGATATTTATTAGTAACTTCTCTTCCTCAATGTCAGAAATACTTGTTTGATATGCCACAAATACTCCTCTCCAGTAAAACTAAAAATTAGAATATAATCCAAGTAAACAATAACACACTTACCCAATAATTTATTCAATGCCTCATTCGTCTACCTTATGAAAGTTCTCAGTGCATTAGCCAGTCTAAAAGGCATTAAAAACCCTTCATACAATCCTTCATTTGTCTTGAATGTGACTTCTTCCATTCATCTGCTTCTCTAATTTTGGTGTTATGGTATCCACTCTTAAAGTCATTTTTTGTGAAATACTTTTCCCCACTCAAATAACCCTTGATGTCATCCATCATTAGCAATGGGAATCTATACTTCACTATGATCGTATTGATTGCTCTTGACTCTATACACATCTAGAACCCCCCATATTTCTTTGGTGCTAATACAATAGGTACCACACATGGGCTTAAAAATTCTCTAGATCAATCCTTTTCTTAACAACTATATTTGTCTAGTCAGGTCCACATTTTCTAATGGGTCATCCTATGTGCCACTTTATTTGGGAAACTTTCTCTAAGTATGAGGTCCATATGATGACAACTCTGGACTGGTGGTAGTTCATCTAGCATATTCTTTGATATGATGTCCTAATACTATATTAACACCTGTATGATTTATCTCTGCAGTAGTTCTTCCTCCTTTGTAGTGTGATTCTTTGCTTCTAGTTTGTCGTACTTCTTTGGAATCAATGCATAACTAATGCAAGAGCATCCAAGGTGTAGGAGCAATCTTGCATCACCCTAGAAAAAGAAATGTTGCATTTTATTTTTGTTTTGTGGTTTCTCTTTAGTTTAGTGGGACCCATTATGTTGGCTACAGTATATAAGATGTATGGAAGCTAAAAATAGCCGAAAAATAGTCATGCGCTATTTTCAAGACTTTTGCTCATTTTTTGTTGTAAAGACATGAAACTAGATCCAAGGAGTGAAATTAAAAAATAATATGACTGGTAAAAGAACCATCTCAATATGCTGAGCACTTTGAAAGATATCAAAGTTTTTATCGTAAGCAATTTGTCCAATGAAGCTTAAAAATTAAAATTGAAAACCTTAGAGGTCCCAAAAAGGTTCAAAACCCAAATAAATAGATCTTGACATGAGCTTTCCAATGATATATTATAATAGTTAATCAGAGGCCCAAGTAAAAAGTTATGGCTTTCAGAAGTTGTGCCACCAAAACTCAAGTTTCAATGAAATTCCACTTGGGGCAGGATGAACCATTAGGTGCCAAAAGGTGAAAAGTTACACTTTCCAAAACATTCTAAAGTGATTATAGGTGCTATATAAAGGGGTGAATGAGGGTTACAAAGGATGGTTCTAGTAGTGCAAATCATGCCTCTTTCTTATAGGATTATTGTAATGAGAATGCCCATGTGGCTGTCTGTTTATTATTTTCTAAATGTTTTAATTTTATTTCATTGAGATAATAGAAAGGAAGTGTTTCATCTCTCACATTTTCTATTTATTTCTCTATTGTTATTGTGTGAGTACCCTTCATTAATAACACATCTTTTAATGTCTTAGACCCTCTAAGAACTTCTAACCAATGACCAAATAGATTTTGGTGTTATCACACACTTCACTTTTTTCCTCTTCTTCTTCCAAAGGTATTAGTATATGTCTCTTTCCATTTGATGTCATAGTGTATATATTCTTTCTTCCATCATGAATTTCCATTCTATCATATTGTCATGGTCTCCCCAACAATATATGGTAGACATCAATCAATATAATAGCACACAAAACTTCATCTTGGTATGATGCCATGTGAAATTTTACCAAACATTGCTCACTTACCAGTATCTTATGATCATCCTAAATTCATTCTATCTTGTAGGGTCTTAGGATGGTTTAACCTCTTCAAATGTAGCTTAGTCACCATCTCCTCTGAACTAAATTTTTTATACTACCATTATCAATAAGTACTTTGCAACATTTAGCTTTTGATTTGCATCTTGTCCTGAACAAGTTCTTCCTTTGTGTCAATTTTATAGTGGTTTCTTCTTGCAAAAAATCTCTCCTCATCACTAATGATTCCCCATTATCTAGTTTTCCAACTAAACTAGGTGATCCAATAAGCTCTTCATTCATGTATACTAATCTTGTATTGTTCTTAGTTCTCTTATTGATACTCCCTTCATGTCCTTCACCTCTACACTTGAAACAAGTTCCTCTAAATGGCCTTTTCTTAGATCTACTACCATCCCTCTAGTATCCATCATTATGCAAGGAATTATAGGATCCTCTATTACTATGAGAGAATATTTGTCATCTCTCCCTCTCCACTATAAGTGATCATATTTCCTTTCACTATGGTAAGGTTTGTCATCTTTCCTTTGTTTTTCATAGGACCTCCCTTCTCTGGATTGCATTCTACCTTTGTGAAATCTTTCTCTTATGCTTCTTTATCTATGCTCAAACTTTTGCAATCGCTTTAGCAATTTAAGATCATAATCCATAGGTATGAATTGAGTCTTCAATTTTGTCACCATTCTATCCCATTTTGTGATTTTCTCCTTTCCCCTCCTATTTTGATCTAGCTAGACTTCTTTACATCATAAAGCAGCATGACCTTTCAGCTCAATTTTAGCAAATCTCACTCTTTCCGGATCTTTTTCTTCATATTCAAAATATTCATCCATATCATTTATCCAATCAATCAATTCCTCAAGGTTTAAGTTTCTTATAAAATTTTGAATTTCAATTTTAGGTTTTTTGTCGATCTTCAAAATAACTTTCACCATCTTTATTTTGTCTAATTCTTCTTCCTCTTCTTCATAATTGTCTTGAATTTGGTTTTATCTAACTCATCATCACTTTTTCCCTCCTATCTAGGGTTTAGGCTTCTCCTTCTATCTTCTTCTATAAAATCTAATTAGACTCTCATTGCTCTCATCATTTATAGCATTATATCCATTCTACCAATGATATTTTCCATAACAAGTACTCTCAGTGACATCTCTTGGATCTGGTGCAACTTTCTCAATTTAGTGATTTGGCTACAAGGTCTCAACTACCTCACAATCGGTGATCTAATGCAAACACTTGCAGTCTGTCTTAGGCTAGTTAACTATTCACCACAAGGAATTCCTTTTATTTATAAGGGCTTGAAAATTGCTATGATACCACTTGACACAACCACAAGTAAAGAGTCTAGAAATGACTATCCAGCTATGTAACATAGAGTTTAACACAACAAAAATAACACAAGAAAACACTAAAAAAATATGAAGCTTTATTGATATCACCATTGGGAATATTACATTACATAAAATGCCTTCATATGCAAAATGTCTAGGGCATGCAAGCCTAACATAGGGCCTAACAATATATTATAATGGGCCTGCTGTCCTAAACACAGTTCAAGGATTGGTAGGTTGGGAATTTTCCATTCTAAAGATCTATCTATTAAGAACAACTTGACTACTCTAGATTGATTACAACATGATCTTAGATAAATTTCTCTATCTCTAGCAAAGGTTTGTGTTGGCCTCAAGTGTTTACAAAACCCACGGTATGATGAAACGGGAAGGTTGGCCTTAAAATAGAAGATGATGCTCCATAGAAGAAGATAACAAGCTGCAAAACATGCAAAAGGTTCCCCTTGGTCCCAAAATGTCTCGAATGATGTTTTATTTAGATTTTCACATTCTAGAATTGGTCCACAAACTCAACAAGTCCTAATTAGGCCTAGAATGCTTTGATAATGAATTACACTATGACTTCTAAGTGATAAAAATTTTGAAACAAAAGAAAATCAAGAGATTAATAGATATGATGTAGATTACTTTGTGTTGAATGAAAAATTTAGATCCACAAGGTGTGAAAAAATAATGTAGAGGAAAATGTTGAGATAGTTACAGACTAAATGCAAGAAATAACTATTTTTGGTCGATACACGATTTCTCTTACAACTAAGGATACTCTTGCATCAATAAGTTAATCCAGATGGAAAAATTGAAGTCTACTAAGTGTTAAGATCTTTTTTCTAGAAATGATACACATGTTTCACATCAAGGGATGAGGCAAAACAATCAAAGGGGCAAGGAGACTAAGGGAGAAAAAAATTATGAGTACTCTAGTTCTTAAAATCAAAGAAAACCTAAGAAAGAAAGGGTTAAGTGTGCCTATTGTAAGAGTTTTGGGCATGCCTAGTAGAAGTATTTGCAAAAATATATTGATCATCTCACACTCTTATTATGAAAAAGAATATAAGTATTCAAGTAAATCTATCAAATAGTCCATATCATCTCAAGCACCTCTTAAGGAAAAGGACAATGAAAATGAGAAATTTAAGGTTAGTGTACTAGTTCTTTTGAGGTAGATTTTTCTTCTTTCAATGAGGATGAGGATAATGGGGCCCCATTCTTTTTATGCTTTTAAGAAATATACTATGTATCTTCTAGATATAGATGCATTAGACAAGTATTTTATAGACATGGTTGGTTAGTTTCGTTGGTCCTATCTTGTACACTTAGAACACACCATTGATGATATTCACATTCTCTTCAATGATAGCCACTATGGAGATATACTTTCTTATTCAAATGTAATGAGGGGATTTTATGACCCTCATGTTTCTTCTCTATATAATTACTTGTCACCTTTTAACATTTGTGTGGGGGCATTTGAGCATCATTTGGATGGGTCATAAATTTTTTACACTATGATATATATTTCTCTCCATTAGATTTTGGATTGTCATTTACACCTAATTTAGCTAGGTGCATTTTAACATTGACATGGGGACACTTGAGAAGTGATCAAAGGATTCACTCATTTTGAGTTTTCTTTCCCCTCCTTCATTTCAAGAGTGGGAAGATACCTTGCATATTTATGTATTACTATTTATTCCTAATGAGAGGAATGTTATTGACTAGGTTTGGATCATCTTCAACATTCATTGTCATACATTTACCGTCAGTATAGGAGGTTCTTCTTTGAGGGGGGCTACATGGTCTCTCTCCATCTCTCTTATGGAAGGAGTTTTTCTTTATATGAAATTGTGTACTTCTCATTCTTTAGAGAGAATGTTCTACTTTCATTTAGGGGAGATTTTTTTTTTGCACCGGGTTTTATCCTTTTCTTGAGTGCATTGTACTTGGATACCTCATTAATATTTGATTCCAAGACCCACTCTTTCTCCTCACCTAAGATATTCTTAAAGGGGGTGTTGGTATAATCATACTTTGGTGTCATCATTCTTAAGTGTTGAGTTTGATGATTGGAAGACTCACCTACTTTTCCCTCCAAAATGGGAAATTTAAATCCTCCCATTACTTATATATGTAACCTCACTCACCTCATTTGATATATCAATTTATTCATCTTTATACGAGCCTACAATTTGCATTTGATTGTTGTTCTACTTTGCACAAGTTAACTTTGCAAAAAGCCTCACAAATTTGCTATTATATGTGAGTGTTTTAATATTTAGTTAAATTCATATTTTCAAATTTGTTGAAGATTGGTCAGAGGTTTCAGAGCCCAAGGAATTTGAATCTTCTAGTATTACTGACAATGAAGAGCTTGGTTCTTCGTGTGTTTCAGATACTAACAAGTTTGCTGATGCTTGTGAAGACCAAGATTCAAAATCCGATTCTAACAAATCTTTTATCATTGTTGATAAAGGTAAAATTTATACTCAAGTTTCTGAAGACACTTCCACTAATTCTGATAGTACTTCCAATGATGTTTGGATCATAGAATTTGATGCTAGTCGTGCTTTTGTTGGTTCTAGTGCAAGTATATTCTTATTTTTCCCCAAGGAGAACTTTTCCCCATTTCTTTAAAAGTACAGTTTGGTAATACAAATAACACAACTGAGCATGAGTCATTGTTTTGAGTATTGAGGTTGCACACAAAAGGAGAATAAAGAATCTTCATGCATAAGGCGATGTTGAGTGGGTGATTTTCCAAGTCAAAAACATATACCAGACAAGAAATGGCATACTCAAGCACTATCGAAACCTAGTATGGGATGATATTGAGAGTTTTGATTCTTTTAATATTTTAGTGGTTCTAAAAAAAAAATGATAGGGTAGATTCCCTTGCAACATTTTCTACTCTTTTTATTCCCCTTAAATGTTTTTCTCAAGAAAAATACACAATTGAGTTAGACTTTAGACCAGTTGTTCTAGATAATTGGGATCACTAGAAATTTTTTAATGACGATAAACAAATTATCAACGTTTTTGGAGACTAGTGATAATTTTAACAATTTATACTTTGAAGGCAATAATTATTCTTCTAATTCAACATAAGATATAGAATCTCAGCAAGATGAATAATTCTTGCAGTTGAAGGGAAATAAACTTCCCAAAGGTTTTGTTTCACTTAAGAAATTGTTTGATAAACATGACCATTATATTAAAAGACAACATCAAGTGGATCCAGATTCTTCGATGGGGGTATGAAAAATACAATATTGGATCAGAAGATGATCCAAAATTTGTGAATATTGGTAACAGTTGCACTCTGAAGGAAAAAGATCAATTCATTCAGTTGTTACATTAATACATTGATGTATTGGCATATTCATATGAGGATATCAAGTCATTTAAACCAAAGGAGGTGCAACATGGTATTCCTCTTAAGCCTAGTGCAACTCCTTTTAGACAAAAGCAACAACAATACAATCCAAATATTTTAGGTACCATCCTTTGCAAAATTAAAAAAATGTACTCGGATCATCACTCCTATCCATCATTCAACATGGATAGAAAATATAGTTCTAGTGCATAAGAAGAATGGAGAATCCATATTTGTTTCGATTTCAGGAACCCTAATCAATTGTCACTGAAGGATAATTAAAATTTACCAAAAATGGATCAGGTACTCTAAATAGTTACAAGGTCTCAGATGATGTCCATGCTAGATGGCTTTTTGGGATCTAACCAAATTGAGGTGAGTGAATCAGATCAATACAAAACCACATTTACCACTTTATGGGGCACATTTGTATATTGCAGAATGCCTTTCAGACTAATAAATGCAAGTGCCATCCTCCAAAGAGCTATGCATTTAACCTTTCGAGGTATCATTGGTAGGTTTATTGTTGTATACTTGGATGATCTCATAGTTTTCTCCAAGGGTCATGAGAATCATTTTTTATCATTTATATGAAGTATTAGAGGGATGTTGAAAGCATGGTATTTCACTCAATCCCAAGAAGTCTGGTTTTGGGATAACAGAAGGAAATCTCCTTAGACACATTGTGGCCAAAGAGGGAATCAAAATTGATCCTGAAAGGTTGAGTCTATTAAAAATCTCTTTTCCTACTAGTAAGACGATTGTTCATTCTTTCTTTGGAAAGGTGAATTTTTTGCATAGATTTGTTCCTAATTTCGCTGAAAAGACTCATCATATTGTTGATATGATGAAAGGTAAAACTAATTTTCATTGGAGTGTTGAAGGGAAAGTGGCTTTCAATGAGATCAAGGAGGCCATTGTACATGCTCCAGTTTTAGTTTGGCCAAATTACACTAAGGACTTCATCATGTATAACTATGCTTCAGAACATACAATGCTCGCTATTTTGACGCAAAAGAATAAATAGGGGATTGAGTCTCCTATTGCCTTCATGAGTTGTCCATTAAAGTATCATGAGTTGAAGTATTCCTAGATGGAGAAACATTCTTTTTTTGTTAAGGTGGTAAAGTATTTTAGGTTTATATTCTTTAACTCTCATACTTTGGTTTTGGTCCCTGATACAGCTATCAAGTCAATTCTGGTTCAATAGGAATTCGATACTAAGAGAGAAAATTGGATTGCCAAGATTCAAGTGTATGATTTAGACATCAATCCTACAAATATTGTTCATGGAATAGGTTTGTGTCAGCTCATAGTTGAGGATAATTTAGTCACTCAAAGTATGGAAGATGAATAATTTTATGAAAGTCTTCCTACTATGTTGTTTATTAACACCAAAGAAGACTGGTACTTGAATATTGCTCATTCTTTACATATGGAGAATGTACTCCCACTTGAACTACAAGGAAAAGAAGAACATCAATCTCAAGGATGCAAAAAAAATTCTTTGGGACAACTGCTTATACAAAAGAAAGATGGATGGTACTTTTTTGAGATGTGTTGATAAGGCACAACATGAAAAGTTGTTGGAGTCATTTCATAACCTGGCTTGCGGTGAGCATTTTTCTGCACCAATTACCACATATAAAATTTTGAGGGAAAGGTACTATTGTCCCACTCTTTTTTAGGATGCGTACAATTGGTTACATAAGTGTGATCTTTGTCAACACTTTGTTGGTAAGAAAAAATTGGTGGCTTTGCCCTTGAAGCCAGTTGTAATTGAAGAACCTTTCAAGCAGTGCAGAATTGACTTTATTGGTGTCATTAATCCATCCTCAAGTGCAAGTCACACATATGTTCTCACAATAATGAATTACTTTACCAAATGGGTGGAAGATACCCCAGCGAGGCATGCAATTTTAGAAGGGTTTTGCCAATTTCTCAAAGAGAGCATAATTTCTAGGTTTGGTGTTCCCCACAAAGTTGTGACAGATAATGCAAGTGTGTTTTCTTCTTATGAAATAACCCAATTTTTTTTTAATATGGAATTACCCTTGCTCATTCAACTGATTATTATCCTTAAGGTAATGGTCAACAAAATCCAGTAATAAAAACTTGGTTCGCATCATCAAAAAGTTGGTTGATGAAAATCAAAGAACATGGCATGAGGCTCTATTTGATGCTTTATGGGTAGATCATATTACACCAAAAAGGTCATAGGTATGTCTCCATTTTAATTATTATATAGGTTGAATGCCCATTTACCAATTACTTTAGAAGTACCAGTCTAAATTTGGCAAAATTTGTTGAATATGGGACTTACAAGAGTCCCATTGATAAGAAAATTATTGTTCCTTACTCAATTGGAGGAGTAACATACCCAAATGGTAGATCCCATTGCAGAACATCAACAGCAAGTCAAAGCTCTCTTTGATAAGAAAGAAAAACAGAGAGAACTCAAAGTTGGTGATCTTGCTCTTCTTTGGGACAAGAGGTGGGAACCTAAAGACATGCATAGAAAGTTTGACTCTTTGTGGATAGGTCCATTCAAAATTTATCAAGTGTGTGGATAAGGAAGCCATCTTCTATCATATCAAGATAGAAGTCCATTTGCATTTCCTTATAGTAGACAATATCTCAAATTGTTCACTCAGTAAAATTCTAAAAATCCTTTGTAAATATTTGTATAGTTTTGTATTTTTTCCTTTTTTGTGTCTTTTGAATCTTTAGTCATTTGACTCTATAGCCCAATGGAACAGATGAATGCATTTAGAGATCTAAGGTTCTACTCCTTTTGATTGCTTCTAAGTGTGATCGAAAGATGTTCCCCAGTCAGAGCTAACTATTGTCCTCATTTTTTATTATGTACCAAAAACATGATGATCCCTATGAATTTTTGTCTAAATTTGTAATCCCCCTCTTTATGTTCATTTTTCAAGGCAAATATTCGCTTCTTTAGTCTTTTCCAAGATTTATGTACCCTACTTTGAGTCATCAAATTGTAAAATTAACACAAAATCTTCTTTGAAGAGTTTTTTTTTAAACTGGTGTAAAGTCAGAGTTTAAATCTGACTCTAAACTTGCTTTTTGTTTCTAAGTGCAATTTGAACTTAAAAGTTCGAATTACACCTCTATTTGGGTCTTTGTGCAAATTGGACTTACAAGTTCGAATTGCACTTTTTTGGGAGATAGCACCAAAGATGTGCACTTCGAAGTTGTAAACCCAAAATACACATCTTAATGTGTTTTGGGGTTTACAACTCCAAAATTCATTATTTATGTCACATGATTTCTCATTTATGGTTATGTGTTTGAAACCTTTTTGGTTTCTTCTTCTTTTTATTTTCCTTTTTATGACATTTTTTTCCATCTATTTTCGTGTTTACCTCCTCATGCTCTAAGCCTTGCCAATTCAAGCTTTTGTTTGGGCTAATTGAGAAGATTTTGAAGATCATATTTTCAGCTCCCTTTTCTTTTTGGCTAAGTTTTACATTATTCCCTCTTCGTTTTCATTTCAGGTTTTTTTCCCATTTATAGGGTTTTCACTTGTTTTGTTTTTAATTGTGAATGTTGTGCGGATTTGAGCTTGAACAAATATCACATTCTTCCTTGCTATCAACGTTGAACCCACTCTTTGTAACATGTTGTTTGGAATCACGAGTCCAAACAACACTTATTGTGAGTTGTTGTTAAGGTTCATGAGCTTGGACAAGAATTTTTTAAGCATGTGGTTTGTTGGTGTATGTTGGGGTTTGAAAAATTGACTTACACCAAGTTACTTTATTAGTGGTGTAAGTCAGCCAGAGTTTAAGCAAATCCACTAATCTTTGTGGTGTAAGTTAGGTTCATAACCCCAACTTACATCAGACTATTCCCTTTTTGGTGTAAACCAACGTTATGAACTCGACTTACACCACACTTGCATCATTACTTTTTTACAAACTCTCTTGGGTGCAGTTTGGGGTAGAACCCCAAATCACACTCAACATTTGTTATTTCAATATGTGGTTTAGATCAGTTCATAAACCCAAACTACACCACACTCTTGTATCTCCCAAGTATAGTTCAGGTTTATGAACCTAACCTACACCACTTCAATATGTTAATCTTTTCCCTAATGCAAATCAGACTTACAAGTTTGAAATGTGCTTCATGATCATTACACCTATGTTAGGTGTAAATTGGCTTTGTAAACTTGATTTACACCAAGCTCACACAAGTGTAAATTAGGGTTGCAAACCTGATTTACACCCAAGGGAAACTTTGAACTATCAAATGAATTAAGGTTTTTCAAACCCTAATTATATTAATGTGGTGATGATATTTTTCCCAATGCTACAGTTTTAATTACAATCAAGTGACAGAGCCATCTCCAAGTAAAAGATCTATGAAGTTTAAGAAGCAAGATCCTCATTCAATCTTTTCACCTTCTTCAGTTTCATCTAATATTGACAATATTAGAGACATGAAATCAGTCACGTGGATCTGGAAGAATTTATTAAAAGGGTCAAAGAGGCATTTGAATATTACAAGATGGAGGCAACTATCAATAGTGACATTCACTTAGTTGTTGATTTCCCAATGTCTGCACAAAACCCTGAGTTTGTGTTAGCATTAACCAATAGGTTTGATCAGTGATAAAGACTATCAAAGATGCAGAAGGTAAGAAAACTATCATCAAATTGGATGAGTATTTATTTGATGCAATTTTTTAATATCCAAATATTGATCGACATGCCAATATAGATATGCAGTCCGCTCAGACAAACTATAACAATAATTCAAATAAGTGCAAAAAAAACATCAATGATAACTGGTTAAAGTCTCCAAGGCCCACTATTGTAAGATTGCCTAAGATCATTCATTGAAGTGATTTCATTGAAGAGGTAAATGATCTGATTTACTCTACTCAATAGGGTGAAAGGGCTTCCTATTTTAGACACCTATCATGAATGGATGCATCAATACATTCATATAATTCGACAAAATAAGAAAATGATCTTTTAGGGTAAGCAGATAAGTGATTCCTTGTGTGATCAACTTACCAAGGTACCAACTACTTTGATGCTTTATATGACTTCATATCTAGTATATACAACAACCTCAATGAGGTACTTTCCAGGATTGTCCACAATAGGGGGCAAAAGTTAGTTTCTAGTGTATCAGTATTACTCCCAGTTGACTCTAAGAATAAATTTACATCATTTGAGGAGAGTAAATTATGCTTTCTTCTATCACTACATGTGTATGTTCGACAAGGATATGTAGAAGAAGAGGGTGTTAGATGAAGCTTGGAATGTAGTGAGCCAATATGGATGCATGTTCTTACAATTACCTACCTTCACCTACCTCAAAGTAGGATGCTATGATGATGAGCCTTTCATGCTCCCTAGGTATCCATCAGATAAGTTTCTCTCATGGAGTTGGCTCATCAGATGGTAGTAGTACACAAGAACTAGTCAGCCTCACATAAGCTTGGTTTCAAGCTTTCTCTCACCATTGGGAGATAATCAATTCCATTTACAAGGCCAGAGCCATGGATGAGGAAACGAGAAGAGTTACTATGAAGTTCTTCAGGGCGAGGAAATATGTTGATTACAGGGGTATGAAGAACAAGTTAAAGAAAAGATACACTCATGTCCACCATGTAGAAGAAATTTGAATAGACTGCATAATAAAAAAGGATATTAGAAATATTGATTATTGTCTTCTCATTGTTGAACAAATTGAAAATATAAATCTTGTGTATATATTTTATAATACTAATGTTTGGTTGACAAAAAAGGGAATTTAATTGAAGCCAAACCAAATCGAATTAGAAGATGATAATACGGGACCGATTGGAAATTTTTTTAACTCAAGACCAAGAACAAGTAAGATTTAGTGTCTCAAAAAGCCCCAAAGTTCAATTTTACTATTGGAAAGGCAAAAGAAAGAGGTCAAAGGGAATCATAAACTCAAGATACTCAAAAAAAAGAAGAGGTTGAGGCAGAGATTCTTGAGGAGGAGTTACAAGAAGAAGAAGAAGAACTAGATAAAGAACAAGAGGATGATTTTGATGAGGAGGGATTACCAAAAACTCCTAGTACTTCCCAATTCGAAAGGGCACAATAATACATTCCTCATAGATCTCATAATGCTCCATATACAAATCCTCCACAAAGTTTCTATTTCTAATCCTATTCCTTTTGGTTCCATTATTTCCTATGCTTCATATGCTTTTAGTGTAGTGATCCATACTATTCCTTGCACAACTAGTGAGTTTGCCTTAGATACTCCACAAGACAATATAGATAATGTGTTCCTCCCAAATTTGTCCGAAGTGTCTTCTTCTATGCTGGAAGATTTTCATAAATTTATGTCAAAGACTGAACTCGCACCCAAATTTTTCAGTCATAAAGAACCCACCTACAATTGTGACTTCTACCCCTCCCATTGTGACTACTAATGTAAGGGAGCAAGAACTTTCATCTCAAGTATTGGTCATAGGGGTTGAAGATGATAAACCTTTACCACCTTTTTTGGTCTCTAATACTCCCAAGAGGAAGAAAAAATCCATCTCCCCAAATTAATTTGACTTCAGCCAGCTGATTCTTGTCAAACCAAAGGTTATAAAGAAGGATAAGACTTTGTCTAGAGTCAAGGTGGTTAAGTCAAAGAACAAGTACATTGAACTTGCACTACCTCCTCTAGATACAAACATTGAAAAATCCAACCTATAGATTATGTCAATAATAGAATTGAATTAGGCAAGTAAACCCATGAAGGAACTATGGAAGATGCTTAGAAATAGTTTGACAATCTTGTGGTGAGGCATAATGAAGAAAAGATAAAAAAAAGATAAGCTTAAGAACAAGTGGAACAACTCACCACTGTGTTGATTAAGATAACAAAGTCTTCAAAGGTAATTGTTGGCAAGAGACATTGTACCGAAAGAGATAAGTGCTTGAGGAGTGTTTGGGTGTTGTCATTGATGGCAACTCAGATCAGAAGTTTTATCCAGAATATGCAGAATCATTCTACTGGAAGTTCAAAGTTTACCTAGCTTAAGTCTGAAAGGCGGAACACAATGTTCGTCATAGTAAGAGTACATTGAATAGAACTCAATTTTGGGTGCACATTTTTCTTTGCAGTGGAAGAGGTAGTCGATTGGATGATTGGAATAGATTAGTCCACAATCCTATCCTTCGGTATTGATTCTCATGCAAGATTGAAGATCCGACATCTGACATTTTGGGAAGAACAGGGTTATTTGGGTGCTTAGTGGTGTAGCATGTTATGCATAATCTTTGGGATGATTTAGTTGATTGGTTCTGCACTTGAGGTTGTTGAGCCGACATATGTGAAGAATATAATCAATTATTTTTGGCCTGCATGTCCATTTGTAATCGGATTGAGCCGACTTCTTTTTACACATTTCATGTTTTGCTAATGTTTTTGGAGCCGACATGTTAGTGACCTAAGTCAAGTGATGCAGATATATAAGACCGAACTATATGGTCATTTTTAGGATTGATGTTGGTGTGCAAAGATTGTATGAGAATATGTGAGCAGTTTCACATGCACTATCTTTAGATTTATGCTTTGGTATGTGACAGAACAACATAATAGAGTAATGTACCAGAACAATGGAAGTAAGATACTTTGTGCTTAACCGGAACTGCACTATGGCATTTGTAAATGCTATTCATTAGTTCAAACATTCAAGTTATCATTTGTAAACATTTGTAGGACAATGGGTCCTTGGGGGTTGTAGCCCTCTCTTTTAACTGAGCAGTGAGCTCTAGGTAGTGTACCTGAATGTATGTGCATTCCCTTGGTAATATTATTATACTCCTGATCACAATATTTTAATATTGTGGGTCTCAGTCCCGTCATGGTTTTTCCCTTTCTGGGTTTCCACATAAAAATATTCTGGTGTTATGGTTTTGTGCTTGTTTTTATTGAGTTTCTGCACTTTACTTTTATTCATTTGCATCGAGTGGTTTAAGAATCAATTCAAGAAAGTTAAAAATGACAGAACATTGATTCACCCCCCTCTCAGTGTTCATTGATTCCAACAATTGGTATCAAAGCCTAGTTCCTCGAACGAAGACTAACAACTTGAGGAAGATCCAGAGTAGTGAATCAATGGATTTAGGTTTACAGAAATAACTCACTGTGGCACTTGAAGATCTAGATACAACAAGAAATGAAGCAAATATCCTGAGAAGAAATCTGAGCAATGCTAAAGACTTAATTGAGTCATTGAAGGAAAAAGTGAACACATCCAGAGAAAAGAGAAAGGATCTTATGGACAAACTCAAGGAGAAAGAAGATCAAAGCATTGATAACCAAGTCTTAAAAGACAAGACACATGAATGTGAAAAAATTGCTAGAGATAATGTAGTCTTGAAGAATGAAATGAAATCCATTGTGATGAAGTTGAAAAAGGAGATTTAAGACAAGAAGAAGAATGAGGAAAGTTTGAATCATTCATTAAAGGATAGATCTGATGAATGTTGTAGACTAAATTGTGAAAATGACTAGCTAAAGCTTGAATTAATACAATCCACGAATAATGAGAAAGAGCTTGAAAGGAAGATCATAATTTTGAGAGATGAACTTGCCACTACTAATGAGTACAAGGAAAAATTCAAGGTTAGCTCATCTAAGCTTGATTAGATTCTACAAAGTTAGAAGAGTGGAGATGACAAGTGAGGACTTGGATACGAGAAAGGATAAAGTTCTAGATTTGGTCAAAGCAATGCTAAACCTTATCATCAAAAGAAAAAGAGATCTCTAGTAATACAACCTAATGCTTATAAATTCAATGGTAAATGCTTTGTTTGCAATAATTTGGTCATATGGAATATCAATGTAGAAATAGGGCAAATCAAAATAGTTCATCATTCTTCAGACAATGTTTCAATTGCAATAAGTATGGTCATAATTCAAATGAATGCATAAGTATGGCAAATAGGAGAAATATGAGATGCTATGCTTGTGGAAGATTTGGACACATTGCTAATCAATGTAGGTCAATGGGGAAATCAAGGTAATTCCAGGCCTAATCAAAGAAACAACATTGTTTGCTATGCTTGCAACAAATCCTGTCACATTGCATAATTCTACAAAAGAAAGAATATGAATAAGAATGCTTTGGTAGAAAAGAACAAGTCAAGGGATAAGTATAAAGCGAAGGTTGAAGAGATCAAAGAGCAGCACAAGAAGAAATGGGTCAATAAGGGTGATTCAGATGCAATGAATGGGTCCGAACCTGATTACAGTGCTGGAACCTCATCTGGTAACTAAGGGACTTGGTCTTAGGGGGAAGCTTTTTGTGCAAATCCTAAAAACCCCCTATCTGAAATCTGTAACTAGCTGTGGTAGGTTGCAAATGATTGTGAATGATTGTACAATCAATCCTAAAGAATCTCCGGAAGACTTCATGTCAATTTGAGACTCTGGAATAATATTCAAGAGATACAAAGCATCCAGAAGAGTTAGGGTTAAGCATTTATTATACTTAAAATTTAGGTATGGAGTGGATAAAAAGGGTTATTTAACTCTTGTTTCCCACATTGCATTCAAAGTGAAAGAGCAGGAGAGCTTGGTGAAGAAGATTGTGCAGTGAACCCAGAGCTTTGAAGAGATTCAACAAAGATTTCTTACATCTGGTTGGAGACTAAAAGGTATTTTCAAAATTCAAAAACTTTCTTTGTTTATAACCTAAAATTCAACAATGAGATCATCTAGTGCGGTGACTTCATTGGTTGTTGACATAACTGATATGGAAAGGCCAATGTTTAAGAAACACCCATATAAATAGATGGAAGATGATCAAAAAATGAGCATTTTCATCCATTATGTATGATATTTTGCATGTTGAAGATATTAGGCCTTATATCCATTGCAACATTGAAGAGATCAAGAATTCTCAAATGATGAAACTTTATACAGAGCACATGATAGATGGCATGGGAAACCTTAAACCCAAATTCAAACCTCTACAGGACAAGGGTTTCATTCAATTCATAAAATTTCTAGTTTTTGATGAACCTGAATGGGTTAGATACGTTCTGAGTAGAGTGCATGTTGAATTCATATGGCTTGACAAGATGCACAAGATCACAAAGCTAGCAATCAAAGTCATAACATACTTGAATACAACTGGTGAAGTTCTTGGCCTAGGGAATGTAAAGAACTAGACTGTGATAGAGGCAACTGGTTCCCAACATGATGGGAGATCGATGACAATTAGTGACATTATTGAATATGATGTCAAGTTTGCATCCATGGTGATGGGCTACAAGGTCTACAATACAGCAAAAAAAACTCAGTATCTGATACGATCATTTATTCTACCTATCAAATTCTCAAAGAAGACAAGTTGTATGATCTATGTGGTGTGCTTCAGAGTGAGCTCATGAACAATCTGAAGAAGCTAAAGCAAGACAAAAAGCATGTATTTAAATTTGGTACCCTGATTATCTTCCTATACTTCTATTTCATGAAAGAGGTCCCCGATGTTGGCAAAGTTCAATGGGCCTATGACAGGTCGGTGGCGGTGCAAATAAAGGAAGCTCTAGAAGGTTTAGGAGATGCACAAGCTCAAAAAGCTATCTTGTGGGGATACTTCAAAACCTTCCAAAGCATGATGCAGAGCAGGGAAAGGATCCCTAAGGAAATTATGGAAAAGTATGAAGACTCCATATGCTTCATGATGGACATCGACCAATGCTCAATGGATGTTGTTGAACCCAGGACAACATGGATCATGCCCATGGGGTATGAGGTTGATGGTAATACTCTTGATGCATATGCTCAAAACCTTTTGAGAAAATCAGTGGACAAATCAGAGGGAATATTTAGGACATATAAGGAGAAAATCTTGAGCCTGCACTCCCAATTCACCAAACCTGGGATGTAGAGAAGAGTGAGGAAGGAAACAAAGCAACTAGTAGAGGATATAGGAATTACAAAGGAGGCAGTTCGAAGAGCCAAAGAGAGGAACATCTTGAAAGAGGAAGATATGGTCAAACCAAAGAAGACCAAACTAAAAAATCCTTCACCAAAGCCTAGACAAACAAGGAAATTAACATCTTCCTCTGATGCTCAAAAGACTGACCCACCACCAAAGCCTCAATCCAAACCATCTGGTGGAGCTGAGAAGAGGAAGAAAGGGAAACCAGGAAGAGTTTATGTGGCAACCACTGTAGAAGAGGAGACTGAATCAGATGAAGTAATGAGAGAAGTCAAGAAGAGTGCTACTACTACCAAGGTTGTCAAGATGCAACCATCCGAAGAAGGTCAGCCTAGCAAGAAGCCAAGAGTTAAAATTGAACAATCTGGCATAACTCTTAAGCAAGTGAAGGAATCAATAACACAACAAGGTAATCTTAAATTGATTTCTCAATTTTATGACCGATTGGATGAGAAAGGGAAGAGTTCACTAGAAGAGGCTACAATTATATATTTGAATAAGTTTAGCAAGGCACTTATAGAAATAGCATCTGAAGTTCCTAAAAGTTTGTATGATATTTTGGATTTGAGAAAAGAAACCACTAGAATAGAAGAGGAGAGAATAAGGGAATATGAGCTAGTGCAACTTTGTTCGGTAATTCTAAAGACATAAGTTGACAAAATTCTTAAACAAAATAAAAAATATTTAGAAGCAAAACCAGACCAAATAAAATAATGGTTGGCAAGAATGAGGATGTACACAAGGACACACGGGAAATTATGAGGGAAATAGTTCAAAAGTATAACTATGATGTAGTTCTTGAGAAATCTCAGGAAAGTGTTCAAAAGTCTGTTCTGGAAGTCCTTGGGATTCAATCCATAGGAAATGAGCTGAAAATTGTAAAACTAGATGAATAGAGAACTGGTCAAGTTACTGATGCAGATGATATTGATGACAGTTAGAAGATTGCAGACTAGGTGAAGCAGCTCAGAATCCTCTAGTGATGATTGTTGAATAAGAGAAGAAAGATGAGGAGGTTGGTAATAAGAAGGGAGAGGATACAAAGAAGGAAGAGAAGAAGAAGGATGAAGGCAAGGATGAATAGGTTCCGATGGAAAGAGACATTGTGGAATCTGAAAAGGGCAAGCAAATAATAAGCGACACAGATCTCATCTAAGGACCTATCAATCTTAGTTCCTTATCTCCTCTTCAAGAACTCAAATTTGTGGCAATCGCCCAAGCTAAAGCCAATGAAGACTTGTTGAAGTCCCACACTAAAGACAAAGAGCTTATATCCTTAGCTATAAGTGTTAATAAAATTTTGCCATCATTCAAGCAAGACATACTTGACTCATCCTCCAGCAAGATGAGAAGTATGCTTAAGTCAGTGGACTCCCATTTTGACTCCCTAGAGAAAGTTGCTAAAGGAAAAGTACTGAGCCATTTCAATGCCATGAGGTTAAGGACAATTTTGAGGATGGTTGAAGGCAATCGGGTCAGTCTAATTACCGATTTGAAGGATATTCAGGAGGCATTGGACGAAGGAGGAAAAATCTACAAGTCATGTCTTCTATTGTTGAAGTTCACTATAGAGCTTGATAAGAAGATCAAGGAGTGTGAAGGACAACTGGCTGGTATATCTTAGTCCTATGCCCCCCAGGCCATCTTTGCTAGTCATTATGAAGCTGAGGTGATGGTTCTACTAGATAAAATCAAGAGCTTGAATCAAGAGAAAGATAAAATAGTTGGTAGAGTGGGAGAGCTGAGGAACCTAATCACTCCCCGGTTGGATACTTTAATTAGAAGTCAACATGATGCCATGAATGCACTGAATAAGAGTGTTCCTTTAGACCTTAGGGGAGAAGAAATGCATGCATATCTATTCAATGCTCATCAAAATTTTGGAGAACCTGAAGAAAGGTTGGGATGATCACTTACAGTTCTTGAGGACTATTTTTGCAGACATCTTCAAATTTTTGTAAGTTGTTATGTATACCCTTGTACATAGAATTTTGAGTGGATACCTACCTTTTCCATTCATGTAAAAGGGGGAGAGAGAAGTGAAAAATGTTGTATATTCTCAGGGGGGACATTTTTGGTTTAACACAATCATTTTTCACCAAGTGTTGCCATCAATGCCAAAGGGGGAGATTGTTGGCAAGAGATGTTGTACCAGAAGAGATAAGTGCTTGAGGAGTGCTTGGTTGTTTCCATTGATGGCAACTTGGATCAGTAGATTTATTCAGAATATGCATAATCATTCTATCGAAAGTTCAAATTTTACTTTGCTTAAGCCTAGAAGGTGGAACACAGTGTTTGTCAGAGTAAGAGTACATTGAGTAGAACTCAAGTTTGGGTGCACATTTTTCTTTGTGGTGCAAGAGGTAGTCAATTGGATGATTGGAATATCTTAGTCCATAATCCTAGCCTTCGGTTTTGATTCTTGTGCAAGATTGAAGATTCAACATCTGACGTTTCAGGAAGAACAGGGTTATCTGGGTGATTAGTGGTGTAGTGTGTTATGCGAAATCTTTGGGATGATTTTGTTGATTAGTTCTTAGTTCAAGGTTGTTGAGCCGACATATGTGGAGCATATAATCAAATTGTTTTGACCCACATTTTCATTTGTAATTGTATTGAGCTGACTTCCTTTTACACGTTTCTTGTTATGCAAATATTTTTGGGGCCAATATGTTGGTGACCTAAATCAAGTGATGCGGATATATAAGACTGATCTAGACCATTTTTGGGATCGATGTTGGTGTGCAAAGATTGTATGAGCATCTGTGCACAGTTTCACATGTGCTATCTTTGGATTTATGCTTTGGTGTGTGACAAACATTAGAACAGAGTAGTGTGCCAGAACAGTGGAAGTAAGATACTTTGTGCTTAACCGGAACTGCAATTTGGCATTTTAAAATGATATTCATTAGTTTAAACATTCAAGTTATTGTTTGTAAACATTTGTAGGACAATGGGTACTCCGGGGGTTGTAGCCCTCTCTTGTAAATGAATAGTGAGCACTAGGCAGTGTGCCTAAATGCATGTGCATTTCCCTTGTAATATTATTATACTCTTGATCACAATATTTTAATATTGTAGGTCTCAATCCCGCCATGGTTTTTCCCTTTCCGGGTTTCCATGTAAAAAATTCTAGTGTTATGGTTTTGTGCTTGTTTGTATTGATTTTTTGCACTTTACTTTTTATTTATTTGCATCGAGTGGTTTAAGAATCGGGTCAAGAAAGTAAAAAATTGAAGAATATCGATTCACCCCCCCTCTCAATGTTCATTGATTCCAATAGTGTTTGATCCAGTGAATTTGTCAATTGATGAGCAAGTCATCAAACAGGTTGAGCAGGTCACTTCACGTGGATGATCGGTTTGTGAATGGATGGACAAAATGTTAAGTCAAGGAACACATCTTCTATGCTCTGCAGTTACATTGATTAGCAATTCAAAAGGTGTTAAGTCTAAAGTAGATAAAACATTGAATCTCCTTTTACAAGAGCTAGAGACACGGGAGAAATACTTTGACGTTTTGATTGAAGTTAGAAGATTTTGAAACAGATGTTCTAATTGATAATGGAGTACTTTCTTCAAGAGACATGTATATTTAACAAAGGGAATAATTGGAACATTGAATGAACTCTATGGAAATGCTCATCAAGGACATGCGAAAGGCACAAAAGGAATGAATTGATAAAGGAAAGGAAATAATTGAAAAGGTATCAGAGTTGTCCTTGATGATAATTGGGATCCTCTTCATGAAGATCATATTGTCACAAAATTCAACTTGCTAATTGGAGAAGAGGTTGATAAAGAAGTTCTCTTAGTGTCTTCAATTGATAAATTGATAGATATTCAAGTTAATATAGATAACTTAGCCTCCCTTTTGAAGAAGCACAAGAGATGTTATGTCGGCCTTGGAGATATCACTCAGGTTAAAGTTGTCACAATTCATACTTGAGGACCTAATGAAGAACAAATGAAGATTACTCTACAAAAGTTTAAAGAATTCATGAAGATGATAATGAGTGTTTGGTGACAAATAGTAGTTTTATATTTATGAAATTGTAGGTGGAATTTTGTAGCAAGCATTTGACACTTCAAGTGTCATTTTGTACACATATTTTTGCATCTAGACTCTGCACAAGTTCTAAGTCAAGTAGAACTCAATTTTGACTTAGTCATAGGTAGTTGAACTCTTCCCTAGTTTTACTCATTGCTTCTCCTCTATAAATATGAGGGGCTCTTTTTAAATCTTTTATCTTTAATTTTATGGAACGAAACTCTATCGAAGTGAAGAGCAAAGTGAAACTTTGAGTTCATATTGTTATTTTATAAACTTGATCAAATAAGAGAACATCTTTGGCATTTATAATTTGTTTGAATTCATTATGGTTTATGGTGAGCACTGTTCTTACAACATTATTATTGTAGAATCTCATTTTAATTGAGCAAAAGCATTATGGGGAAGTATTGTTAAAAAGTAGAACAAATTTGGTTTTGTAAACTTTGTGTTACATTTCAGCATTTGTAAGGTAGAATTGGTACATAAATAACCATTCAAAAACTTTGAGATTTACTTTGTTAACTTGAGTAAAAGTCTATAAATTTGTACGTGGGTATCAATACAAAGACTTTATGCTTTGTCTTGTTATCTTGGAAAGTTCATTTTGGGTTACAAAAGTTGTTGGTTAAAGGCTGATAGGATTATAGTGTTTTGAAGACTTTGAGCTCAAGTATTATTTTCTCATCCCGAGGAAACAACAAAAGACGGTGCTTTCATGGAAACTACAATTCTTGTTATTTGTATATTTCATTAGTACTCTTTTAGGTTGTTTCTCAATAACTTAAAATTTTGTTGTTCATTATCGCTCTCAATTGTAATATCCTTTCTGAAAATAGAGAAAAGGATAAACATCTATTTTGAAGAAAGAGAATAAGATGCTGTAACATCCAAGCTTAGAATAGGGTTAGTAATTAGAATTTTGTTTTAAGAAAGTTAGAGTGATAAGAAAAGGGGGAGTCTTCTTTTATAACTAGGAGATATTTCAATCTCACACATTGTGGTTGAAACAAAAATTTTGTAAACCTCACTAAGTTTACGAAATTTTCAACCAATAGGGTACAAACCCCTTTTTCCATGGGATTTTTTTTTTATTGGGCGAGGAATTTTGAGTGGAATTGTATGATATCAATTGTGTTGAGTTATGAATGGATGGATGAACATATGTTTGCATGGAATATTTAATTTGCTTGTTATGTGAAAATAATTTGACCTAGTTAAGTTCTTTAACAACACTGAGATATTTCGCTTATATATTCTCAAATTTCCTTTTCTTTTGTTTCTAAATTCTTTGAATATGATTGGGGAAGTAGAAAAATTCCCCCATCACTTTCAAATCTAAAATGAGGTATTGTGGATTTTAAATGATAAATTTTACAAATTTTTCGAGCATGGGGGTTATTTTGCCCAAATTTTCTAAAGTTATTCTCAAATTGAATTTGATAGCGTAGAATGGGTGTTGGTAATGTTTAGAGAAAAAGTATATCGATAATTTTGACATTTAAAAATTAATTTTTGGAAACCACCATTAGGGATCAGAGATTTGAAGATCATGGATCGAGTTGGCCCTTAGATTCTTTTTTTTCTTTCTTGCATTTCTTTATGTAATTAGTTCCATTCTATTGTTAAATGTGTAATTGAGGACATTTGAGTCCTAGTATATTATAATTGTCATATTGTTCCTTGGACCCCTCTCATAGAGGAGATTGTAATTGAAGTAATCAAGAACAAATTAGTTTAGTTGTGTGTATCGGTCTAGGCACTAAACATAAATATCTCACACTTTCATTTTTATCTTAAATGTCATAATTAGATAAATTGAACTTAGGAATATTTTATTTTAGGCTTAAAATTAACCTCATATCTATTTTTTTGTGTTTGGGCAGCCTTGTCTTGTGTCTAAGAAGCCTTGTGTTGCCCAAAAATCAGCTCAAAATTGCCCAAATTTTTATCTAGGATATTTGGGCAGGCTCGTAAGAAAATAGGTTACCTTGTCATAACTCACAAAATTTAAGATTTAGATGAGTATATTTATAAATACATGTAATCAAAGGACAACCTTGTGCCTTCTTTGAGTGGCTCTATTCTCCATACAAAAACCATTGTTCAAATCCTTCATTCCTTAAGTAGCTGAGGGTTTTTGTAGTACTTTCCCATGATTGAGTAATTTTACACCTTATAGTTTTCCTAATCACCTGTTTTCTTCATCTGGTCAAGCAATGTCAACTCCTAGACATGTTTTGTTGTTGATAGCTGTGTTGTAAGTGATGTAAGGCATTTTTGTGGTGTGAATTGGAGGTTTATTTTTACGTCATCCCATCATTATGTGGAGTTGTGATGGAACATGCTAATTTATTTGTACCCAATCATCCTTTAGACATTGGTCCACCTATCTCAATAGTTCTTCTTGGTTCACTTGTCCCATGATTATTAGTATTGTTGAACACAATTGAATTTTGAGAGGGGGGTGAATAAGCATACACTAAAACATATCCAGATTTAATATTCATCCCATCTGACATATGCATGAAAGTAAATAACTAAAACCACTAAAATAAGCACACAAGAACACAAATATTTTTATGTGGAAAACCCAAACTAGAAAAAACCATGGTGAGAACTACCTCACTATATGATAATTAGATTATAAAGTTTAGGCTAGAGGCGAAGGAGCTCACTGCCCCTAAGATGACTTGCAAATATAAGGTGCACTACCTTAGGGTGGGATACAAAAGAGACTTGTACACATTGAAAATCACTTCTTTAGGGAAAGATACAATACTCCAGATAAAAAGACATCAATAGGGTTGAACTATAAAGAATTGCATCTACTGAAATGTTGATCATAGTTCTCAATTCAAAACATATCAAAAACTAGCTTCATCACTACTCTGTAACACTTTTGAATCATTTTATTACTTAACATAGGCTTCTCACAACACACAATACTTCTCTATATCTTTCCAGAATGATTTCATCCTTTATATATAAACTTTAACTTCAATTACATCAATTAGGTCAACTTGATTAGATGTAACATGCAAGTACATAATTGTCAGCCAAAAATAGGCTCCAATACAATGTAGAAAGGAAAATGAGACGTGTGAAGCATAACACCAAGTCAATACATCTTCATGTCCATCCTAAAACATCGCCCATAGATCCACACACAACCGCATGAACCAAAACATTATAGGTCTGGTGTAAAAGATAAAACTTTTAAAGCACACAACCTTCAATGTGGACCACCAAGAATACTTGTGGATGCCCAAGATAACATTAACAAATAACAATAATATTGATAATCAAACTACATCACCAAAGTACTAGTAGGTATAGGAACATAATGCATTCCTATTCACTGACAACAAAATAGCCACACTTGACTAAATACCAAATGTGGATCCAAGAAACCAACACCAAAGCTTTGAAAACTTCAAGATACATCATTAAAAGCATTTTAGAACAACCACAAATAGACTTCACACATCCACATAATCATGTGTTCTATCTCATTGTAAATTTTCAATATACAAAACCACATCCAAACCAAAGACTGTAGCCAAGTTTCTCATTTGGTTCAACAAGTTTTACATCAATTATAACAAGAACTTATATTTGCAACAATCTCCCCCTTTTCATTGATGGAAACACTTGTACCAACTCCAAAATCACTCCCCCGTTAACATCAAAGACAAAGGGTATCTTCTTACAACAAAATTGAATAATCAAAAAACCATCTAACCACCTTGTTGAGCCAAGGGAATGATACTCTGATGAATGAACTTCAGTTGAGCCTAGGTAGTACTCCAATCAGCTCCTACACATACTAAAAGATTACGACAACTCTCCATCCTCAATAGAAGATCATCTACCTCTTCACAACTTCCTGACACCTTCATTGTCTTGCTTAACTCATGAGTCTGTAAGGATCTTCACCATAATAGTAATATGAACATCTATAATATCTCGAAACTAGTAGAAATCCTTCTTGATCTATTCTTTATGATTTATCAATAAATTTAATTATGTTTAGGTTCTCTGATTAAACTCCCCCTTTACCATATCCATATTCCTTAAAGTTTATTAACTTAGACACCTATACAATCCCATTCTTAAAAAAAATTATCTGATCTTTGTATACCTTGAAATGTCTCAGGCCACTTGTGACAAAATTGATCTACCTCTACCACATTACCTACACTTTTATAAAAAATGGTTATGCTCTCTTGCAACAGGTTGTGTGCATTTGAAAAATAACTCACCATATCATTTAACCTCCTTCCTACCATCCTCTTCTCATAAATTTCTTCTTATTTAGAAGAATAGTCCTTTAGTCCATTCAATATAGCCTGCAAGTGCTCCTCTTCACTAAGAGACTCATCAACTTTCACTTTTGGAAGTTTCTCATGGAGAAAATTCACTATGTTATTTATCAATTCAGTATAATCCACCTTAGAACTAATGTATTTCTATCTTGTTGTATGGTATATAACATCACCCAAATTTAGCATATGAAGGGGTGACAACTTATCTAGATCCAACTTAGCTTACATCACTAGTACTTGCGATAGTTCCGATTTAACAATTGGTTCAAACTTCATTTGCAGCTATAATAATTATATTCCAAAATTGCTAGATAATTCAAGATATTCTCCAATTGACATTATTCTAATAAATTTCTCCTTCTCTTTTACTAGACTCACCTTCTTCAAATTGTCTTTCTTCTCTTCTTTCTTCTCATCAAGTTTTTCTAACTTTTCTCCTTTAGTATTCTCCTTCTCTATCTCCTCTTTCCTTTTCTTCTTCAAATCCTCTTTCTCCTTCTTTTCTATGGTCTTTTATGAAATTTCCTCAACAACTTCAATCACATTTTATTCTATATTCAATTGATAATTCAAAATAGTATCAGGATCAACACTCTCCTTTTTCTACTCATCTACTTTATCTTTCAAAATAGCCATACTTCTTGTTTCTCTTGGACCACTTCCTAATATGTTTGTCCTCTACGGAGTAGAAGACAAAGTAACCTTCAATAACTCTACAACCTTCATATCTTCATTTTTCAGTATTTTTAGTTATTCCATTTATGCCCTTTGAATCTCTTCCCGTGATTAAATTTATTCTCTCCTTCATCTAGAATCTTGTATTTAAAACCCAATTTATCCTAGCCCTTTCTTCTTTCGACAACAAACTAGTTACTATATCTAGTGATTGTGTCCTTATGTTTATCCTCAATATGATCAATATATTTGTTAAAGGTAATCATATATTTGATTATAACCTTCTCAATCTTCTCCTTGTCTATCGAAGGTGCATCTATATACATCCTAGCAGAAAACCCCATTTAATTATGCTCACATACTGCTTTTACTAGACTGTCAAGATCCAAAGACTGATAGTTTGGATCATCTTAAATATTCTCCTTCTTTTCTTTTGGCTTTGCAAACACTTTCTTCTTAACTTCTTTTCTTTTCCTTGAAGGGGTTACTTCCAGAGTGACAAAAGATCTTTTTCTTCTGATTAGTGGCACAGTGTCCTCTTCTTCTTCTTCTTCTTCTTCCACTTCTTCCTACTTAGTCTTTTTAGAGCTTTTCTAGATATAGAATTGTTCCTTTTGTACTTCCTAATCTGATTTATAGCTTTCTACTACTTCCACTTCAAGCTCTAGATCATCTTTCTTTCTTGCAACCTTCTATTTTCACCTAGGTTCCTTCTTCTCACTTGTAACTAACTGAGTAGGGGTTTTAGAGGAACCTATCTTTATCAGAGGGGAGGTAGACACAAACCTAGTCCTCCTCTTCTTGGCATTTGATCATCCGGTGATGCTCTGATGAAGATTGGTGTTTCCTATTTCTTATATATTATTAGTTGTCATTGATGGTAACTCAGTGTTTTGATCTAATCCAGTATAGAGCTTTGGCTAACTGGATGTCTTGGGTAAAGTATTTTTGGATTAAGACTGTTGGTGCAGTTCAGTATATAGTTGATCATTCTCATTTTCTATGAATCAAATTTTGGTTTTGGTGATCAGTGATTATTTGGTTGGGTATACAAAGAAGGTTATCACAACAATCCACCCTTCGATGATGATTCCTATGCTTGATTGAAGGTCTGGTATGCGGTAGAGCAATAAAATAGAGTATTTATCATATTTGATGGTATAACGTGTGATCAGATTCTTAGAGTTGATTTCAGTGATTGGAGATGTTCTTGAGATGGTTGATGAGACCTATACGAAGAGTGTGATCATGTATTTTGGGTTTGAAATATGGTTTGGTAAAAGATCTAATCCGAATTGCAGCTACATGTTTCATTTTTAATATTTGGTGAAGCTGACTTGTGGAAGATCATTTTTGTTGTTGTAGATATATAAGATTGACTTGGTTAGTATCTTTGTGTGTGGTAATGATGTATGAAATGGTTTTAGGAGAAATTGAGAATAGCTTCACGTGCGCATTGTTATTTTTGATGATCCGATGAGCAATTGCAGTGCAAAATAAAGCAGATCATTACATCAATCACAATGGATCACTTTGAGCCTAACCAGAACTGATTTGTGGCATAGTTAGATGCTATTTTATATTTCATCACTCAGTGTAATCCTTTTGTAATCAATAAGGCAATGAGACTTCCTCCGGGGTTGTAGCCTTATTTTTGTAATTGAGCAGTGAGCTCTAGGAAGTGTGCCTGAATGAAAGTGCATTCCCCTTTTGTAATTTTATTTTGCTACTGGCCATAGTGGAATAATATTGTGGGTTCAAATCCCACTATGGTTTTTCCCTTTTGGGTTTCCACGTAAAAATATTGGTGTTATGGTTGCATGGTTATTTGTTTTGTGTTTCTACACTTTACTTTCCTTATTATGCATCTGATGATTAATGAATCAGAATAACAAGTTTGAAATTTGTAGAACATTGATTCACCCCCCCCTCTCAATGTTCATTGATTCCAACACCTCTATCCCTATCTAGATTACCCCTCAACATGAGTCACACTAAATGCTTCTTATACTAGAGGTAGACAACTATCCTTATATAGCTTCTCCATCCTCTTAGTCCTTTATCTATTTTCTCTTATCTTATCTAAGCTTAAATATCTCCTACAATACGAACTCTAGGATCATTTAAGTCTAACAATAACTGTATTATTGTAGAAATATGTCTCTCAATCTCTTCTACATATACCTCATAGGGTAGCTCTAGAATCCACGCAATCCTCAGCTCATCAACCTCAATATGATAGTTATCTCTACTCACACAAAATATGAACCTTTCTCTTTCTTGCATAGTTTCCTAAAAATTCTTAAAGCATCTAGAATATATAGTATTGAATGCTTTATTGTCAATCTCAAAATTCCTATTGTGTTGTTTAATTGTACTAAAATGGGAGAAAAATTATCCCAAACATGATTCTTAGCTCTCGAAGGATCATTCATAAACATGATTCCAAAATAGGTAACTAGAGATCCATATTTAAATGGGTATGTTGTCTTCAAAATCTGATTCCCTTTAACATCCTTAAAATAATATGATTAAACTCAGTGCAGAAGAGACATCAAAGATAAGGAAATTCTCAAGACAACATATGACAAGGTTTGATTGAACCTTCTACACTTCGAACTTACTCAGAGCCCAGGTGGGTATACCTTTGTGAATTGAATTCACACTTTCAAACATAAACCCACAACAAACCAGTCCAGAAAACCAGTGGATCTATTCACCTTGAAATCAACTGAAAACAAAGAATGGAAATTATACTTAAATTCAGCATTTCGATCAACAAAACATGCAATAAACAAATTCAATCAATACCAGTGCCTTATCCAAGGTCACAGAGTCATCTAAACTCAGATAATACTCCTCAAACAAAACATCTTTATGCGTCCCGTTGGCTTGGTTTCTATTAATCCTTGTATATGCCTGACACCTACAAGAATTTATGCATTCCAAATTAAGCTATGATCATCAAAATTCAAAGTCTCTTCCAAAGAGTTTACTGGTATGAGTGATCCCCGCATCTTTAATTTCCCTCCTAAAGAGAAAAGCTAACAAACACTTCTACTAAAATTGCTTTGCAATTCCATTCAAACAGAACAACCCTGGATTATTCGGAATGAAAACAGTAAACAAATTGTAAACACACTTGAAGACAACACAAAGCTTCACTCAAAGCCGATGGTCTGTATATTGATATTTAGTTCAAGAAATATTACAAGAAGTTGTTGAATATTCTACATAAGACTTAGAAAAGTTCAGATAAATTTCTGCAGCGTTTTCTTACAATTCTTTGCGATCTCTTTTCCTCTAGTCCTGGTATCCATTTATAACAACATGGATGCAAAAAGCTTCGGAATTCTCGAGGAGAGTTTGTTACAATCATTTCTTTCAAAATAAAGAGGTTACAAGCTTTTTGCAAAAGCAATTACAAGCTCTTTTCGCCCTCCGCAGTTTCTTCAACAAGCTGTTCAGTTGCAACCTCTTCTACCTTTTTAGGGGCGCTTTCCAACTGTTCCGGATCATGGGTGGCATATTTAATTGTCCACTCATCATACACCTCTTCTGTTGGCCATGAGAAATTAATCACTTTATCTTTAGTTTTAGTCAACCTTTTCCAAGAATTTCTCATTTTGTTTACTTCTGAATTAAGAAAACCATAAGGTGACTTAATTTTCTCTATCTCTTGTATTGTCAAAATGAAGAAAGAAGCATCATCTAGATCAATAATTCCTTTAACTCTTGCTGACAATTTAGCTTCTATCTCCTTAAGCCACATTTGTTTGTCCTTTAATTGATCTGGGCTAGCAAAAACTCCTGGGAGCAACTCAAAAACTTGATCAGTGTACTCCTTTTTGCACAAATTTACCTTCCTATCAACATTATCCACTTCTGCTGCTAATTGTACTAAGACTTTAGCGACATCAAAAGTGGATTTAATGATGGGATTGGCCCTTGCTTCATCGCAGGATACACACATAAACTCTAAATCTTGCTCCCTAGGCCTCCATTTGTCAAAAATGGGTCTCAAAATGGCCTTGTCTCTCCTGAGCTCATTCCATATATCCATAATTTTACCTACATTGTTGTAGAGCAATGAGGCATTTATTGTATCTACAAAACTGGAAATTGTAGCTCTTACTCTCTCCTCATACTTCTTTGCATATAAGGCCTGAGCCTGTTTCAAGTTTTCTAATTCTTGAGGAGTAATTTCAACCATTTGAGAGCTGGAAGGTGCTGGAGATGGTGGAAACTCAATGATAGGGCTAGTAGGTGGAGGTCTTGCAAGAGAAGAGGAGATCATCAGTGTTGAAGACTCACCTTGATAGTGTTGTCCAGTCAACTGGCTCTGCAGCTTGGCAATGATGTTATCCTTACCTCTTACCTCCTCCTTGGCATTGTTATAGGCCTTCAAAACTATTTCCAACTTGATTTGGAGGGCTTCTTTCTCTTTGGCCTCCTTCTCTGCTACTGCAACACTAAATTTTGCAGTCTCTAACACAGTGCTAGCAGCTTCCACTACCCCTGTACTCTGCACTCTCTTCACCATCATCCCACCAAGGTAACTTGACCCTGGGGTGTCTTTGCTTTTCTTACTCTCATTTCTCTTGAGAGACCACATGACGAGTGCAGCATTGTCCTTATTGAAAGTAATCCCCTCCATGGGTTTAGTCTCTTTTCTCACTGCATCTAATACCAGGGCATCTGCTATATCCCATTCGGGTAAAATAAGCACTCCAGCTTGTGCTACCATATCTCTTCCCTGCTCAGGGGTGATGTCTTTGAATTCTTCCATCATCTCTTGCTTTATTTCCTCTTCTACCAGGGCTAGATCTTTATTGGGCTACTCAGCCTTTCTCTTTTCACATCTAGCATTATATTTATCTATGTGTTGTTTCCATATAAACTGCATAAATGCTTCTGATGTGACAAAATTGTTATCAAATAAGAAGGCATTACTTGCCTGCTTTATCTCAGGATCCCACTCCTAGCCTTTGAGTTCAATGGTAGTGATATCCATTTCAGCAGCAATGGGTTCTTCTGGCATTCCTTCCTCCACTTCATCATAAGTGTAGGCAATTTCCCCTAGACTACCTAACTGTAGGAGTTGCTCAGCTGCTGCTTGCTCATTTCCCATATGGATAGGGGATTGGGATGGGGAATACAAAGGTGTATCTGATTGTACTTCTTTCCCCACCCTTTTCTTTTTTGGGCTTTCTTAGATGTCAATGACATCTTGTATCTTCCTCTTTCCTTTGGAGGTAGAGGGCTCCCCTGTTGTAGGCATCAACACACTATAATTGGATTTTTTACGCAATGTATAATCACCAGGAGGGATTACTTTGCTAGAAGCTGACCTACTCAAGATCATTCTCGCCTTTTCAGGGTTGCTTTTGATTACAACTTCCCTCTTCTCCTTCAGGGTCTGCATCACATCTTCAAAGCAAACAATCAAAAACTTTATTTTCTCCTCCAGTGGGAAAAAGCTAGACAATGGGTCATAGCTAGCATCAAACTGATGCACAAAATCCAAGGCTTTCTTATAAGCCACCCACTTCTCTTTCCTCAGCTCCTACTCATCTAGATCAAACTCATTTCTGATGAGGTCTTTAGGAAACTGGAATTGATGAGGCCTACCTCTGCATGCTGCCTTCTTTCTAAACATACCGTTGAAGAAGTCTTCTGGATTAGCACACCTGGACACTGCAGTGGACAAATGATAAGGCTTGAGGAAATCCTCAAAGCAATTCCAACCTCCCTTTGTTATTACAAATTGGTGGGCTATGGTAGCTGCAGGGAAAATAGTCCCTTTACCCCTGCCTGCCAACTCTGCCTCTTGTAAACCACCAATCTGTCTAAGGATCTCTGCAATTCCCACTTTGAGAGGGACCTGGTAAGGTAGCAAAAATGGGGTGCCTCTGAAACCAAACACTCTGAAAACTGTTGAGACTGGATACAAGTAAATGTCACCCCAGTTATGAACAATTTTTATGTTCTCTGTGAATTCTTTTGGTCTTATGAATTCCAGAAGAACTTTGGGGATTCTTGGGTTCTCAGAGCAGAGGAGAGTCCTTATCTTGGATGCAAAATATTTATCAAACTTCAAAAAACTGGCATCCTCTCTATCCCATGACAACACAGTACTCCATAATTGTACCGGCATTTTTTCTCCTTCTTTCTCCTTAATGAGGTATAGTCCACTGGCAAAGTAATCACCACCTTTGAAGAGAAAAAGATGCATCAAGAGTGAGTACCATCCGAAAGGTCTATCCACCTTTCCATTCTTGATTCCTGTTAACCCTCCATGAATAGCATCAGCAATGAAAGAGGCATAATCAAATGTAATTGCAAGAGAAGGATTCAAAATCTGAGCAATCATTAACAGGTAATGATTTGGCATATTTGCTTCAGCATCTTCTCCCAAAACTTGGCAAAGTGCCCAATACATTCCTTTAGCCCTCAGGGTGAACATCCTTAATGAAAAGGGCTCTTGTGTGTTGGGTCCAACAACTGTTAACCCTCCTATCTTCACAAAAAACTCCTTGAGAGGCCCGTTCCTGAGATGACTCCTCTGTGCACTGTAAATTTGGGCTAATGATGTGAAATTTATAGGTTCTAGAAAATTGGTGAACTCATTAAGCCCAAAAGCTTTCTTGAATTCTTCAGCATTAATCTCAACAAGGGTTTTCCCATTTATATCCCAAATGCTTCTTGTGACTGGATCATAGTTGAGCGCAATTTGGGTCAACAGATCTATGTCCATAAATACCCTCGGGACTACTAATTTCCCGACATCTAATTCCTAGATACTGTTTTGCGGGGCAGGAGAATTTCTCATTCCGAATCCAATTTTAAACAACCCCAACCCAGATAATCCAACCTGTGGGTCTCTCATCCAGTTACCCTTGTCATATAGTCCTCCTATCTTTAAACGGGGAGCCTTGGGCACTAATTCTTTTGCCTTTGATGCCTAATTAGTTGACAACATCAACTATTCTAAAAAATTATCACAGACACTCCTTTCTGAATAGTTAACTTTGCCAAAAAACTCTCTTTTAGGAGCCATTTTGAAAACGTAAGAAATGAATACCACTCTTAAACAATTCTGTGATGAATCAATTATCTTATCTAAAACACTACATAAGAATACGAGAGAACCTGTTCTTCGCTTGAAGGAATTTGCTTTGCAACTGAACCGACTTGCTCTGTACCTAAAGAAAATAACTCAACATCTGCTCTTCTGCAAAATTCTTTAAAAGATATCTTCACCCAGTTGATAGGAAATCAAATATTGTACTCAGGGCCTTAACTACAACATTGATTCCGCATGCTTCGACCGTCCCTTCAAAATTGAATTCATACGAGAATTCGTATTTTTCGCTCCAATGGGTCACAACGTTCCTGCAAGTGTTTCATTTTGCTCTTTCGCAACTTCGCGAAGCATAACTATCGGGCAACTTGGTCCTACGAAATAGCGTCGACCGTCCGATCAAGAGAAACTTGATCGATCGTTAGATTAACTAACAACTTTGGCTCCGCGCCGAGTCCCGCTTCTCTATTGGCTATATGATACCACGTGGCGCCCAACCATTGGCCTTGAAATTTCCTTCACATTCGACTTAACGCTGGCCGTGTGTCTTTCCTTTATACCATCGGTTCCACCTTGGCGGGCCCACACTTTCTTCTTAGACCACGTGTCGCCGGACACGTGGACAGCTCTTATTCACTCTCGCTATTTCGCGGGGTATAAAGAACGAGCATCTTACCTTTACGAAATAGCACGGGCCGTCGGATCATCTGTTAAGTTGATTGGCATTTAATCACCTGAAAAGGCTTTTGGGAGGGGTGGGCCCGCTGACTCACTGTGAACACCTGGCATCCAGTCACCTTCGGAGCTGACTTGTCACTTTGTTATACACCGAAAGAAAACCACGGGGCTCCAGTAAACTCTTAACAGCTGTATCCTCCAGGGCCACCATCATGACACATGGACGGCTCTCATTCACTCTCGCTATTTCACGGGGTATAAAAAACGAGCATCTTACCCTTGCGAAATAGCGCGGGCCATCAGATCATCTTTTAAGTTGATCAGCATTTAACCGTCTGAAAAGGCTTTCAGGAGGGGTGGGCCCACTGACTCACTGTGAACACCTGGCGTCCAGTCACCTTCGGAGTTGACTTGTCACTTTGTTATTTTCCGAGAGAAAGCCACTGGGCTCCAGTAAATTATTGACAGCTGTACCCGCCAGGTCATCTCCTAACTGTGACCTGACTCACCTCTGGGGCCTACCTTTTAGCCTTTAATCCTGACCCACTGACTGTTGTAACTTATGCCGCGTGCCGCCATTTTACTCGCTATCATCAACCAGCTGGACCATCTATGTGGCATGCCATGTCATTTTTGCAACTTCACTGGTTTTAAACTACGCGCAACTTCGCTTAGCGAAATAGCGAAAGCCGTAGATCCATCCACGAGATGCGCACTAGTTACTGGGCCCGACAACTTTAAGAGAAAAACATATAAGGCATAAATTTTTCGATTAATTAACATAACCGCCTAGGCAAAAAACAAGGGGGGACACTTCCTACGACCCCATGACCCATTACTTAAGTGAATAAAGTAATGAAAAATTAGAAACCAGAGGGTTTAAAACAAACACAAGAGGATCTAAAATCAAAAACCTTTAAACCCTATAGGTCTAAAACAAAGCTGAAGCATTTGAAACTGCACCCTATTCAAAATTTCAACAAACCATAGCCAATCATGGGAAAAGAAAAGCCCAATTTTAATCAGTGATAAAAGCGGCTCTGACTAGGGATGGTTGATCGCAAGGTCAACATAAGAAAACTCAGAAACTCTGGAGAAACAGACCAAAACACAGACCAAAACAGAAAGGCAGGAAAGGAACAAAATATGTACAAACAAAGGACCTACCGTGCACGAACATTAAGAGAAATAATGCTTCAGGAATTGTCCATGCACTGGAAATTCCTGCATTTCATCATCCATATTCTTCAAGAAATATGAATCCTTACCATTTAAGTCACAAACCACAAAAGGGCCAATCCATAGTGATTCAAATTTCTTATGCTTTCCCTTATCCTGTCCTTTTGCATTCCATTGAAGAACCATGTCATCAATTTGAAACTTCCTTAGTGATGTCCTTTTATCAAAAAGATATTTTGACTGCAACTAGATCTTCTAATTTTTCTTATGGGCAGAAGTCCTAAGTTCCTCCATTTCTACAATTTGGATCATTCTGTTTTCCATTGGTTTAGATACCTCCATGTCCTCATTTTGCAAAAACTTATACACTGGAAGAAGGTTATTTACCGGCAATCTGGCTTGGGCACCATAAACTAGTTCAAAAGGTGACATTCCAATGGATTTCTTAACTGTTATTCTATCTGCCCACAGAGCTAACTTCAACTTCTCTTCTAGGATTTTCTTGATGATATTCAACAGGCTTTTATTGCTAGATTCTGCTTGTCCATTCCCCTGAGGGTGATAAGGTGAAGAGTATGACATGAGTATACCGTGACTAGTACAAAAGCCTACAAATTCTTCTAATCTGAAACACATGGCACTATCCATCACCAATTTTGCAGGTGTTCCAAATCTAGTTACAATATTATCCATCAGGAAATCAATGACAACTTTACTAGTAGCTCTTCTTGTAGGGATGGCTTCTATCCATTTGGTGAAATAATCAGTGGCCACTATGATCCATCCATGACCTCTCCCTGACTTCTCAACAATTTCTCCAATAAAATCAATGCCCCACTAGACAAAAGGGGCTTCTACAGAGACTGGATTTAGGGGTAAGGCTCCTTCATACTTGAGCTTGGATGAGAATCTCTGACATGGGTCACATCTCCAAACATATGCATGAGTATCTTTAAATAAGGTGGGCCAATAATACCTGGCCCGGATTATCTTAGCAGAATAGTGACCTCCACATACTCCATCATGCATTTCAGTCAACACCTATTTAGCTTGAAACTCATCCAAACACATTAGTAACTCTCCATCTCTTTTCCTCCAAAAAAGATCACCCTGAATGAGCACATATTTTTGGGACTTGAGTTTCAGAGTTCTTTTCTGATTGTATGTCATTTCTTCTGGGAGTGTATCACCTCTCAAAATTTGGATTATCTCTGTGTACCAGGGTTGCCTCTCAATACTTGTGACCAGAGCATCTCTAACCTCAACATTGTGTATTTCTACATTCATGAGATTTGACTCAGTCATGAGCTTAGCCAAACCTAAACCTCTCACCAATTTGGTGATCTTTATCTCCAAGTTGAATTCCTGGATTCTATTAATCCATCTGCATCTCTTCCCAGTAACCTCAGACTGAGACAAAATATCTTTAACTGCAGCATGTGGGACATAGGCAATGATATTTGCATTCACTAAATATGGCCTAAAAGCCTTAACAGCTTTAACTAGGGCATAAGCTTGTTTCTCCATGGTTTCATATTTTAGTTCTGCCGCCTGCAAAGACTTACTGTAGAAGGCTATGGGATGTTCATATCCTTCATTGTCCTTTTGTAGTAATACTGCAGCCACCGTATGATATGAAGCAAAAGAAAACAGAGAAAAAGGCTTACTATAATCAAGAGATTTCAACACTGGTGCTTCCTGGATTGCCTTCTTAATCTCAGCAAAAGCTTTTGAAGCTTCTTGATCCCAATAAAATTTTGTATCCTTCTTAAGCAATTTGACGATAGGCTTCACTATCTCTGCGAAGTTTGCAATGAATCTCCTGACAAAATTTACTTTACCTAAAAAGGATTGGATACCTTTCACATTTTTAGGTTCAGACACCCTATTGATTGCTTCAATTCTCTCAAGGTCTATTCTTACCCCCTCCTTGGAAACTATGTGTCCCAGTAGCTTTCCCTCAGTGACCCCAAAATGACATTTCTTGGGATTTAGTGATACACCAAATTCTAAGGCTTTATTGAACACCTTCTCTAGATGTCCACAATGATCATCAACTTTCTTAGAGAAACAAGTTAGATCATCTTGATAAACCACCATGATGATGTTTATGAATTCTTTGAAAGCTACATCCATAGCTCTCTGAAATGTAGCTCCTGCATTTTTTAATCCAAATGGCAATCTCACATATACATAAGTTCCCCATGGAGTAGTGAAAGATGTCTTAAACTGTTCAAACTCCTTTACCAACACTTGATTATATCCTAAGAAACCATCCATCATGGATAAAAGATCACATCTTGTCACTCTTTGTAGCATGGCTTCTATATTTGGGGATGAGTAGTTGTCTTTCAAGGAAGCAACATTTAGATTCCTAAAATATACACACAATCAGATGTCTCCATTCTTCTTCCTCACTGGGACCAAATTGGAGACCCATGAAGAATGCCTTATTGGTTTGATAATCCCCCCTTCTCTGAATTTGGTCAACTCTTGTCACATTTTAGTTTCTAACAAGGGATTGATAGGCCTCTGTTTCTATCTGAAAGGCTTAGCATCTGGAAGTAAAGGAACTTCATGCTGAAAAAGATCTTGTCTATATGCCTTTAGGTCTTCATAAGACCAAGCAAAGACATGCTTATACCTTTTCAATAAATTAATAAGGTTAGTCCTGACATGAGGGGGTAGTTTCTTTCCAATATATACCAACTTAGGGGATGATTCTGTCCCCAGGTTTACCTCCTCTAACTCTTCCAACTTGGTGGTAGATTGCTGATGTAAATGACTATCATTATAACTAAACATGCTCTCCAGCTCCACCAGCCCTTTAGGTATTTCATTGGTTTCCAACTGGACCACATCATTTCCAAACACTGTCTCTCTATTGTCTACCACTTCCACTAATGCATTACAATCAATCTTTTGTCCATTATAATCATCAACACATTGGATAAAATTAAGAATGTCTTCATCATCAGCAAAAACTTGCCAATTGTACACATTATCATGAATAGCGGGCCTAGATTTTATTTCCACAGTGGAAATACCGGTTAGCGTTGCATCATCATTTTTCAAAGCAACATTAGCTAGGAAATCTGCCATAATATTTTTTGCTCGCTCTATCCAATTAATAGAAAATGCATCAAAATGCTCAATAACATCCCAAACAGCATGCTTATACTGCTTTAATCTATCATTCTTGGATGCATATTTAGATCTCACCTGAGAAACAACCAATTCTGAATCCCCCATTACTTTCAACAGTTGGATTCCATGCCTTTTTGCAACCTCAAGTCCTAGTAACAGGGCTTCATACTCTGCAGTATTATTTGTGCACTGGAATGCCAATAAAAATGAGTATTTAAAAGTTATACCTGACAGGGACACAAAAAGAACCCCTGCTCCAGATCCCTCTTTGGAGCAAGCTCCATCAAAATACATCTGCCACAACCCATACTGTTGTGCTTGTAGCTCGACTACAATAGGGTTAGTATTCTTCAATTGAGGTGAAATTGGTTGAAGTCTAAAGTTATCTAAATCTACATCAATCATACAATTAAGCATACTAGGGTCTATATTTTCAATTACCCTAGGAGCTCGTGGCTCTCTGTATAATTTGACCTGATTACCACTAATAGGGATGGTAGCATAAGATAAGTCCAGTTAAACATTTCCCCCTACTACTGCTGCCCACTGCTTGGAAAGTAACATACCATAGTGGGGTTTAGTGTCAGTAACAATAACATCCATTTTGTAAGTGGCTTCAGGAAATGCTGCTATTTTTACTTCTACATCTTTCATTGTACCTATCACAGGTACTTCTCTGTTATCCATGGCATATCATTTCCCATACACGGTGGTTACTGATAACCCTAATTCTTTCATAACACCATAGGGCATTACATTAGCAGTAGCTCCTGAATCTATCATGCAGTTTTTAATCAACCGGTTATTGACTAACAAGGTAACATAGAAGGGATCTACCTGAGAAGGTTCCTGAGTGATGGTGGTTCCAACATAAACCTCTGGGGTTTGGAACTCTTGATCCTTTCCAACTTTAGCTAAACCGGTGGGTAATACTGTGTCACTATCAGATATACTAGAGAATAAAGACAAAGCTGCATCCTTATGTTCTTTAATCTTTAGCAATTCTACTAATGGAACAGTGACCTTCATTTGAGTTAAAGCTTGGGCCATATCAAATGTAGAACTATTGCATTTTTCAGTATTAACCCTAACTTTTTTTGTTTTGAATTGACTTGCCCTTTTCACTGTCTCTGCTCTTTGTACATCACTAACATTTTTATCATCTTTGCCTTTGAGTACATCTTTAACTTGTTCCCCCTTTTCTTGACCGACCTTAGGAACAGTAGTAGCACTACTTGATGCCCCCTTTTTTGTAACTTCTTTTACAAACATAGAACCCGTCTCACCCTAATCAGTGTCTCTCTTGGTGCTTCTCAGATTATAGTTATGTTTTGCTTTGGCAATTGCAGCCTTAGTGAGATTTCTAACTTCTTCCTCACTAGGCCTCCTAAGATGAACCTCTTCATCTTCAATTGTTACCACATTCAATGTAGGATGTCAATCTAAGGCTAACTGTCCTTGCACTAGCTTTTCATTATCCAGCACATCACTGTATTCACTTTGCACAGATTCCTCATCACTTTCTACGATGGTTTCAAACATATTAATGTCAGGCTCTGCTTCTAGTCTCATAGATTCTTCAAGAGCTTGAGCCACTGCACACTGATGAGGAGAATGTGGTCCATCACAAGCAATACACCAAGGAGTATTTTCTATATTGTGAACAGTTTTCCCTTTCAAAGGATCCGGTGTGTCTTGACTTTGGGTAATTTTGGGCTTCTCAATTTGGGGTTTACCATCCTTCCAATTGGTATTATATGGCATATCATGTAATCTAGGAGGTCTATCTTGCCAGTTATAATGAGGCTTATCATTTTTGTTAACCTTGGCAGTCAAATCTTTCATAGCAGTAACCAATTTCTCTATTTTATCATCCTCTTTAGCAACTTTATTAGGTTGTTGTTTGGTTTCTTGCCATAATCTACCATCTGTCCTTCTTCCTAATTTTCCAGATGCTTTTCTGTTACTTTCTACATTTATGGAAATTCTAAAAGCATCTCTCAAGTTATGGGGATTTTTATCTCTCAAGATATAGGCCATTTTGGAATCAAATGCATTGTAATATGTATTAAGACACATGTTATCATCTAGCCTCATCACTTGATACAATCTGTGCATGGCTTTCTGGAATCTGGCATTAAAATCAGTGACTATTTCATTTTCAGATTTTCTAATATTGTTGAACTCATTTAGCATGAAACTCACATTAGTCTTGTCACCATACTGCTCTTGAAAGCAATTTTTAAAATCTTCCCATGAACCTATGCTATTGACTGGAAGACCTCTGTACCAATCTTTTGCATCATCAACCAGGGATTGAACAAACAGTTTCATAATAACATCTTCATCTACTATCTCATAATCATTTATTAGATCCCCAAAAGATTTCAGATGTTCCTCAGCACTAATTGCATTGTTCCCAGCAAATTTATGGAGTCTGTCTCTTAACTTAGTGGGAACATGATTTGGATATCCCGGGATCCCATCAAAGAACAATTGTCTATATTGTTCTAGATTGATTGGTCTTCTTTGAAAAGGGGTAATAGCACTATTATTTCCCATGGTCATTTTAGCTTTTGGGATTGGGGATTGAGGTGCTTGGGTGTACTGTTTATTCACAGGTATTTGGCTTACTGAGGCAATATTAGCTTGTACTGCAGGTTGAGTATTAACCTGAGGAAAGGAAATGTGTTGGGGGTTAGGCTTGCTAAGATCTTCTGATGGGAATGTAATAGGGGGAGCCTTTAAGTAATTAATTTTTCTTTTCACTTCTTGATTCACTGCTTCTAACTCAGCCTTCTCCAATTCCATTTGAAGATCTTCCTTTTCTTTCCTCATCCTTTCCATTTCTCTCTCATGTGCTAAAAGCCTATGAGAGATCTCTTTTGTAGTTTTAGATTCTATCCCATCATCCATCCATTTCTGTTTTCCTTTATCCAGATTAGCTTTAGGAAGCTGGGAGTCATTAAATACTTCCCTAGTTGGCTGGGCTACTGACTTACAAGCTTGTTTAGTTTTGGGGATTAGGATTTCTCTAATCACAGGGCCTTCCTCATCACTTTTTTCTTTCTCTTTAGCAAGTACTTCAAGATCAGCTATCTGTCTAAGAAGCCTATCTCTTTCCATTAGTTTGGCTTTAACTTCCTTCTCCTTATTTGCCTCCTTTTGGGCTCTTAGGGATATCAAATGATGGACTCTTCTATTTAAATCTTCAATTTCTTGAGACACTTTATCCTCATCAGGGAAGTTTTCTTCAGAGTCTGATGCATTAACTTGATCTATGTCAATCAGACTAATGTTCCCATCAATTGTCCTAGGAACAGAGTGCCTAATTGCATTTGAACTGGTTCTATCTTTTGCAGAAACACTAACATGAGATAGATCTTGATTTAAAATAGGTGCATCATCAATATTTCCAAACAATCCCGAATGGAAACCTAAAATATCATGCTCTGAATCTCTGGAAGATGAATTAGACTTTGCATAAACAAGTCGATCAGGCATCTTACCAGTACTATTGTTTTTCTACACCCAAGCAGCATTTGATGGCTCATGCAACACAGATCTCTTCTGGCCTCTCCGTGACTGTTCTGGCAGACCTTCTTGCAAGGTTTCACGAGGATGTTTCTTCATGAATGATCTTGTGTTTTTTGCTCCTTGCATCTCACTTGTCTTCCTTTTAGAAAAAAATGTATTTCACAAGGACTGGTTCAAAAGTAACAGAGTCGCCACCCACAAAACTATGGGAATTATGAAAACGAGCAGACTTATCCACAAACACACAACCTCAACACAGATCTGTGTTTATATCTTTATTGTAAGTCTCCCTAGCAGAGTCGCCACTTTTGTTGTCTTCAAAATCTGATTCCCTTTAACATCCTTAAAATAATATGAGTAAACTCTTTGGAAGAGACTTTGAATTTTGATGATCATAGCTTAATTTGGAATGCATAAATTCTTGTAGGTGTCAGGCATATACAAGGATTAATAGAAACCAAGCCAACGAGAGGCATAAAGATGTTTTGTTTGAGGAGTATTATCTGAGTTTAGATGACTCTGTGACCTTGGATAAGGCACTGGTATTGTTTGAATTTGTTTATTGCATGTTTTGTTGATCGAAATGCTGAATTTAAGTATAATTTCCATTCTTTGTTTTCAGTTGATTTCAAGGTGAATAGATCCACTGGTTTTCTGGACTGGTTTGCTGTGGGTTTATGTTTGAAAGTGTGAATTCAATTCACAAAGGTATACCCACTTGGGCTCTGAGTAAGTCCCAAGTGTAGAAGGTTCAATCAAACCTTGTCATATGTTGTCTTGAGAATTTCCTTATCTTTGATGTCTCTTCTGCACCAAGTTTAATCATATTATTTTAAGGATGTTAAAGGGAATCAGATTTTGAAGACAATAGGGTACTTACTTTTATTCATTCTTTCTAGGTTCTCAAGCAACTTCTCCCTCAATAACTCACATAGGTTGAATCTCTCTCCAATAGCAACCATTTGATGTGCAATGTAAATGACTATAGTGGTTGTTGAAACCCTCTTGATTTTGATAATAGATCTTATATGCCAGAATCTCCATCACATATCAAAATTAGGGATTGACAATATCCTCTACTATCATATCCCTTTCATCCAACATAGCACCAATGAACTCTACAATAGTGTCATTCTTCACAATCTTCTTCTTTGAAATTGTATCGATGCAACACATATTAGTTAATGCCCTGATGGCATCCCTAGTTATCTTGTAGGGTTTGTCCAAATACATTATATAATTTTGCATCGGACTCAAAATAATCTTAATCCACTCCTCTTCATAGCTAAAATCAAGAAAATCCTTCTAAACATTCAAACCCATTACCATAATGTTCTTATATTGATCCTTGAATGAAGTTAAATTAGCTTCTATCAACTTATCCCATATATAATGAAACTTCAGATGACTAACCTCCTTAAAATCGACATGAATGTATGCCATAACATATTCAGTGTTGACATAGTCAATTGAAACTCTTGAAAATGCACCTCCTTTGTCTTTCACCATCACCACATATGAATATGACTTGAACGCGGGTTAGGGCTTCAATTTATGGTATTCAATAATTGGATTCATTTCACTTTTTTCACAAATATCTTAGAGAACCTAGGGTTTGCAGGAAAAAACACCTCAAACACATTGATCACACAAGAAACTCATTCACATGAAAGATCTCTTAAGATAGCAAGATCACAAGTGATCAAAATAATTTTGAAAAGTCATTTATCCATTGAATTCACCTACTTAAGGTTAAACAATCTTTAATACATTTTACCTTTACAACTCATAAAGTTGATACCCTCTTTCATTAAATTTCACAAATAGTATTGCAGAACAACAAAACCATCTGAAAAACTCTGGAAACAACTTTACAACCTCTATCATGTTGAAAATAACTCAGCATCCAGACCATAAGGGGGGGTCATAAGATCTTCATTTCGCTCTCCCACTCAAACAGTGTTTTCTGTCTAGTTACCAAAAGAGGAATTTGTACCATTAGTAGGAGAAGACCCATCCTCACTCTTTTCTTCCACATTCTCATCTAATTTCTTCACCAATGTCATCTTCATCTTCTCTTTTCCTCATTGACATCAATCTTCATTACTGGTCTAGTAGTCTTCTCATTCTTTCCTCTGCAAAACTTAGCAAAGTGTTCAAGTTTGTTGCAGTTATAACAAGTTAGACAACAATTGCAAACCATTTCCACTCTTGACATTAGATTTGCACTCAAAATACTAATGCCCAAATTTGTTGCATTCATAATATATCAATTGAATTACTAATCATTTCTACCATAGTTTTCATTCACGTATACATTCTATGCCATCCTACTTTTGCACACATTTTCCTTATGTCCAAACTTATTGCAAGTGTAGCATTGATCATTAAATGATTGAGATTTGATTTGATTTCTATATTCACTATCTCTATGTACAAATTTAATGCATGAGAAATAGTTAACATTAAAGGTTTATGAATACATGGTTTGAGCATGATGAGTCCTTCTATCAATCCTCTTGTTTCCAACTAGAGTGAAACCTTGTTGATCTTTGTTAGAGTCCTTCAATTGATCCTTAACCTTTTCCTTTCCTTTGTCTCCTTTACTAAAATTCTTAGAAGTTTCACCTTTTTCAAATCCAAGCCCACCTTTATCTTTATTTTCCTTCTGAGTACTAAGCATCACATCAAGAACTTCACTACCATCTTTAACCTTTAGACATTTGTCAATTTATTCTTTTGCCTCTTTCAGTTCTTTCTTAAACATATTCACTTCTTCCTCAAGTTTGATATATTCTTTAGATTTGTCATGTAGATTTGTTTCAATATCATCAGTAGCCTTTCTTCCTTCATCAATTATCTCTCTTAGATAGATGATCTTTTTGTCTTTCTTGCACTTGTTTCACATTTCATCCAAATCCGCTAGAGAATGCCTCAATTATCCATCCATGCCTACCATAACATGAATGCACCATTCATTTTATTCCATAACATCCAAATCAAAATCAAAATAGTGTTCAAAAACATGAATCTACCTCAGTTGTTAGGTTGTTACTTTAGGAACCTTGCTCAGATACCAATTATTCAATATAAACATATGTTGAGAGGGGGATGAATTAGCATACACTAAAACTTAATTAGATTTTACATTTATTCCATCTAACACATGCCTAAAAGTAAATAACTAAAAACACAAAATCAACCACACAAGAACACCAAGAATTTTATATGGAAAAATAAAATTCATAAAAACCAAGGTGAGAACTATCTTACTATATGAAAATTAGATTACAAAGTTTAGGCCAGAGGCCAAGGAGCTCATTTCCCCTGAGACGACGAAAGATACAAAAGAGACTTTCACACACCAAAGATCACTTCTTTAGGGAAAGATACAATACTCCAGATAAGAAGACATCAACAAGGTTGAATTGTAAATAACCACATCCACTAAAATGTTGATCATAGTTCTCAATTCAAAACATATCAGAAATTGTCTTCATCACTGATTTGTAACACTTTTACACCATTGTACTAATTCACATACACTTCATACAACACACACTACTCCTCTATGTCTTTCCACAATGATTCTATCCTTTATATATCAACCATAATTACATCAATTCACTTGGCCTAATTAGATGTAATATGTAAGTACATAACTGTCGGCAAATGTGAGGCATCACACCAAGTCGACACACCTTCCTATCCATCTTAAAAAAATTCTCATAGATCCACACATAACCGTACAGACCAAAACATTATAGGTCAGGTGCAAAAGATAAATCTCTTAAAGCACACCAGCACAACTTTACACAATCTTCAATGCAAACCACCAAGAGTACTTGTAGAAACCAAAGATTATATAAAAAAATAACCATAATAGTGAATAATCAAATTGCACCACCAAAGTAATAGTACGTATAGAAATGCAACACATTCCTATATATTGACATCAAAACAACCACACTTGACTAAATACTAATTGTGAATCCAAGAAACCACCACCAAAGCTCCAAAAAATTCAAGATACATCATTAAAAGCCTTCTAGCACAACCACAAATAGACTCTACACATTTGCTTAATCATATTGTTATCCCACTATAACTGCATTATACCAGACCACATCTAAACCAATGATTGTAGCTAAGTTGCTCATTTGGATCAATAAGTTTGACATCAATGACAATAAGAACTTATATTTTCAACAAGTATTCCACTATTGTTGTAGTACCCCTACCCTAATCTATTTCTAACCTTGGTTTAATCTTGATTAGTTTATCTTAATATAATGTTATAGTCAGATGTTTGATTTAACGCATAGCTGTTGATGTGGTTTTCACACTAGTTGTATGCAAGTTATTCGGTGTTCCTATTTCGTGGTATTAATATTGAGCTAACGCTTTCATTAAGTTTATATATGTATGCATGTATGACTCTTGGTTGCAGGAAATTTCAGGTACAATGCCGCATGGGTGCGAGGTTCGTCTTCACCTGAATTTGCAGGTTTGAGTGTACCTCTTTTATCCTTAGAGTTGGATTAGTTGGTCGTAAGACCCTAGTCGACCTTAGTCGTGCTCAAGTGAGCATCGTCAGTCGTCGTCGGTATCCCTTTTTGTTTGGGTTTGCGAGTCATCCATTTGGTTGACCTTCTCGTTTTGCATGCTTGGTGTGCATGGTTAAATTGATTAATTAGTCCTTAGTAATTATTTTGATTAAATATGTAATTGTGCATTAGAGATTAATGGATTAGATTAATCGAGATTTCATTATGCGATTTTCGTTGATAGTGGATTTCTCGTTTTAAATTGGGAGTGAGTTCGATTAAATGACTGATTTTGAATATTAAATGCATTTTATATATGCTATTGAAAAAGAAAGTTTTGTATTTAATTGCAATAGATTTAATTGTATTCTGTTGGCTTTTGAGATTAGAAAGGTTAAATTGGATTAAATGAGAAAATCGATTTTTAATTGAAAAGCAAGTCAATTTGTTGTTATAGTTAGAAAATGATTAAATTTTGAGAATTATTTGTAAATAAAAATTTTAATTCCAAAAATGGAATTTTTGGTCAACTCTTCCATATAACCCAAAATTTGGGGAAATTTTGGGGATGGACATTTTTTGGAGAATTTTTGGTTGGAAAATATTTTTGGATGAAATTGGGGGTTTTGGGGAGGAAGAAAGTTCTTCTGGATCTGGCAGGATTGGGCTCCCTTCAGCTATTCCAGGAATGCGTATGGAGGTAGGATTCACCTTAACTGTTCTTCCTTATTGTTTTGAAATGGTCTGTTGGGTGAAATTGATTGTTGGCAAAATCCAATCTTTTAAATATTGTTATCAGATTTAAATTTGGATTTATGGGTCTAGATCTATGCTGTTTGCTTTTGATCTTCAAGAAAACAATTTGATTGTCCATTATGAGTTTGGCTGGAAACTTTAATTGAGGTGTGTTATTCCTCATTGCTGTTTGGGTGTTTGAAAACCCCTTTGTGTCTGGAAAGGATGAAAATCACCAAAGAACTTGATACCGAACCAGTCCCTTTTAAATCGAATTTATATTGAATCGAAATTTCTTATCAAATTTGGTGATGGGCGTTTGTTTTAGTTTTCGGACTGTGTGTTTTAAAAAAATATATATATTAAAACCCGGTCTGTGCGTTTGGTTTTATTCGAACCCGTGCGTTAATCTTTGAACAATATTATTTCTTTATTGAGCTGGGCGTTGGTTTTGAAACGATTTTCGTTTGGGGTTTGGAGGGCAGGGAGCGGAGCTCCACCCGCTCCTCCTCCCCTTCCCCGCTCGCTCCCCCGCTCGCCCCCTTACCTCTGCTCGCATCCACCAGTGACTGCGGCTCACGGTGGTGGCCGCAGGGACCACGGTGGCCGCAGGGCGCCGCGGGACCTGCGGGCACCACCGTGGCGCCGCCCGTGCATATCCGCCGTGGCGCCGCCCGCAAGTATATTCGCCCTTGGCTAGGGTTTGGGCGCCAGTCGTCCCCGTTGGGAGGTGGGCCCCGCCCTAGCCCCTTTCTAAAATGCTATTTTAAATTAGTTTTTTTTTTTAAATGTTTTTTTTATGTATTTTTTTATTATTAAAAAAAAAATGCATATAATATTTGTAAATATTATTTTAATGAATAATTTTTAATTAGTTTCTTGATTATGATTAAGGTGGCATTAATCTTGATTAATGTTAATTGGATATAGATTAAGTCTGTAATGGAGTTTATAAGTTGATCATTATTCAATTCCATTTCATGATTTATGCACCCCTTCTAATTAAGTTCTACAATGTAATTTCGCAATTGGATATTATCGATTATATTCTGATTGATCTTGATCCAGTAAACTTATATCTTACCTTCTAGCTGATTAGGGAAGATGGCTATTTGAGGTAGTATTGTTTAAAAACAAAATAGAATATTATGCTATTGGAAAATCGTTGAAATACGATGTAATTACTAATTGATGATGTTAAATATTATCTTAGAACATATCATTTGAGTAATCGAGAAGTAAGTGAGATAATTTACCATTGATCATTAGAAACTGAAACGATATGCTTTTAGAAATGATTATCTTCATTAGATCCTCTTTTTATAATTATATTTCCGTGATCCGTATTATGCATCTGGGTTTGAAAATACGAAACTGTAGAGGTCGGTTTTGGACCAGTATGTTAATGATGTTTTGTTGGAGATTAAATATCTTATTTATTTGATTAATGGTTGTCTGAATTTTATTAATATGAATTGGTTTAAAAACTCATTATGGCTTTATATGTCTGTTCAATGCTTTGGACCTTAGAGAGTTAGAAAACCAAGAACAACCTATTCCTAGATGAGATAGATAACTGTAATCTGATTTAGATCTTGTAGAAAACTTGATCGACATTTAATGTCTAGATAAATTTGGAGAAAGATTGTATCTGTTGAATGTTGCCTTTGCGAGTTTAATTTCTGTATTCGCTTTTAATTATGAAATGGCAAGAGTGCTTTGTTTGATAGGTCCCTGTCGTATGGAATGACTTGGGGTACCTATTTCTGTCCTCAGTTCTGAGTTGACTGTTGTATTGTGGTAGTGTCGTTTTGATCATATCCTCTTTGTGTGAGTCGAATGTTGATTTGTGGTTGACCGTTGTTGGTCAGGTCTCTAGTTAGAGTACCGTTAGTAAGTGATCATCTTTGAGTCGTGTTTAACCAGATGGTTGTTTCTCTCTTCTTGAACTCCGTTCGTCTGACCATGTGTATTCCTTGGGTTTTGAGTTCGTTTGAGTTTGGTCTAGTGTCGTATGGGAAAGTGGCTTTCGATTGGGGGCCGCGCCCAAAGTGGCTGCTGGGTAACTCGTCGAAAGTGAGTCTAATAAGTGATAACCTATCAGTAGATTAGAATGTAATTTCTAAGTAAGATAATTGTGCCTCACACATGGGACGAGTGCTATCATAGATTCGACATGCTGTGAGAAGGCCTGAAATGGTAAACCACCATCCTTGTCTTCATGAGAGGATGTGTGGGTCCACATGAGGCTTGGATGGGCCGGAAGCTCGGATTAGGTTGCCAGGGTAACCCAGTGTATGGGGCCGGGACCTATGAAGACTTGCCATGGTATCCATACCAGGTTGTGTGATGACACTTGTCCCTACGTTCACTAGTGTGTTGTTGTTTTGTCTTGTTAAGAGTACCTTTGTGGGTCGTCCTTTTGTTTATGCCCTTGTGAGTGTCGGTTTCATGTCAGACCTTGGGTGGTGATGACTTAGTTTTATGGATGCTCTCCTGGACCTTTGTATTAGCTTTGATTATGTTCAGCTGGATCCTGTTCTTTTCAGGGATCGTTTATGTATTAATTGACCGATGCGGTCGTTTGTATATTGTTCATATTTCGCCTTGATGGCCGGATTGTAATGGTGTAACCTCTTGTATTCTTAACTTTATTATTTTATCAGAGGGGTCTTGCAGTTGAGCAGACCTAGAGATGTAGCCCTTAGGGGTGAACTCCGAGATCATTATGGTGTTATGTGATGTATTCTCTTATGTTTCCTTTATTTAGCTTTATCATGTATGGTTAGCTTATGTTAGAATGGATAAGTAGATGAATGGAAATAATCTTTAAATGCTTTTATTCAGTCCTTTCTTGAATGCCATGTTGATCGAATGCTTAAGTGGTTTAGATGAGATTTATCGTAGAAGCATGTATGCAATCGTCTTTTAAATGCAATAAGATGGAATATGAAAGAACGTAACTTAGAGTAATGGAATATATTCGGTTGTGGTTAGAAAATTAAATATGCTTGAAAAGATCTCTTATGTTTATGATGAAATTCTAGTGTGTTAAGATGTTAGATGTATGGCTTGTAATTTTAAATGAAAAGCTTGAATGAAGATTATGAATAAGATCTTAATGGATGAATCTTTGCTTGTGATTTATATTTCCGTCCTTTGAAAGAGATTATCCTGATTAAGAAATATCTCGTTGTTGGATTATCAGCTCATTGGATTAATGGTGTGAGTTAAGTGAATTGTGATATTTAAGTAATCTCGTTGGGAAACTCTTTAGGTGTTAGTTGATGTCTTCCGCTATGTAATCTAAATCTTTGATATCTTGTTGTATCTTAATGTGGTGTAATTTTTTTTTTTTTAAATTATTGCACCCTATTCTTGTGTTTTGGCTTAATCCCTTCGGGGTTTCCTGGCGGGGCATTGCAATTGTCACCTTGTGTATGCAATGGTGAGGTTTTTCTTTGGTATTTTCCTATGAGTCATAGTTTTCCTTGTGATACTCATGTGCACATTATATTGAAATTTTGACAAGTCATTGATGTATCTTTAGCGTTGTCTTTAGTTGTTTCCAAAAACAAGATTTTCTACCAAGTTTTGTCTTAGTCTTTTAAATGAATTTATGTTTGCACAAATTTTAGAGATCTTAATAAAGTATATCCTAAAGATGTTTTCCCCTTTTTAACATTAATATTAATTTAAAGACATCATGTTGGCAGCAGGACAACAATAATGCAGGAAAACTAAGAGGGGGGGTGAATCAGTTTTCACCAAAGTCTAGCAAATTAACCTTAACTAAATATCTGATCATGAACAACAATAGCAAATATAAACACCACATCAAAAACACACATAACACATGGATTTTTGATGTGGAAAACCCAGTTAAGGGAAAAATTACAATGGGAACCTACCCACAATAAGATGATACTATGCAGTAGTATGTGTAAATATTACAATGGGGAATGCACATGCATTCAAGCACATTGCCTAGAGCTCACTGCTCAAAAACCAAGAAGGTTTACAACCCCAAGGAAACCTCACTACCTTACAAAGATCAGACAACAATCCAGATTACATGAATTGAAAGAATAACATCTCCAAATGCCTGATTAAAGTTCTGGTTAAGCACACTGTCTACACAACAATCCTTCTCTGCTCTTCCACACTACCAAATGATAGATTCGCCTGTTCATACATATAATATCCTCTCAAATCATAAACACAACCATAGACGCACAACTAACATGATTTCATCACTTATTTATACAATTCATCAACCTTAACCTTAAGGTCAACTCGACACATAAGACCTCATTACAAAATTACATCACACGATACATAAATCCATAATCAGACCAATATAATGTCACCAAGGACATATCATGGACCCAAATCAAATCCTTGAACATGAAATACCATCAAATAATTCGCCAAGATCATCCACAACATGCTACACCATCGAATATGTCGCATAACATGAAGAATAACACCAGACCAAAAAGATATTCAATAACACACACCACAATCAACATGGACCAGAAAAATGCATAGCACATGATCAGAGAACTTCAACAAGCAATGTCAATTCCACCGCAGTCACTGCAATGGCTCAGATAACAAGAATCATCATTGTCACCATAACCAGAGCTCAAGAACACCAATTGATAAACTGAAAGATAAGCTTGTGAAGTTCCAAATCATGAACCATCCAATCAAAGGACACACATGAACATCCCAAACACTCTCCAAAATCTACAAATCAAGATATCATCATTCCAAAGCAGTATGAATCAAATACTATAATTTTGCAACACAGAACACTAAAATACCACTCCACATACCAGACCTCATAACTCGACCAAATCTCCACATAGCATCATGAAAATCATACTAAATCAACTAGAGATAAGCATCACAAAACCCAATAAACCATATCAACAAATCTATAATAGATCACCAAAACCAACTCTCTACAATACACCAATTCTCTGCAACACACGAATTGTTGGTATTATAACAGACAAGGAGATATTTTTGGCATTTCAATAAGGATATTGAGAAGGTTGTTGATGATTATGGATATAGCTAATTAAGGATGTTTACTATCTTAATATTATTATTTTGTCATTGATGTCAAGAAATTGATTTTCTAATTCATTATGATGTTGCCATATCTTGAGAAGTATGATTTGATGAGTATAAAGATGTCGGTAAAAGACACAGAAAGAATATGATGAATAAGGGGAGAAATAAGTTATTCAATGGGAAACTATTATCGAGTTAGACAATGATGAGATCATGATGTTTAGATCATTTTGACATCATTCATATGTTATTGATTGTAAGGTTAATACTATACTATGTTACCAAGCAAAGAACCTAGTCGGTAAAACCCTAAGGAACCTAGTCGGTAAACCCTAAGGTTATCGCTATAGGTTAATGAAGGCAGAATGTCTACCGAGTGAAGTTTAGTATTTACTGAGTTGCAACCGAGTAATAACAGAATGCATTGAATGAATGAACGCATTATTTAATGAAGGAAGTTGATGAGCTGGCTATGATTAAATGATTGGTATGCCGTGAATGAAGTTTGTTAAAGAATCTATGGCAAAGGAAAATCGACACGAAGATCTACAGCTCAAATTGAACCGCAATACCCTAGCACAAGTTCCAAGAAATGTATGCAAGTTCCAAGGTGGGGTAAAATGTTTTTAGATCGAAGAATACATTGAACCTGGTCAAAGTTTGAAGATCTGATGGCTATGATTGATCATGGAAAATGTGATCAAGGAGATTAAGCGGTTGGCAAATTGTTTATAAATAAGGAACTGTTGATAAACAATGTATGCGGTCAAGTGTATGCACAGGGATGCTACATAGTGATTACCGAGCACAGAAGCTTGAAGACCTATTTGAATAACAGAGTATAGAGCCCAGCAGATGGACAAGATAAGTCCTATATTGTATTGAGCAAATAAGAATCTGCTTTAGCATTTTAGATGTGAAGTTGCAGATAGATTTTTATTACTGTTATTTTGTAAAGTGACATAAAATCTCTTAACCGAGTGGACTTAACAGTATTATTTGTAAAACCCTCTAGCAAGGTGACATTCTGATTGAGTGTTTGAAATCCTTTAACAAGGTCACTTCTAACAAGGTGAAGATCCTAACAGATCTAAGGGAAATCCCTTAATCGGGTCACATCTAGCAATGTGTTTGTAATCTTTAACAGGATTTGCTTTTAACCGAGCATACTCTAGAAGAGTATATTTCTTAGTGGGTCTGAAATCCCACAGTGGTTTTTCCCTATTTGGGTTTCCACGTTAAATCTGGTGTTATGAGTGTTATGATGTTTATATGCTTTTGAGTTTGCATGTTTAACAGTTTTGGTTATATTACTGAAGTATATGTTATCGAGGTTGAATCTGATGTTTTTATGGAAGAGTAAGTTTGTATGATTCACCCCCCCCCCCTCTCATCTTATTAGCTTGGCATCTGTACTAAACATTTAGTATCAGAACCATCAGGAATATGTTGACATCAATGACAACAACATATACCAACAACTCTAATATCCAACAATCTCCCCCTTTGGCATTTATGGCAACATATGAATGTGAAAAAAAATCAATGCAAACAAAGAAAACAACATCCAACAATCTCTCTCAAAATCACAAGGATCAACTCCCCCTTAGATAGATAAATCAGAAATACTTCAGGGTTTTTCACATGCTCATCTCCCCCTTTGACAACAATGGCAAAGACAAATATAAACCATTATTTTTATGCATCTCTCCCTCTAAGAAGGACAATATCTCCTCCTTAGGATAAACTCGCAAATCTAATCAACTGAACCACACACTAACTACTCCCCCGGAGTAACAACACCAACTCATCAATCCGGATAACAGAATAAGACAATTATGTCCACCGTATCGATGCAACTCAAAGCATCTAGTTCACATCTGGAGGAGAATTCACCCCTAAATTGTCTCTCAGATATTCAAATGTATCAGTACAAAAAGTCTTAGTGAAGATATTTGCAATTTGTTCCTTAGTAGATACATAATCCAATCTGACTTTCCTATCATTGAATTTTTCTCTCAGAAAATGAAACTTGATTGATATATCCTTGGTCTTAGAATGCAATACCGGATTCTTAGAAATATTGATAGCGCTATAATTGTCACAATATATAACAGTAGGCTCATAATAAACAAATCTAATATCCCTCAGCATCTGCTTCATCCAAAGTACCTGAGTACAGTTGGTAGCAGTAGCAATATATTCAACTTCTGCAGTAGATAAAGAAATAAAATCTTGCTTCTTACTTGTCTAGGCAACCAGCTTCTTTCCCAAAGAGAATGCTCCACTAGTAGTTCTTTTCTAGTCATCAACATCACCTTCCCAATAAGCATCACTGTAAGCATTTAAATTGAAATCATCATCATGTGGATACCACTGACCATAATCAACTATTCCCTTCAAGTATCTAAATATCCTCTTCACAACAATAACATGACTTTCCTTCAGATTAGCTTGAAATCTACAAACAAGGCATACAACATTCATAATAAAAGGTCTAGTCTAATTCAAATAAAGCAGTCCACCAATCATAGATCTATACAAGGTCTGGTTATCCTTTGGAGATTCATCATCTTTTGACAACTTGCATCCAGTCACCATAGGAGTTCCAATAGATTTGGAATCATCTAAGACAAACTTCTTTAGAAATTCCTTCACATACTTAGATTGAGATATGAAAATGCCTTTATCAGTTTGTGAAATTTGTAATCCCAAAAATAACTTCATCTCACCTATCATAGACATCTCAAATTAGTTTTGCATATCATCAGCAAAATTCTTACTCAAATTATCATCTCCTCCAAAAATAATATCATCAACAAAGAATTCAACAATCAAAACATTATCATTATCAATCTTGAAGTAAAAATTACTATCCGCAATACCTAAATACAGAATCCCAACTTCATCAAATACCTATCCAATCTAGCATACCAAGCTCTAGTGGCTTGTTTAAGACCATGCAATTCTTTCTTCAATCTTCAAACCATGTCTTCTTCATCTGTTAATGAAAATCCACTTGGTTTCTCAATGTAGACTTCCTCTTCCAACTCACCATTCAAAAAGGCTAACTTCACATCCATCTGATATACTTTGAATTTCTTATGAGAAGCATATGCAAGAAATAGTCTAACAGCTTCAATTCTAGCTACGAAGCAATAGTCTCCTTAAAATAAAAACCTTCCATTTGTGAATATCCCTTACATACCGATCTTTCTTTATTTCTAACAACTTCTCTCGCTTCATTCAGTTATTCTGGAACACCTATTTAGTACCAATTACATTATTGTTCTTACGTCTCGAAACAAGTTCCCATGTTTTGTTCTTCTCAATATTATCTAACTCTTCTTCCATAGCTTTTACCCAATTCATATCTTTACAAGCTTCAACAACATCTTTAAGCTCAATTTTAGAAATCAAAGATGTCTCTTTAACAACAATTATTCTCCTAGTCATCACACCTTTATTTTTGTCACCAATAATTTGATTATGTGAATGATTTAGTCTTGCATACCTCAGGGTCTTCTGATTATTTTCACTTTCAGGCTCTTGAACTTCTTCACCGATAGCAGCATCAACAATCACTATCTCTACCTCTACCGGATCACTCTGCTTTATGCTCTCAGTCTGCACTTCCTTTGCAGTATCATCCTGATCATCAGACTCATATTTGCATGCTCTAATTTTCTTCCCATGATTCTCATCTACCTTCACATTTGCACTTTCCACTATCTTTCTCAGTCTCTTGTTGTAATAGCAGTAGGCTTTTCTCTTAGTAGAATATCCCAAAAAGATTCCTTCATCACATCTTGCATCAAAATTTCCTATATCCTCATCTCTTTTGATATAACATTTACTTCCAAAGATTTTGAAATATCTAATTGTAGGAACATTCCTAAACCATAGCTCATAAGGGGTCATACCAGAATCACCTTTTATATGCACCCAGTTGAATGTGTATACAACAGTGCTAACAACTTCTCTCCAATAAATATGCAGGACATTCCCTTCAATCATCATCGTTCTAGCAGCATCCAAAACTGTTATGTTCTTCCTTTCAACAACTCCATTCTACTGAGGGGTTCTAGGAGTAGATAATTATCTCCAGATTCCATGCTCTTCACAAAAGGAATTAAACTCACTAGAGGTGAATTCTCCACTTCTGTCAGACCTTAGGCACTTTAGCTTCAATCCTATCTTTGTCTCCACTCTAACTTTGAATATTTAAACTTTTCTAGTGCTTTAGATTTCTCCCTTAGAAAAGTGACCCACATCATCCTAGAATAGTCATCAATCAACAACATTAAGTATATGTCTCCCTGCAAGCTTCTCACTCTAGACGGTCCACATAAATCAGTATGCATAAGATCTAACAATCCATTAGATTTATACAATTTTCTCTTGAATGAAATTCTCATTTTCTTTCCCAGTTGACATTCTTTATATACTAGATTAGTAGGCTTCACTATCTTGGGAAAATCTCTAATAGCTTGAGTAGAACATACCTTAATCATGCAATCAAAGTTAACATGACACATTCTCCTATGCCACAACCAACTCTCATCAATCTGAGAAATCAAACAACTTTTCTCACCAACATTCAGATGAAATATATTACATTTAGTTTTAGTACCTGATGCAATCTCTATACTGGAGCTATTCAAGATCTTACATTTCTCATTCTTGAATTGTAAATCATATCCCTTATCAACCATCTATCCAACACTCAGAAGATTATGCTTCAAACCTTCAACATACAAAACATCATCAGTATTATGATTATCATAAAAAGAAATAGAACCTCTACCACAAATTACACAAGCTTTATTGCCTTCAAATCTCACCAAACCACCATCATACTTATCCATATTCACAAATTTACCTTTATTTCTTGTCATATGATGTGAACAGCCACTGTCAATCACCCATTCATCTTTCTCATCAGTCTTAGCAGCCAAAGTTTTCTCTTCAATAATACAACTTGTAGAATCAGTAGATACCAGATTATCTTCCTTGATAAAAAATGAACACAAATTCATCTTCATAATTCCCTTTCTCAAACTCCTCATCTGTTACACCTTCATCAACAACATAATAACACTTCTTCTGATATCTATACTTCCGGTTAGGCTTGTAAGGCTTATCATACTTTGACATTTTTTCTGCTCTCTCATGACATCTAGAAGCAAAATGACCAATCTTATTGCAAGAAAAACATTTCAAAGGTAACATCCCTTCATACTTATCGGCTCCGTTAGACAATCTTTTGGTAATAAGTGCTTCAAGTTCTTCTAGCTATTTTTCTTGTTCTTCAATCTCTCTCATTTCTCTTTCATATCTGGACACCCTAGTTGAACATTCTCCCAGATCATACTTCTGCTTCTTGGATACAGTAGCTTAAAATGCAGTCTCAGTCTTGCCATGTGATTCACCAAGTTTGCTCAATTCAAAAGCAACAAGCTTTCCAACAAGCATATCTCTTGTCACAATTGTAATAGTTTGGATCTCATCAATAGCACCAACTTTATGTTTGTGATCAGGAGGCAAATATCTCAATACTTTAGCCACAATCTCATCTTCTTCAAGGACTCCACCGAAACATCTGATGTTCATAACAAGATCATTCACTTTACCCATAAATGATGTAATATTCTCATCTTCTCCCATTCTCAACAACTCATACTTCGCTTTCAAGCTCTGCAATTTGGCAACTTTCACATGTTTGTCTCCTTCATATAGGGTTTCAAGCTTCACCCAAATCTCATGTGTAGTCTACAATCCCATCACATTAGTCATATCAACATCAGTTAGGGCACTTGGAAATGCTTCTTTATCTCTAATATTACTTTCAACATCCTTGATCTCAGCTGTAGTAACAAGACCATTCAGAGGAACAAATGTATGCATTCTTTGTGATCTTCCAATAGTCTTCCCCAAGACAGTTCAAGGGAACTTTCATCTAGTGCTTCCATATAGATTAGTTAGTTCCATCAAACCTTGGACTCTCCTTGAAAACAACAACCGTCATCCCGAATCTCCTCAATCGGTCAAGCTCCTTTCAAAGGATCTAGCTGTGATACCAATTATTAGAAGTAGGGAAACAACAATGCAGGAAAACTGAGAGGGGGTGAAGCAGTTTTCACCAAACTCTAGTAAATTAACCTTAATTACATATCTGATCAAGAACAATAATAGAAAAGATAAACACCACATCAACAATACACATAACATGTGGATTTTTTGACATGGAAAAACTGGTTAAGGGAAAAACCACGATGGAAACCTACCCACAATAAGATGATACTCTATAGTAATATGTGTAAATATTACAATGGGGAATGCACATGCATTTAGGCACCTGCACACTTTCTAGAGCTCACTGCTCAAAAACAGGAAGGGCTACAACCCTGAGGAAGGCTCATTACCTTGCAAAGATTCGTTTGTTCGCACATACAATAACCTCTCAAATCATAAACACAACCACAAACACACAACTAACATGATTTCATCACCTATACAATTCATCAACCTTAACCTTAAGGTCAGCTCAACACATAAGACCTAATTACAAAATTACATCACACGATACATAAATCCATAATCGAACCAATATAATATTGACAGGGACATAGAATGGACCCAAATCAAATCCTCAAACATGCAACACCATCAAATAATTCTCCAAGATCATCTGCAATACACTACATCACCGAATATGTCACATAGCACAAAGACTAACACCAAACCAATAAGATATTCAATAGCGTGCACCATGATCAACATAGACCACCAAAATGCATAGCACACGATCAAACAACATCAACAAGCAACGTGAATTCCACCATAATCACTGCATCAACTCGGATAATAAGAATCATCATTATCACCATCATCGAAGCTCAAGAACACTATCTGATAAACTAAAAGATAAGCTTGTGAAGTTCCAAATCATGAACCGTCTGATTAGAGAATACACATGAACATCTCAATTACTCTCCAAAATCTAAGACTCAACATATTATCATTCCAGAGCAATATGAATCAAATACCACAATTCTGCAACACTGAACATTAAAGAACTAGTTCACATACTAGACCTCATAATTCGACCAAATCTCCACATAGCATCATTAAAATCATATTGAATCAACTAGAGATAAGCATCTCAAAGACCAATAAACTGCATTATCACATCTTCAATAGATCACCAAAACCAACTCTTTATAATACACCAATTCTCTGCAACACAGGAATATGTTGACATCAATGACAACAACATATCCCAACAACTCTAATATCCAACACATCATACATTGTTACTCATGGATTATTTTTAAAGATATAATTAGATTTGTATAATTCTTGAAGATCAACACAAAACCATATTCATAGTTACCTATGGTATTTTTATCTATTGAGAAATGTCGTTTGGATTAAAGAATATTGGAGCTACTTATCAAAGAGCCATGACCATCATATTTCATTACCTTCTCCATGAAATTATTAAAGTTAGTGTGTATTTCCTTTTGAGGAAAATAAAATAAGAGAATACCCTCATATGGTTGAGAAAATATCTGTTCATTTATGAAAATGCAATATTTGACTAAATCAAAAAAATAATCATTTCTATGTAACATTAATCGATCCCATAGCATATATAGTATCTCAATGGGGTATCAAAGTATATCTCACTAAGATTGAAAATATCATGGACATTTCACCTCCTTGAAACTTGATAAAAACATACATTACGAGGGTAACTATAGGATATTTAGAGGTTTATAGAGAAACTTGTTGACAAATACCATCCATTCTTCCATTAAAAAAATAAAATATCACCTTTCAATGGGATGAATCATGCCACGAATATTTTGATAATATTAAGGGATAGCTAGCATATCCACCCATCCTTATAGCTCACATACCAAATAATTTTTTTCTTTTATACATCTCAATTACACCAATTGCTTTTGGAGGCAATTTTAGCACAAGAAGATGAAAAAGGTCATGAAAGAGCTATATATTACATGTTCAACATTAGTGGGTTATGAGATTAATCATATAACCACTGAACAAGCATATCTAGTAGTAATATAACCACTGAACAAGCATATCTAGTAGTAATATAACCACTGAACAAGCATATCTAGTAGTAATTTATTTGAATATACATCTCATTTCACGGTCTTTGGAGGTACATTATATTGAAGAGGTATCATTGTTTTCTTATTGTGGTATCTAAATATGATATAGCATAATACCACACTTAATAATGTTCATGATGGTATTTATGGCATACACACTAATGATATGATATTGACTAAGAAAAATCTAATAACATGTTATCGCTAGCCCACTATGAAAGACGATGCATTTTAGTACATCAAATGATGTCTAAGATGACAAAAACATCAAAACCTGATTCATGGACCTTCACAATCTTTGCATCCTATAGCTACCCCTTTGAATTTTTCTCAATGAGGCCTTGATCTCATTAGTAATATTCATCTTTCCAATTTTGATGGCTCTAAATTCATTATTACCACCATTGATAATCTTACTAAGTGGCTTGAAGCCATCCCCCTTGCCAATTCCATGAAAAAAAACTCCAAATTTATAATCTTATTATTGGTTGTTGTGTAATTCGTTTAGACATTGTGATAGACAATTAGAAACATTTCAAAAATTAAAATTTCTACATTCTTTGTGAAAATGATATTCAACGTCATTAGTACACACTATATTATTCATAAATTAATGGTCAAACTAAGGCAATAAATAACACCTTGCTCTAAATATTCAAGAAAATTTTCAATAAAGTTGGAAATGGTTAGAAACTCCATCTTCATCCCACCTTATGGCTTATCACACTGGTATATATACTATTGCAAATATAGATGTCTTGCAAATGATGTCTAACTCGTTTAGTGTTGTCATTGATGTCACAAGAGAAGATGAGTTTGTGTTGTCTATGATTGTATGTAGTGGTGAAAAAGGTGAAGAAGAAGTTGTAAATGTTCAATTGTGTGGTTATGATACATGGTTAAAAAATGAGTGTTTAGATGTTGTGTTTTCTGGAGGTGATGTTGAGTGAGTATGAGGTGTTTTCAGAAGGTGATAGTATTAGATGTTACAATATGCAAGAAAGAGTATTTAAAGTCTTTATGGAATAATGCTCTATATTCCTCTGGTTTTTGAAGATGATGGATTGTGGTTCTAGAATTAATGTCTATGTTCTTTAGATGTTGCACTATCATGTTTTCAGATCCTCAGTTGCCTAGGAGTTGAAGTTAGTTATTGCAATTTATTGACAGTGAGCTTGTTTGTTAAGACTTATCTAGAGAATGCTCCACATTTCCTAGCAATGGTGTTTGAAGTGTTGTAGCTTGGAGGACATGTTCATATGGTTCATGCAGTTTTGTAGTTTAGATTTCATGTGTTGGTTTTGTCGACAAGTAAAGTTATATTGTTCTATTGCTCAGTGTTATTAGCTATGTTGGTCTCTCATCAAGTCAGTTGATTTATCTTATTTGGATCATACTCTTTTGGTCTGAATGTTCATTTGAGGTTGAGTTAAGGTGTTTATATGGGTCAACTATGGCATGTGAAGATCCACATTAAGTAATTTATATTGGGCGATGTTTTTGGATCAACTGGTTAACGTGATTAATTATTTTTCTACACATTAAATTTGATGTTGACTTCAAATGATGTGCAAGTGTGTGTGGTTTTTTTGAATAAACTTTGGAATACTTGTTGTGATTTATTTGGGTCCTCTTTATCTCTTGGGGTGGACTGCATATGGTGTAGTTGCTAATAGTTGTTGACCTTGTGTAATTTATGTATATTCTATCTGTAGCTGACCTAGTTGAGGGTTTCAATGAATAACCTAGTATATATAGATGTGTAGATGTGTGAATTTGATGATGGGTGGTGTGGATTGATTGTGAATGATGTGAAAGTATATGTGGAGAAGCAGAAGTACAAATTTTAGTTTGTAATGAGCCTTGATAATCATATTATTCAGTGTGATAGAGTGTTGAGACAATGGTTGAGGGGAAGTTGTATTTTCCATGATATTGTTTTCTTGACATAGTGGTTCAAGGGAAGTTTCATGATCATGACATCTTTTTCATTTCATTTCATCTTTTCCCTATGCATACTAGAATTTAGTGTGTTCTTTTGGTAGCTTGTATAGATTTGTATCGTGCCCTAGTGCAGCAAGCTTTAGTAATGTAAGTCCATTGTATCTTGCCCTACAAATCAGGAGCAATGTGCTACCTTGGCCTTGAGCCTAAAACATTGTAATTAATTATTCATATTATGTGATTATCATTGCGGTTTTCCATGCTTAGTGTTTTCCACATAAATATGGTGTTCTCTTGTGTATTATGTTTTTTGGTTTCCTATTTCATTATTGCATAAATAAGATAATTGTGGTTTTAAATTTAAGGGTTTAAAGAAATTTTTTTTTAAGGTCCAAACTGATTCATCCCCCCCTCTTAGTCCCATGGTGTGTTCAACATATATTCATACTGATACCACCATATAATTCCTAGTCGTTCAATTTAAATAGATCTTGCTAATAGAGATATAATTACCACAATCATACATATCTTTATGTAGCCTCACTAATGATAAATAATTTGGACTTACACAATTACACATTATAACTTCTTTGTGAGTGACACCTTTTTCCATTAGATTAGTTAGAATCTTATTGGAATCATCACTATAGAAGCTATAATAATAAAATTGAAAGTCAATCATTCAAAAGTGGTGATCCAATTGTAAAAGAAAATCATAAAAATTCACAATACCATGATTAGAAATGAAAACTTGAGCCTAAGTGGAAAGGTCCCTATTTACTGCCAAAAGGGCAAAAAAGAGAAAAATGAAAAATAATACCAAAGAAAAAATTATCCTCTAGCAAAAATTGCTTTTTGTGGCACTTCAAACAATTGACACGGTGAAAACATGCTTGCAAATGTCATGTGTAGAGAAATACTCTATTATCCTTCAAGTCCTATCCATGACATTTCCTGAGCATGTCATATCATTTATCATATTTTAGTTCTTCTCATTATCCTTTTATCCATACCATTGTCATTCATTTGTTGCATTATCTTGTTAAACCTCATCTTATGCCATGGGTGGATAAAAATTGATCTTAGTTTCTTATCTTTTGCACCTTTCATATCTTGGACAATTACCTTTTACTTTAAATCTACACATTTTTGCACTTACAAGTATAGTGACAATTAATACCATAACACAACACTTGGACAAACATTTGATCTTCAACACATTTAAACTTTGATCTTATTGCAACCTTGATAACATCAATCACTTATATTATCTTCCTCAATACCATATTTCCACTTAATAATCCTTTTTCCTTCATGGGATATATCACTTTCCATATTTAGCTTCATCATCATCTCAATTTTTTGTTGCTACTAATGTTTTTTCAATGTATTGGAAAAACATTTATGATCTTTGTTTATTGACTATTTCTTTTTGATATTTTCCACCTCTTTTCATATCTTCTCATAGTTACTACAATCCTTCTTATATTGGTATGTCTTGGATGGTTTCAATCAAGACATGATTTATCTTCTTTTGTGTTGTGTTTGTTGGTTATGACACATAATACCCACCAATTTTTTCAATAAATTTGTATTGTGTTAGGGAATCCTCTTGTGTTTCTATGTTTGCAAGATATTTATTTACATGTTTTACACATTGTCACTCTAGTACTCATACCTTGGTGCATAATATCAAATACTATATCAAAAACTAGGTTATTCACATTGTTTCAAATAACTTTCTCCCCTTTCCTTATTTTTTTAGAGACTACTTGAATTATTTTGAATCCCACTTATTCTCTCTATAGGGCATCATCCTATCCTTATTTTTTTAACTAGACCCCTTCTTTCCTTGATCCAACACCTATAATTTTATTCTTCTTTAAAACAACATTGCTTCTTCTAATTACCTTCATGACTCAAATAAAAAAGTGTAGACACATAAAATTCATCCAAAATATTAAGTATTCATTATCTCCAATAAGTCTTGGTTCATCCGCTAAATCCCAAATCAGGTTTGTTTTACATCCTAACAATCCTAAAATCACATTAAACTAGATAAATTCAAAATGAGAACTTAATCCTAAATTTTTCCTAATTCACTATGTCTTATCCCACTTTCCTAAGTCCTAATTTTTATGTCATGTCCCCCTTCCATATGAATTTAATTAATAAAATCCATTGAGTTCATCACATAACCACAAAAAAATAATAACAAAATAATTTTTTTATTTTATTCCTCACTTCTCATCTTATAACTATCTTCCAAAAATCAATGATTAATTTAAAATTCCCAAGTCCTCCCTTCATTCTTTAAATACATAGCCAACTTTATCTAATTCATCTATCCATCATCAAATATTAATTGTTGATCATCTTCTAGACAAGCCTCTAAATCCAGCATCTTTGAACCATTTTTTGGGATTAGTGTGAGTTCTATATTTTATGATATAAATTAATGTTTTAATAAAAAAATTTAATCTTTATTTTGGCTTGTATTTGGTGTTGATAGAAAGCAATTATGATGTATGATTTTTTTACCTCTCTTTCTTTTATTTTATATAAGAGATCGTGTTTAAGATCCTACAAAATCAAAAAATATTAAAATTATAAAAAAAATTAGTTCTCAAATATATTTATCATATATTATCCTTAAGTGGATATAATACTTTTTTAACAACCTCAAGATATAAGATCTAGAAAACAAATACCTTCCTAGATTATATTGGCTAACCCCTTAAAATAGGATGAAGAAATTAGGTTATCTAATTAAATAATATATTATTTATTACACCCATACAAACATTCATTAGCATATAGTATCGTATACTACATATTCATGCCTCATACAAAGTATTTATCTAGTTGTAGTATCCAACATATTGATATTTCTACTTATTGTGTGAAAAGGGTCTTTCCCTAATTGGTTCCCTTCTAGGACCTATTCACACCTAATAGTTAAGCTTACTTAGGTAGCTTATAGAGAACACCTATGATACTTATCTCTTTTTTTCTCATTACATATGATTATGACACTTATCCCAATCCTATGCCTTCTTAGGTCTCACCTTGTGTTTATAAACAAGGCTTATTTTTCATGTTTCATTTTGTGAATATTGTATTTAGATTGTGTTCTTTATTGATAGAATAATCTTCTATTGTTGCTTTTGTTTTGTGTGTGGAAGGTTATTTGGCATTGTAAATTGAAGATCTTGGTTGCTCAATTTAACATGGTATTAGAGATTTAAATATAGAAAGTACCTTATTGATCTAGAGAGTTTCTACCTTGAATTTTCTTTGAAGCGCCTATGACTAGATTTGACCCTACACTTGAGTCCTAAAGGAAAAAAAATATTGCTTGGTAGCAAACTTGATATACATTGGTGAAAGTCAAATCTAGTATTTTATTAGCCTCCCTACCTTGATAGTATGATATTTATACGACATATACAAGTATTAGTACCATCAAATTAAGTCTACAAATTTTCAATTGTAGGATTAAAAAAACTATTTCTATAGGTTTTTTAATTTTTTATAATGCATTAAAAATTTTAAAAATCAAATAAATTAAAAAGTAAAATACTTGGTCAATATATTATACTATTTAATCGATAGATGTATGGTTTAAAGGGCAATCGAAAATCCTTTTTGGTCATGCCCACTTGTTAAGGGAGCCCAAGAACATTTTGAGTTGGCACCTAGTGCTAGGTGTCCATGTTCTTAAGTACCTTGTGTTTTAGAAAGTGGCACTCAAACTTGATTAACTACTATTGGATGCCACTAGCACATAACCATTTCTTAGGCCATCTAACTCTCCATGAAGGATCCACCTTTCCCATCCAATATTGCTTGAGCATTGTCTAAGGGCTACCAAGTTCTATTCCTTCCATGAGTAGTTTTTCTCAAACAGGCACAACTTTGCACTATGGTATCAATTTTTTGCAAATGACTAATTGTTGGAAAGCTACTTTGATGAATTTTATTATGGTGTAAGTAATTAATTTTTTTTCAGGTTTTATTAGTCCAACATCTTGTATATATTTCTCATAATTGCAATAAATTTTGCATACGAAGTTAAATTTTGGATTTTTTTTAAATTGCTTAAAAAATAGTAAGGAATCTATCTATAACCTTAATTTTTAATTTTTTGATAAAATGCTAGAGGCCTGAAAGATCATTTATATTATCATAAAAAGTTATCAGATTTACAAAACAAAGGGAGGGGATACAATAAACCCTCAGATGATTATCCTAAACAAAACCTAATTGTAACTATGAAGACTACATACGAAAGCAATACCTAGAAAGAAACAAAGTAGCCCAACATCCATATTGCAAAACCCAAACCCAAACTTGGTATTTTCATCATAGAGAAGAGATAGAAAAACAAACAATAATAGACCATTCAAAAGACCATATAAATACAAGGTAAAAGGACCTGACGAAAGGTAGGAAAAAAAACAGACCCAACTAGATGAGAAGCACTGAGTTATGAGTTTGAATATGATTCCTACAAGGTGGTTACTGAGATATGGCTATGAAAAGAAGTAGGGTATCTATGAGGGTCCACCTTAGCATGCTTGAAAATACATCAATAGCATCAAAATGTGAGATGGCAGAAGAGAAGATGGGTTCATCGATAACCTAATGATGAGTGCACATCCATTGGCGAAAAGCATTGGGAATAATAAAGCATGATGGTAATTTATTTAGGTCTAATGGATTTGATTCTCCACTAGGTTCATCACTTATTTATCATGTATATTTAGTGAGAAAGCTTTGGCATGAACATTCAGGAACTTGAAGTACATATATCTTTAGCAAATGAGAACACATGACTAGGTGGTTGTTCTTCCTAGGATCTCTTAGATAGAGGAAGTTTTTCAAGGTTGTGTTCTTATACACATAGTTAGGAACCCTTTTCTAAGGATAAGTTCACATGTATTATGCTGCCCTTAGAATAGGTTCATAGTGATCTTATGTCATTCTTGTCACCTTCATTTTTGTGCTCACTTTTATTGATGAATTTTGAGGACACACATGGGCACATCTTTTGAAGCAAGAGAGTGAGGTTCTCAACACAAGATCTTCAATGTATTTGTGGAGAAGAAATTATGTAATTGTCTTTAATGGATATGCATGAATACTAGGGAGATTATGTGAATCAATTATTTCATGATTTTTTTAGTTAGCATAATATTCTTCATCAACACATAGTTCCTTATGCTTCTTAGAAAAATGGTGTTACTGAGAGGAAGAATAAAATGTTATGATGATTTAGTCTAGGTCCATGGCTCCAACATTATGGGTGAAGCTATTAATTTGTATCAATTATATTTAGAATAACATAGATCATAAGGTAGTGTGGAATACAAATCTTGAGAAGGCTTGGTCTTATGTCAATCCTGATATATCTTTTTTTAGAGTATTTGGTAGTGTGGCTTGGGAATTCATATCAAATGGTCAACATACAGAAATAGAGAAGAAGAGTCAATAGTTGATTTTAGTTGGTTACTATCAAGATGTAAAGGCATGCATATTTTTTTTATCCTGACACATGGGAGGTCTACTATCATTGTGATGTCTAGTTTGATGAGTCCTTCACATATATGGATACTTCATCACTTGATTCTCCGTTACTTAAGGATGTATTACTTCTTAAGGATGATAATAATGATGTTCCTAATACACCTTGTCCATATACAAAAAAAATTCCTTGATGGTCTCATACTACTCTTGAGGATGTTGGGCCTCTTGTTGGTGATCCCATCGGTACTCATCACACACATTCATATACTTCAAGTACCAACCTTTTGAGTCATTATATTTTAACTAATCCTCATAATTTTTCATTATATTGGTAGAGTGTTATGGTTGAGGAGTCATACTTGGGATCTTGTATCTCTTCCTAAGAGAAGACAATTGATTAAGTGCAAGTGGATGTCATATTAAATATGTTGAACGAGTTGACTATTCTGAAACCTTTTCTTCTTCCACCAATATGGACTCCATTTGTCTTGTACTCTCTTTAGTTGTACCTCAAGTATGGTCAATGTAGTAGATGGACACACAGATTTCCTTTTTACATGCGGACCTTTATGAGTAGATCTATATGGTGCAACCTCCTATTTTTGTGCAGCTCCTCACTTATTTATAGACATTATTGTTCATTTTATGCTCTCAAATAGGTTCCTTGATCTTTGTAAAAGAAGTAACTTCTTGCTTATTTTTTATTTCACATGTTTACATTCTAACCCTATAATTTATATTTATATACATGGGGAGGATCTTCTAGTTCTCATGTTGTATATGAATGATTTTATTCTCATTGGGAGTTCCAATTTCATGAATTAGAGTACTTAATAAGTATTGATGGAGCATTTTTATATGACTAACCTTGGAATTTTGCATTACTTTCTTGGACTATATATTCTTCAAATTTTTAGGGGATTTTTATTTTCTAATAGAATCATTATCTAGAATTTATCTAAATATTTGGAATGACTAATTCCAAGCTTCCTCTGACACATTTTAAATCAGGTATATTATACTATATACTAGTTAAACTATTCCCATAGTTAATGCTACTTTATATCAAGAGTTGGTTGGCAATATTTTATACGTGACACACAATCATCCTAAATGATTAGAATTATCTCTTATTTCTCACAAGAGCCTCATTAGAGTCATTGGATAGAAGCCAAATTTATTTTGAGGTGCATCTAGGTAACTTCATACTTTGGTATTCATTACACATTAATACCTTCTTAGATACTGGGCTTCACTGACTTGAATTGGGCTAGTGATGTTGATGATCACAAGTATAAATTTGGCTTTATCTTTTGCCTTGATTCTTTTTTTATTGCAAGTCCATGTGAGAAGTAAAAATTTATTGAATTATCATCAACAAAGGTTGTGTATTGACGTATAGTCATGGCCACTTAACAGATTATTTGGATTTGTTAGTTAAAGACTGAGTTTGTATTTCATCCTAATCATTCTACTACTCTTCAATGTTATAATTAGAGTGTCATTAATATATCCAACAACCTAGTAAAGAATTAGTGTGCTAATAATATTTATATCCACAAATTTCAGTATTTAGCTCATCCAAATAGTGTTCTTACCTTGGGGTACTTGTCTATAAAGTAGTAGGTTGTAGAGAGTTTCATAAACCTTTGGCGTTACCTCATTATCTTTATTTATGATCAATGCTTGGGTGAAGAAAGTTGTACGTGTAGGTTCTTCTTGATTCCTTCTTCCCATTTGTGAGAGAGTATTCATACATGGGTGTAAGTTGTGCATAAGGGGTGTTGATATAAAAAGATTTACTCCCTAAGAGAATCCCTTGTATGACCTATTTACACCTAGTAGTTAAGATACTTGGGTATCTTCTAGAGTACACACCTAGAATACTTATCTATTTTTATCTCATTGCATATAATTATGACACTTATCCTAATCTTATGCTTTCCTAGGTCTCACCTTTCCTTTATAAGCAAGGCTTATCTTACATGTTTTGCATTTTGTGAATATTTTTTTCATATTTTATTCTTGATCAGTCGAATAGCATTTCTATGTTGCTTCTCTCTTATGTGTGTGGCAATTAATTTACTATTAGAGATTGAATATCATGATTAATCACTTCAACACTACCTAGATCACATGAAAATTAAATAGTAACATCTTTTCCAAATTTAGTAATAAACTATTAAATTTTTTCATGGAATTTTTTTTCTATGAATTTATTTAGGTATTAATGCACTAACCATGGCTAGGGATTCAATGAAGCATTTTTTTATCCACATAGCATAAGAACTAAAAATAATGCATAGTATAATCAAATCACAAATAATAAAAAATAAATTTTAATTATTTTTTTGGTATGATTTTACGTTATAAATTACAATGAGATGTTTCTTACATACAATGATCACCTAGGCTCCAAATATATAAAGTTCCACACATAGACAACAATTATATTTCTCTCTCATTGCACTCTTCAAGATACAACTTATTATCTAAAAGGCCAAAACTTATCTCAAAATAAACATCCCCACAACCCTTTCTTCACTATCTTTATTGTCTTTAATAATCATGTGGGATTTGAAAAATCCCACCCTCTATCTATTTGAAACTTAAATTCAGACTACTTTTAAATCACCTCGTATGACCTATATAAATAATTTATTATAGATTCACCACATCTAACATGACTATTAATATTATTTATTCAACAATACTCAAGTATAACATTATAATCTTAGAGGTTATACCATTTTTTAATTTTTGTTATCTTATAATTGGTTGATGAACAACACATTAAATATTTTGTAATGCCTCTTGTGTCTACATTTTTTTGTCATTATTTTGATCTATTGTCGATATTGTATATATTATAAGGATTATGCATAACACCATTCTTTTGTATTGGCATCCATGTGGTGTATCCTATGAGATAGTTATGATATTATGATAGTGTTTTTATTATGCTATCACTATTTCAGTTGATTATACATGTATGATTCCATAACTGATTATGCTTTTGATGATGACCCTAATTGGTGAGTTTGTATGTTCTTCAACTATTATATGTGCAAGCACAACTAACCTTGATGTTTGTTTAGTGATGTAGGTACCAGGTATTGACTCCATCTAGCTCCACAAGTCTAAACATACCCTTCCCACCTATGGTTAATAAGAAATAGCACACTAGCCAAATTATCACTAAATTTCAACCATCATACTTAATTGAGTATGAGCATGATTTCCTATGTGTTTATCAATTTATATCTCATCTACCATATCTAGTAATGTATGGAAAACCTTATTATCCCCTTGTGGTTGACCAATATAGAGTGTTTTTGTAATTTGGGCAAATTGCATTTTTTCATCAATTTTAAATGTGGAAATAAATTTTAATGATTTTCATTTACAATTTAATAATTGGGGTATTTGGGTGAAATTGGGAATTAGAAAAGAGATTTATTTATTTCTTATTTTATTATTTTTCAGAAATAGAAAAAAGCTAATGGGTTTTATGAGGGAAGAGAGTTCATTTTCAACACTTAGTTAAATTTTGAATGTTGAGTGTTCAAAACCCTCCTACACTTGAATTTTTAAATGGAGATTTGAAGGGGAAATTGTGGGATAATTTTTGTGGGAAATCTTACATTGGATTAGGAATGTGTCTATGATTTGTTACTCTTTGGATTTGAAGATTCATCCCGAGTTTTTGAAGATATTCACTTTTTCAATTTGGTGCATATCAGAGGTAGGAACTTCATTATTTCCTTGTTTCTTCTTATTTTTGGTGAGTGAATGGCTGAGAATGAATCAAATTGGAATTAGGACCATTTATCTTATTCAAATCATTTCATTTTATTGATTGAACTTTAGTTGTGAGAATATTTTCATAAAGTTGCATATAGTAATGTTGTCATGTCAAAAATTCAATTAAATGGAAAAATTATGAATTTGAGTGTGAAAACCTAGTGTTGGATGGATAGGAATCAAAAGGGCATCTTTAGAATTTTGAGAAATAGTTTTTAAAAATTTAGTGTTTTTGAAGGTATTTCCATGGTAGAAACACCATTCCTTGGTTTTTGGGAAAAATTGAAGGATGTTTTAAAATTGGAATTTGTGACATTTAATGATATATTATGATGTGGAATGATGGACAACATATAATATAACTTATTTGATCTTCTGCACAATAGATTTATCATGATGTTATGGATGATAAATCTATCGTCCATCAATAGTGGTGATTATGTATTATTTTATTGTGGTTTTGTCTTGATTTCCTTGTTTTGGGTAGAATGGTATGAGCCTTAGGATTAGGTACTAGATTGGATCTAGGGAGTAGCTCCTAGTGTGTCCCTAGCCCAAAGTCACTTATAGTGTTGATCATAGCGTGGGTAGTCTCTTAACCAAACGATAACTAAAATAAAACATTGGTTAAAATATTAAAACAAGATAATTGGGAGTAGCTCCTAGTGTGTCCCTATCCCAAAGTCACTTATAGTGTTGATCATAGCATGGGTAGTCTCTTAACCAAACGATAACTAAAATAAAACATTGGTTAAAATATTAAAACAAGATAATTGGATTCACCTCACATGCTTTGAGCACTTGTATAGGCTAAGGAAGACTTGGGAAGACATGCCCATTTGTGGAGCATTGGACTTGTCTAGCTGCATATTCTTTTCTACATGAGAGGAAACCTAGTTACATGTGTTGACATCCCTTCATCCACACATGATGACACTCCCTATGCTTACACTCTAGAATCTAAGTCCTAATGTAGATTGAGTAGTACCCAAGAGATATTATATTCATTTCTATCTTGATGTTTTCTTATGATCGTGTATGATGTGTCTACTTCATGTATGGTGTGTGTGTGTGTAAGCCCACTTATCCCGATCTGCGTCCATTATTTAAGTGGATCGAATTTGTGTGCTATCTCCATGAGCATGGTGGAAATTCCACATGGTTGGGTGGCATGTACAACGATCATTGTGGATCGAATTTGTGTGCTATCTCCATGAGCATGGTGGAAATTCCACATGGTTGGGTGGCATGTACAACCATCATTGTGGATCGAATTTGATGGCATCAGAATTCAACATTAGTTTACTCTATCCTTCTCTCTCTTATGCTTTCAAGTTCATTTCAATTCATGCGAATTTAAACTTATGCATATTTGAATCAAATTAATGTAACGATGATGTATAATGTATATTGGACCTTCTCTATGAAGGATGATGTATTCAAATGATACTAAAATGGATTAGATTAGTTATGTGTGTGTCAGAGTTGGTACTAGACACAAGTTCATACATTCTTTCCTTACTTTAATTATTGTATCATGGATATGTGTATAGGGATCTTTCATTTGGACTTTAACTAAACTTAATGGAATCATGGGTCATCTTGAAGGGTGTTTAGTCCCCTCACAATATTTTCATGTGGTTTTATAATGATTTGAGTAGTTTCAACCCAATCTAGGGTTCTTTGGAGTATTGTATTGGTTGGTTCTTGTATGTTTTATATTAGGGCATGATTTTAGGGCATTTTGGAGGAGTTTTTCTACCTCCCCATCCTTTTTGTTGCCCATTGGTGGTGCTTAGTGTCTAGGGGAGTGGTTTTGCATACCTTATCCCCACATGTTTTGTCATTTTTGTGTTCCTCAAGTGTTTCTAGGGCCTTTAGTCTACTCCAACATGTTTGTGGTGTCTGTGGGATCTAAGGGACTGGTCCCTAGCTTTGGTTCACCTACTGGCTAAGACACTAATACGACTGGAGGATGATAGTGTAGGTTTTTGGTTACTAGGGACACTAGTGCCTAAAATGGAAAATAGCATGCCTAAAAGATACCAAACACCCAAATGAGTACAACATGGTTTGGTAGTGTTTTTATAGCAAGTATGTGTCCTAGTTTTGTGATAAGATCCACTATGTGCACCCTACCCTAGGGTAGGTGTCTAGCAAGGCTTTTAGAGCCCCAAGGGATAAATTTGAGTGCTTTAAAGATTCCTATTAGAGCTTGGAATGACTATGGGACCTTTGAGGTGACCTAAATGTGTCTTTAGTGAATTAGAGTGATATCGATGGCATACTTTGTGTGTTGGTGTTTGTTTGAGGCTAATTTTTGCACCTAGGGCTAAGGAGATGTCCTACTTTACTGAGTGTAGTCTTATAACTTCTTGAGGATTCTTGTGTGACTAAATACACTTTTTTGAACTTGAATCAAAAGTATTGAAGCTTCCACTATGCCCACTAGATTTCTTGGTGTTTTAACTCTTTTGCTTGTGCATTGTTGTATGTCGATAAGATGTTGTAAGTATGAGGTTGGGATATTAAAATTTTGTATGTTGCATATGTTTAAATTAATTGTTTCAAAATAAAATATTCCTTGTTTACTTATGTCTTCTTAGATCTTATCCTTGGGGGTTCCTTGGCGAGCCATTATATATCTACATATTTTCTAATTTATCTTCTTTAGACTACTGATATGCATTAAATCATGGTAGTTTAATAGGTCTAATGGGTTCACTATCTAATAGTTTTCTTGAAATATACATTTAAACTCTTCTTCCTCTAAAACTTATATGCACCACACTCATCATGTCATATCCTCTTAATGTAAAACTACCCATATAATTGCACATTTTAGCTCACATTTCTATATCTTATATACTCTTTCATGCTTTATATGTATGTTCGTATTTATGCCATGATTGTTTGCCCCCTTTTTTATACATGTACTTCCTTAACATTAATATTTCATTGCACATTCTTCTCAATACCTTGGCTCTACCAATTTAGAAATGGTTACCTAATTTTTAGCTATTGAAAGACTTTAAGATCCACCTAGAATTCACTAACCAAATACCTATAGTAGAAAAGAAGTGATCCCTTCCTCACTAACTAGGAACAAGTTGTATAACCACCCTTTAAGCTATAAAATTTAATTACCATGACCTTACCACTCAATGTTTATGTTTTTATCATACCTACAATAGTTTAATTTGTTCTCTTGACCCTAACTAATTAAGATGGTGTTTATGTTTAATCATATCTATCATAATAGGAAATCTTCTGTGACACATGACATAATGGAAAAATTTATGGAGCTTTTCCTCCGGTTTCATTTCATTTCTCTATATGGCCTATGCATGGAAGGCTTTGTAAATGAAATATTTGCCTTCTGGGATAAAAAGTTTTGGAAAGAGAATGAGGAAACCCTTTATCCTACTTTTGGACATGCAAAATACTAGTGGAAAGACCTTAAAACTTTAGCCTCTCTGGTATTTCATTTCTTTGTGAGCTCTCCACGTGGAAGAATTTTGAGAACAAGAGACATTACAATTTTTTGTATGCCTTTACAAATGAGGCCATGAGGATCATAACTTTGTTAAATTGAATCCGATTTTGATCTAGCTATAGCCTAAAAATCTACAACTTTTGGCAACTTAGAGGGGTCCTTCACTTGTCAATAATGGTCTGGTGGAGACTTTTGTCTTTGATCACTGCACTGCTCTCTATAAATGTTGGATTGCTAGAATTCAGTTTGTTGCATATTTTGCTTTGACCCTTTGACATCTATAGGAAAGCATAAAAAATCAAAGGCTAACTAATTAAGATAGGAACAAGTCATTTCTATCTCAGGCTGAGCATTATGTATGAAAATGATTTCACTACAAAAATGCACCATCCATGAGTATAGGTTAAGATGTAACAAATTTTACATTCATTTGAAAATACACATGAGTGAAATAACATAGATTATCTAATGAACCAAAAACAAGACAATGGTCTTGCAAGCAAACAAAGAATTAGGAAGTTTGAAAATGTATCCAACAAGCTAATGACAACATCCCAATTTAGCAAAAATAATAGGCTCCTTCTCTTAAAAGGGAAATAAAAAACTTATGAATTAATAAATTTAATTTATAAGAAAAGATGCAAGATAATCTCCTAGAGATGAAATTTATATAAGATAAATTCTACATTGCAAGGAGACATCGATTGAGGAGGGTCAAATAATTTTGTATGCATTGCGCTTTGTTATTTTTTCTTTCCTATGGAATGAAATAATGAAGAAGATATATCTACATTAAGCTATGTAATTTGGTGAGTCCCTCATAGCCAAATTATGCAAAGGGTCGTGAATGTATATGTATGTTTGTTAAAAAAACATATTACACAAATGAATATACATACACATAGTATTTGATATTGTGATTTCTTGCAAAGATTGATTATGCATGGATGTTTTTTTTTCTCCTTTTATGAATATTTCTTTTCAGCATAATTATAATTAATTTAATATGAACTTTATTTATAATGAATGTAAGGGCATAATTATTTTGAGAAATAAAATACATTTAAACAGATTTGAAATTTGATGTGTCTATTTCTAATGCATTTGATTTAAAGGCTAAGGAACCAAAACATTGCATACAAAGGATGGCAACATGTAGGGTATACTTATTAACCAAAATGTATGCAATGGTAAATTGAAGCACCTATGTTCAAACCTTAGCTATTCTTAGGAAATTTATGAGATTTTTTGTATTTGTAGACATTTGACAAGATGCGTGTCATTTTTGTTGTTTGTTAATAACACCTAACAATTATGAAACCTTTAATTGTCACATTAAGGTCACACACTTAGCAAAAGACAAAAAGGCCAAGTGGCACAATCCCTAAGAGGAGGCAAATGTGTAACAACACTTCTTGGAAACAAAACACAAAGCAACTACCTAAACCTACTCTAATCTAGCCTACTGCAACCATTAATGTTAAATGAAAACATTAACTAGAATTTTTAAAATAACTTCCTTTCCTACCTAATTTGTTACATTTTTCATGCCTTTGAATCAAGCACAAAGATAAAATTAAGGAATTACAATTTTTAAATTGCTTAATATTCACCTGCATGCCCAAAATTAGATAACTTTTTGGTTCATTGATAATATCTTTGGGCCATGAGAGAACATAGTTTTATTCTTTTTTTATATCATTTTCATGCTCTGAGGTGAACGTGACAAAAGAGATCTAACCATCCCTTTGCTAAGTAAGATGCCAAATAGGGCATCCTCTTGAAGGCATTGGGCTCAAGTGCTTGTAGCTACATTTTTCTTTGTCTACATCTTGTTTTCTCACATGGATTTCTCTTTCAGATTCTTCCAAAGGCTCGGGGATGAAGTTCATTTGTCATTTCTCATAAATTTCTGTTTTGTATGACAATTTCTTCATTTCTGTTATTGAGTAGAAAGCTTTAGTCATCATAGAATTGCAATTCATCCATCTCTTTCTCACCTTCCTCCTAGGTTGAGAGGTTTTTGAGAAGGTTTTTGGGAATAATTCTACCTTCATTCTTGATGTTTTCTTTATCATTAGAACTCACTCTGTGCACAAAATATTCACAAGGATCTTCCCTATCTTATTGTGAATCTGATATAGCTTCTAAGGCTGGTATAGATATTTCTTATTTTCTTTATGGTAGGCATGAGGCTTAGAGATGTTCATGTACTTGATCTCCTTATTCTTGAGACCAATTTGACCTCTAGACAATTGGTCCACTTTTGAAAAGTGAAATAGTGTTAGAAAGAGGCATCTGTGGAGGAAAGATCCTTTCCAAGAAAGATGAGGAAAATTGATTTCCTTGAGTCGATGAAAGTTCTAAAATAGGATTCTTTTCTTCACACACAAACATTTGTTGATTTTTTGCAGCAACTTGGGTATTAGGCCATTCACCTTGTCTCCTTTGTTCTTCCAATTGTTGTTGTTGCATGAAGGCATGATAAGCTAACTAATTTTGATATTTTAACTCTTCCTCTTCAATTGACCTTAATTCATTTTGAAAATCCTCCATAATCTCTTTGGTGCTAACATTAGTGGAACTATTTTCATTTGGGCAATAGATAACACAATGGGTTGACTGATGAAAAGCTTAGAGATACATGGGTGAGACTCCTTCATTCTCATAAAAATGAGGAAAAAATACTTTTTGATCAAAATATTCTCCTATGATTAAGCTGAAACATGAACAAAATCTTTCTACAGATTATCTTGTAAAGGGAAAGTGGTGCATACCCTTTGAGTCATGGCTATGTTGGAATACTAAAAATTGTTGAAAAGCTTCTTTTGACGAAATGCTTAAAAATACACTAGGCCTTTGACAATGAAAATCTAATGTCCCATTAGGTGTGCCAAGAAATAATGTTGATCCCTAAGAAGGCTTTCTTCTTAAAAAAGAGTAGTTTAGAAATTTCACAAATGTGGGGCTTACATGTAATCTGTAAAATAACCTCTGAGATTTTAGAATATGTCTCTTTGTTCAGAGGGGGGAATGAAAAAGGGGAGGAGGAAAAGATAAAAAAATCTAAATAGGGGCAAAATGTCAAACACAAAGCTTTTACAACACTTTTAATTCCCCTTTTGTAGAAATCACTAAGAAATTTGGATTCCCAAAAGCGAGCACATTGTACCACAGCCCTTCATTATTGAGAGGAGAATGAGATGCTCAAAGTAACACAAACATAGATCTGATTTTACTCTGAAATCTTATAATGATGTATATTGGGTAGGAAGTGTTGATGACAGGAAGAGTACAAGTGGTGGAGAATTTTTCCTTGGCTCCCGGTTAGTTGCACGATTAAATAAGAAGCAGGATTTTGTATCTTTATCAACTGCAAAAGTTGAGTACATTGCAGCTACTTCATGATACACTTAGTTACTTTGGATGAAACAAACATTGAAGGATATTGGTATGTTGTTTGAAGAACCTATCTCAATCATGTGTGATAATAAAAGTGTAATCAATATTTCTAAGAACCCATTTTTGCATTCCAGAACGAAGCATATTTCTATTCAATATCATTTCTTGAGAGAAAAATTATTCGACAATGAAGTAAAACTTGAATATGTACCTACCAAAGAGCAAGTTGCAGATATCTTTACAAAGGCTTTGTGAAAAGATACTTTTGAGTATCTCTAGCATATGTTGGTGGTCATACCCCTTACTGGTTTGAACTAAGTGCATTTTGAAGTACTTTAGTCTATGATATTTCATGTATATTTTAGTCTAGGCTAATGTTTGAGGATTCCTCTTAGGGGGGAGCTATGTGAATTGTGAGTTGATTGTTGTTGTTCACCTTTGTCTTTGATGTCAAAGGGGGAGAGTTTGTGGAGATTTTTTGGGAAGTCTTGTTGAGCGAGTTGTTGGAGAAATTGTTTGTCATTGATGAATGTTACCATCAATGACAAAGGGGGAGATTGTTGCAAATGTGAAGTTGCTTAATGTTTCAATATGGTTGTCATTGATATCAACGTATTGATTCTGTATTTTTGTATCCGCATGTTGTAGATGTATTCATAATGTGTTGGCATATTGTTGGATATTGCTTTGAGATTCTACTCTCATGTTTTGGTGGTTTGGAAGTTGTGCTCTGGAAGTCTATGCAGTGATTGTCTAGCAGAGTTTGTAGAGTTCCGCATTGCTCAACATTTATAGTTATCTTGTTGCGTTTTTGGATTTTTATATGATCATGCATGTATCTTTGTTATTCTTATTTGAAAAGTGTTGATGTGCTTCAGAAATGTATTTTTGGCTATGTTCTTTCATGGTTCGGTTAACCTCGGATTTTCTATCTTTTAGTTCAGTGATTGCAACATTTGGATAATGTGTTGTTGCATTGTGGTCCGGTCCACTTCTCATTCCTTTCCACCATGGGAATGCTTAGTGAAGACCTATTTTGAATTGTGTTTTATTATCTCCTTAGCCGACTTTGAAAATCTATTTTGGAGATCAGTATATATAAAGAATGGTTGTAATGAAATACATATAGAACGATTCGTAGAAAGAAGGTGATTGTAAAAGGAAGATCTATCTTGTTGATGCAAAATGGTTGATCAATATGGTTGTATCTTGATGTTGTTTGGTACGGTGGCACTGAGCCTATGGTTTTTTCTGACATTGCAGTAGTGTGGTAGTTGTGCCCTTGTGGTGGATTCTTTCTTTCTTCCTCTAGGTAGTGAGCCCCCATTTTTTTGGAATTTTTAGCCAGGAAGTGAGCCCACTTGCAGTGCGCATTATAGTAGTGATCCATCTTTGTAAAAATCACCTTAACCAGTGTCACCCTAATAAGTGTTTTCATATTGAAAACTAACATTCTTTGTGGTTTTTCCCTTTTGGGGTTTCCCATGTCATATCTAGTGTTTCATATGTGTGTTCTTGTTGGCATTATGATTATGTGATGTCATTTATATCAAAATCTCGTGGTCTGGATTAGGTTTGGATGTACTATGTTGGGCAGAAGTATTTGGATAATGTGTGTTGACTATTTGAAGGTTTCCCAGATTTACTGGATGTTCTGGCTTTTCAAAAAATGTTATTCGGTGCTACTTTTGGGTCCGGATCGATCTGAAGCTCGAGGTTTTTTAGACCGGACATTGAAGTTGTGTAATGGTAGTTATATAGCATGCAGATAATGTTTGGGATCTAGCTTTGGTGATATATGTAATGTGTTGACATGTTTGATGAAGAACATAAGGTATACTTCCCATTTCTTCCCACCACCAGAATGATTAGTGGAGACCTATTTTAGATCTTTGTCTCAGCTGACATTGAGGATTACATTTTTATGGAGATAATATATGTAGGTGTATGATTTGATAAGTTGAAGTGTGGCTTTTTGTGTTAAAAACATGCGAGATTGAAAGAATCCAGTTCTTGTGTGAGTATAGTGTTGCAGATTATTACTCGAAATAGTTCTGATAGTGTAGATTGTGTTTCAGTGGTGGATTCTCTTTCTTTCTTCTCCGATAATGAGCCCTCCGGTAGTGGGTAGTGAGCCCATCTACAATGAGCACCTTGGGAGTGAACCATATTTTGTAAAAGTCACCTTAATCGGTCTCACCTTAACCGGTGTTTATATACTGAGAATTAGCATTCTCCATGGTTTTTCCCTTCTTGGGTTTTCTACGTAAATTCTGGTGTTTCTTGTGTCTGATCTTTTGTGTATATGCTCATTTTATCAATTTTGCTAATTGTTTCATATTTGTTAATTAAGTCTAAAAGAAAAATTTATTGACAACTAATTCAACCCCCCCTCTTCGTTGCCCAAATATTCAATAATTGGTATCAGAGCTTTGGTTCCTTGATATAAAGCTTAACCACTTGAGGTAGATCCTGATCCGATGGCACACAAATTATCTATTCATATCTTTGAAGGCTTTGATTATAATTTTTGGAAAGTAAAGATGAGGGGTTATCTGGTTTCTCTAGGTTACCACACTTGTAAGGTTGTGGAGACTAAGTATGTTCTACCAACGAATGGTCTTAACACTCTAGATGAGATTCAAGCCTATGAAGAAAATGAAAAAGCAAGGTATTATATCTTTAGTGCATTATTAAAAACTGAATTGAAAAAAGGTTATTTCTTTGAATACTGCTTATGAGGTTTGACAGAAGCTGAAAGATATTTGTGAAGGAAATGAGAGAGTTAAGCTAACAAAGAGACTAACAACTAAGAAAAGATATGAAAATTTGAAGATGGAAGAAGGAGAAGACATTTTAAGCACAGTGAATGAAATCAGAGAACTCAGAGGCACCTTGAATGATGAAGATGTGATTGACAAAATCCTAATGAGATTAGTGGTAAGATTTAGTGATAAGATCTCAGATATTGAAGAAACCTATGATCCAAATAAGTTTACGAGAGAGCAGTGTTTGGGTACCTTGACTACATTTGAAGTAAGAAAGTGTGGAAAGGACAAAGACAAATCAGAGACCACATTCAAAGATTTTGAAGATGGTTCGGACGATGAAGAGAGCTCAGATGAAATGGAAGCAAACTTTGTAAGAAAAATGAAGAAAAGCACTGCCAAGTACAAAGGTATGTTACCCTTTGAGTGTTTTAGATGTGGAAAGATTGGTCATATTGCAACTAGATGTCCGGAAAAGGGAGCTAGACAAAAGTTCAAGGAGAACAAGGGAAAATTCAATAAGAAATCCTATTATGTCAAGGATGATGCTATCATTTTAGATGATTAATCGAACTATGAGGATGGTGATTGGTTGTTTCTAGTAGAAAAGGATATTCTCAAGTTTGATATTTCTAAGACTATTGCTAATGCATTTCATGCTAGAAGAGATAAGAATGAGTGGTGATAGTGGATGTTCAAATCATATGACTGGTGATAAGAGTAAGTGTATAATGCTTGAAAAATATGATGGAGGTTCTATTAGGTTTGGAGATGATCAAAAAACATAAATTATTGGGATTGGTTCAATTATTTTTTATGGAAAACATAACATAGACAATGTTTGTTATGTGAAGGGCTTGCATCATAATCTCTTGAGTGTTGGATAGATGGGACAATGGATGTGAAATCTGGAAGGAGTCCGAAATGGTTATTGCAGTTGGAAGAAGGACAAATGGAAATATGTATCAACTGGAAGGAGCTACAAAACACTACTTGATATCATAACTTGATGATAGCTAGCTATGGCACTAAAGGATGTGTCATATCAATTTTGACAACCTAGTGCATATCAGTTCAAGGAGTGTAGTAAGAGATTTACCCAAATTGACTAAATCAGAGAACACCATTTGCAAGGAATGCCAAGCAGGAAAGCATACTAGAAGCACATTTAGAGGAAAGGAGTACTCATCTATCAGATTACTGGATTTAATTCACACAAATATTTGTGGTCTGACCTGAATAAGGAGCTTGCAAGGTGAAAGGTATTTCATTTTATTGATTGATTATTATTCTAGAATGACTTGAGTTGCATTTCTAAGAGAAAAATCTAAAGCATGAGAAAAGTTCAAGATATTCAAGGAAAAAGTTGAGAATGAGGTTGATAGGAAAATCAAGTGTTTAAGGTCTGACGGAGGAGGAGAATTCATTTTGAATTATTTCAATGACTTATGTGAGAAACATGGCATCAAAAGATAATTATCTACCTCACAGACACCACATCAGAATGGTGTAGTTGAAAGGATGAACCGAACTATATAAGAGGTAGCTAGAACTATGATGAAAGGATCAGAGTTACCAAAATTTTACTAGAGAGATTCAATTCATACAACATCATACACTCTTAGCAAAATTTTGTATCGAAGGAAATATTGTAAGACATCTTATAAACTTTAGTATGGTAGAACTCCGACATTGAAATATTTCAAAGTATTTGGAAGCAAGTTCTATATCCAAAGAGATGAGGATAATCTTGGAAAGTTTGATAGAAAAACAGATGAAGGAATATTGTTGGGTTTATTGAACAACGAGCAAAGCATATCGATGTTACAACAAAAGATTGAATAAGATTGTTGAAAGTGCAATTGTAAAGGTTGATTAAAGTACCACAAAGGATTCAGAAACTATAGTAGGATATGAATGTGATGAGCCTAAAGAAGACAAAAATAAAAAGGAAAGAATAAGTGAAGAAAAGAATGATCAAGATGCTCTAGAATCTACATCCAAGAATCCAAGGTATGTCCACAAGAATCACTCAGAAGAACAGAGTATCGGAGACAAAAGAAAAGGTGTTATCACAAGAAGCAAGGCAACACAAGAACAAGTCTTGTTGTGTTTACTATCTAAAACTAAGCCAAAGACAATAGAAGAAGCTAGTAATGATTAGAATTGGATGAAGGTAATGAAAGAGGAACTAGATTAGATTGAGAAAAAACTGGACATGGGAATTAGTCAATAGATCGAAAGACAAGAATGTGATAGGAACTAAATGGGTATTCTAGAACAAGGTGGATGAAGATGGAAAGGTTGTAAGAAATAAGGCAAAGTTGGTTGCAAAGAATAGACTTAGATTGAAGGCATTTATTTTGATAAAACTTATGCCTTACTTGTATGGATGAAGGCAATCCAGATGATCCTGACGTTTGCAACATTTAAGAACTTCAAAGTGTATCAAATGGATGTCAAATCAACATTCTTGAATGGAGAATTAAAAGAAGAAGTTTACATTGAACAACCAAAAGGTTTAAGGTTGAGAGATGATACAAACATTGTTTGTAGACTGAAAAAGGCATTGTACAGACTAAAGCAAGCCCCTACGGCTTGGTATGGAAGACTAGACAAGTATCTGATTGATCAAGGATTTCAAAAAGATTCAGCTGACAACAATTTGTACTTCAAAACTGATTCAGGTAAAACCTTAATTGTAGTAGTGTATGTTGATGATACAATCTTTGGTGAAAATGAAGGTATGTGTAGAAGATTTGCTGATGAAATATAGAAAGAATTTGAAATGTCCATGATTGGTGAGATGAATTTTTTTCTCGGTTTGCAAATTAATCAGAATGATAAAGGAATTTTCATTTTTCAATCTAAGTATATCAAAGAGTTGTTAAAGAAGTTTTTGTCGGAGAGTTCCAAACTGGTGTGTACACCTATGACCACCAGATGCAAGTTAACCAGGGATGATAAATCACCTAAGGAAGATGCAAGTTAGTACAAATCAATGATTGGAGGACTATTATATTTGACTAATACCAAACTAGATATCATGTATGCAGTATGTTTGGCAGCCAAATTTCAGCAAGAACCGAAACAATCTCATGTTGTGACGATAAAAAGGATTTTCAGATATCTTAAGGGCACAAAAGAGTTTGGTTTGTGGTATCCTAGGAGTTCATATTTTACCTTGATATATTATATAGATGCAGACTGGGTCAAATGTATTGATGACCAAAAAAGTATAAGTAGAGGAGCATTCTTCCTTGACCCTCGGTTGGTTGCTTGGTCGAGTAAGAAGAAAGACTCAGTATCTTTGTCTACAGTAGAAGCAGAATACATTGTAGCATCTTCTTGTTGCACTCATATTCTATGGATGAGGCAGACTTTAAAGGATATTGGTGTAAATTTTGATGACCCTATCTCAATCATGTGTAATAATACTAGTGCAATAAACATTTCAAAGAATCCAGTACAACATTCCAGAACAAAGTATATATCAATCAGGTACCACTTCTTGAGGGAAAACGTTTTGGATAATGAGGTTAGACTTGAGTATGTATCTATAAAAGAGCAAATTGTAGATATATTTACTAAGGAATTGTGCAAAGATACTTTTGAATATCTTTGGCATAAGTTAGGGGTATTACCCCTTTCCAATTTGAACTAATGTGCATTTTTTTATGTGCTTTGGTCCAATGAGCAACCTGTATATTCTTTTCTGGACTAATGATTGTGTGCTTCCTCTCAGGGGGAGCAGGAGTAATCTTTTCAGGGGAATTTTTGTCTACCTTTGTCACTGTTGTCAAAGGGGAGAGAGAGAGAGAGAGAGAGAGAGAGAGAGAGAGAGAGAGAGAGAGAGAGAGAGAGAGAGAGAGAGAGAGAGAGAGAGAGAGAGAGAGAGAGAGAGAGAGAGAGAGAGTTTGCATGATGATTTGATTGATGTTGTTGATGGATGTTGCCATCAATGACAAAGGTGGGATTGTTAGCATTATGATTATATGTTGTCATTTATGTCAAATCTTGTGGTTTGGATTAGGTCCAAATGTAGTATGTTGTGCAAAAGTATTTGGATAATGTGTGTTGAATGGTTTAAGGTTTCCTGGATTTACCAAATGTTTTGGATTTTTTGAAAAATATTATTCAATGCTACTTTTGGGTCCAGATTGGTCTGAAGTGAGGTTTTTTGGACTGGACATTGAAGTTGTATAATGGCAATTATATAGCATGCAAATAATGTTTAGGTTCTGGCTTTGGTGATATATGTAACGTGTGATATGTTCGATGAGGAACGGTGTAATAAGGTCTACTTCTCATTTATTCCCACCACTGGAATGATTAGTGGAGACTTATTTTAGATCTTTGTCTCAACTAACATTGAGGATTATGTTTTTTCAAAGACAGTATATGTAGGTATATGATTTGATAAGTTGAAGTGTGGATTTTTGTGTTGAAGACATGCGAGATTGAAAGAATCTAATTGTTGTGAGTATAGTGTTGTGGATTGTTACTAGAAGCAGTTCCATCAATGCATACTATGTTTCAGTGGTGGATTCACTTTCTTTCTCCAGTTGTGAGCCCTTCGGTAGTGATCCTTTCTGGGTAGTGAGCCCATCTATAGTGAGCACCTTGGCAATAAGCCATCCTTTGTAAAAATCACCTTAATCGGTGTTTATATATTGATAATTAGCATTCTCTATGGTTTTTCCCTTCTTGGGTTTTCCACATAAATTCTAGTGTTTCTTGTGTTTGATCTGTTTTGTGTATAGGCTTTCACATTTTATCAATTTTGCTAATTATTTTGGATTTGTTAATTAAGTCTAAAAGAAAATTTTACTATCAACTGATTCACCCCCCCTCTCAGTTTCTTAAATATTCAACAGTTCTTTCGTGTACATATTTTCTTATGGTTAAATTAATTTGTACTAGATTTGTTTCCATGGGAAAAGTAATATATTTCTTATTATACAACTGATTTACGCCCCTCTTAGTTGTCTGGAATATTCAAAACTTATAATTTTTCATAAGAAAGGGGATTACAAGATATGTCCTATTCCAAAGAGTTGAACCCTTATTAGAGAAATACCTGCAAGCTTTATATAATTCTTCACCAAAAAGATCAGCTCGATTTTTTATTCCTCCTTTTTGGCATAGTTGTTGCATGTTCTCAATGGACATCAATCATGATGGTCATTGCAAGTGCCTTCACATGAGGGATCCTTGCATTATTTTCTCTTCTCAAATCAAGGTATGAGTGCCACCTGGAGATTTCATCAATTAAAGACAAAGAACTTCAACATGCCCCTTCTTTTAGCACCTTGGCAACTAATATCAATAATTGATTCAATCTTAGGTTCATTGCACATCTAGATTCATTAATGGTTTCACACATACTGGTAGACATGGCACTTCCTTGGGACTACTTAAGATGATTTTTCTTGACTAAAGCTTAGACCTCCACACAACCTCCATGCATCCCACTCCTGATGGGAGTATAATAATAGGAAAGAATTTGTGCCACGCAACATGATGGTGAAAATTTGTGGAGCTTTTCCTCTGCTTTCATTTTATTTCTCCATATGCTCTACATTTTGAAGGCTTTATAAAACATTTTCTTTCCAGGATATAAAGTTTTTGAAAGAACACAAGGAAACCTTTCATCCTACTTTTGAACATGTGGCATGCTAGTGGAAAGACCTTTAAGCTTTATCCTCTTTGGTATTTCATTTCTCCATAAGATCCCCACATCAAAGGCTTTTGAGAACAAGGGACTTCACAATTTTTTGCACACCTTTAGAAATGAGTCCACGAGGATCATAAATTTGTTAGATTGAATTTGAGTTTGATCAAGCTATAGTCAAAAAATCTACAGAAGGAATTATTATTAATCCATGTTTGGTCCTCTTTATCCTGTATTCATATTGTGTGGACTTAAACACAACTTCACTTGAATTCATTCTCTAAAATTTGTACTCCACTTGCACTCCATTCTTCTTTTGAAAATTTATTTGAGACATAATTATGCCCTAGTATGATTCCCTCCTTTTTCCTCTTATTATGGTTTGACTACTTCTAATTATTGGTTCTCAACACCCCTTTTAATTCATTTTTATCTTCCATCCTATCCACTAAGTATGTCACCCGACACATTATCCATGTTCTCATTCATAGGCATTAATAATTCTAATCTAAGATTTTATTGACACCTCCTTAGGTATTTTCGTCCACATGCTAACCACCTCGTGTGGTATATTATATAATTTTCATTGGTTCATTACTTCTATATTTTGTTTTTGATACTTTTTCTCACACAATTATATTTCCTTATTTTACCCTAGGGGTAGGTTGGACCCATTTTTCACCCTTGGGATCTCAATACAAGCCTTACATGATCAAACTCTTCTCGCTTAAATTAATTTCTATTCACTTTGTCACCACAAAAATGTCATTTTATTCCTCTCCCTTCATGATTATATATTGTATCCTACCGTTTCTTTAATTTATTTTATTATTTTTCATGCCTTCTTTCATTATGTTATAAATTCTCACCAATATTTCTTATTCCTTTGACCTTTTTAAGTTTAAATTCACATTTTTATATCTCCTCTACTACTTCTTATGCATTCATATTCCTTATACATTTTAGTTTTCATAAAAAAAAATTGTACTCCTAGGTGCACCAACTCAATCATCATTTTAAAGATCATATATCTTACATTCATACCTACACCTTTCCTTTATAGTATATCCATTGCTAGAGTGTGCTCTCCCTTTTCGAACAATCATAGATCCTTCCTTTTTTGAGCTCTACCATCTATGTGACATCATGCCTTCATGAAAATTAATACTCCATAACTTGAAACCACTTCATCATCCCCATATCCCCTTCTATACCTAAGAATCTAGGTCCCCCACATCCACGTCCTCCTTTACATTATTCTATTCTCCCTCTATCCTTGTCTCATCTATATCAAATCTAGTTCATCCACTATTTTATAATCTTTTCCATAGACTAAAAAGTTTGGATACCCTTCTCCTTAATCTCTACCAAAATACTGACTTCATGTATTGTGTATATGCATGAACTTATGATGAAAAAAATATCTCTTAGCACATACTACCAACATCCGTTTCGTTAGACTATTTCAACACTATTTTTTACCAATGATTATAAATATCCATCAACTACAAAGTTTGGATGCCCTCCTCCTTAATCTCTACTAAGGCAATCACTTCATTTTATATTAATATATTATCATTCCTCTAACCTCATGACTAATGTTTTAAACCTCAAATGTATAAACCTCTATCATTTTGTACAATCTTTCTCTCCTATAGGAATCTACTATACTTTGTATCTCTTCCTTAGGTAGTTTGATTCACAATTTAGTATTTGTAGGTTTCTCCACTACTTGAAACTCTAGGTCATTTATTACTATGACTCTTAATAAAAATTATATGTATTTGTTAGACACAATGGATCACTGAGAGGTGAGGGGGGGCGAATCAGTGATTTAAGCACTTTTTCTTCAACAGGGATATATCGGTAATATATAAAACAAACTGAGTGCTAACTGGTAGCTCAAACAGTGCAAACAAAGTGTGTGAAATTATTTTCTATAACATCAACGTAACTTATACACAAGAATGCATCACACACCATTAGATATACATAGAAAACCCAATGTGGGAAAAACCTCAGTGAGAATAGCTGTTGGAGATCTTCTGCTCCAATCTAGCCTCACAATGTAAAAGATCTGATTACAATTTTAGGGAACCAACCCAAGGAGCACCAACCCTTGATTTATGAGCACCGACTCAAAGGAGCACCAACCCCTGCATAATTTATAGGCCACAACCTAAAGGAGCTACAACCCCTGCACTAAGAACCAGCTTAATGAAAACAATATAAAAATCAGTTATACAAATGAGATCCCTGTTACAAACGAAGTTTTGCAACCTTACAAAATTTTGCTTTGTCGGTTTCAACCTTACCCGTCTGTGCTTCCTCCATACACTCAGCAACTTTTCTTTGTTGCTGATTCTAACTTTTCTAAATCTCCTCTCACAATATCTTTGCAATTCAACTCACACCGATCACTCTTTATCAGATGTTGCTTCCTTCAGATTTTCACCTCTGCATCCTATGCTAACTCTGTCGGTTTGTTTCTTACACCAGTTTACCTTGCCTCTCCTTACCGGTACAATCTTCTCTCATAAACACTTCAAGTGTTTATCTCTTTGGCTCTCAGACAACAATTTCACACTTACCTTCACTCTATAGCAACACCGATTGCAGTCTCAAGTTATCATTTTAATCTTGAGCTTTCCCGCCAAAAATCAATTCAAACTAAGGGCGGTTAGGGTTTCCTTCTTCCGACCAAATCCGCATCCGATCTGATCTGATCCATCTTGGATCGATCACCTACATTGGAGGAATGCATCTGTATGCGTTTTCCATCATCCAATGCATATTTGCTAAAGATAGCAATCCCGGCCATGATTTTCGGCCTTGAAATCTGTCAACTCATTTATAGCCCAGTTGTTTCCTTCTCAAGGTCCTCTTGCAATTTGTTTCTTTGCTTCGATCCAGGCGCCAACAACTCCCTGAACTTTCTTTGTCATTCATTCTTCCTCGAGCCGCATCAATTTGTTATCATCCCATAATTTGTGGTTGTTTCATTAATGTCGACTAACTGTTCCAACAAGTATGTCAATGTAGACTTCACCAACCTCTGCATGCTTGCCACCTTAGCTCCACATGGCATCGTATTGGTCATACACTTAGCTCACCGACACAAGTTCAATTTACACTTGAACATTCAACAAAGTCATACCGACACAAGCCCTTACCGTTGAGACCTTCTCCTTCTGCTAACCTATAGTGCACACTACACCGGTAGCACATCTTCACCTCCGGTGGTTTGTGATCATTTTAACATTCTACCTCTTCATCATAAACAGGTAGCCAACATTCAAACCGGTTACAACTTGTCATGCCAACACACAACTTCATATCACCTCTTATCGGTGATGTTACTAACAGTCTCAAAACCTACTTGTCTTCCACCATACCGGTTTCATGTTAATCTTCCTTATGCCTGTTCAGCCTTCTTCATACCGAGTGACATACCTTTACCGATAGCCTGCAATACCGATTGACATCAATGAAAAATCAATGCCAGCAATATCTTCCCCCCTTGTGAATCACTATTATGAGGTAATAATAAATAATCCTACATAGTTTGCTTCTTTGAGCGATTTAGTTATAGATATTTAACCTAGTCTTTGATATATAATATGTCATAGTTGTTGGTATATTATCATACTTAGGTGCTTAGTTGACTTGACTATGTGGCATATTGCCCATGTGGTAAGTTAGGTATAGTGGTAGGTAGGATATTTGTCCTTTATATACCTCCACTTCCTTCCTATGTACTCACTCATTTCAATGCATCATCATCATTTGTTTGTAATTATCTCTCATTTTTTGTTTATAGTTTCCTAGTGTTTTGGCTAAATATCACATGGTATTAGAGCCTTTTCTAGTACAACTGATATGTAAATGAATTTGCAAGAAATTTCATATGGAAGTTGGAAATTGTCTTCCATCTTAAGTGTCAATTTGATGTCTTGATTGTGGCATTAAAGTTACCTAGTTATTTGCTTAGAATATCAGACCTACCATGAAGGTTCATTGAATAAAGCTTAATGTGCATTAAAATATATGAAAACATGCAAATTGATGGTGATGCTTTGTAGTATTTTTGCATGAAGCATTCCGTTGCAATTTGATCTCTCATTTGACTTCTCTAGGGGCAGATCAATGATTTGAGTGCCAAAGTGATAATTCTAACTTTCAACTTGTATCTCCAAACTAGAATTGGCTATGTTTGGCATCTCAAATATACTTTATGTGTCTTGGATCCCTACCATTTAGTAGCCTTTCATACAAATTCAGTTCGATTGACTTGCTAGAAATGTGGATTTGTCTTATATTAGATTCAAATATGTTGGGGGTGAGTATGTATTTTCTTTGATCCTGTTTGGCCACCAAAATCAAAATTCAAAATTTTGGTTTTTTATTTGCCTATCATTCCTCACATTTGCATTTTCTTCAATTTAATAGTGATCATCGAAATCTTCTTTTGACAATTCAAAATTGTTGTGAGAAAAACCAATGTTTGAAAGGGAGCTTACCTCCACCACTCTACCATTCCCTATTTTCTCTCTCAAACTTGTAAAATCAAATAATTTGTAATTGTATATTATGAAAGGTGTTTTAATTTTTTTTATTAAATTATAAAAGGATTTTTTTGGGTGGTTTCTATTGTGAATCAATGAGGGTACTCTTTGTTGTTTATTGTTTATAATTATGCCTCCTCATGTATTGGAAGCTAAATGTAATTACTGTAGGAATACAAATCATACCACATATGATAGATTGCAAAGACAACTTAATGATTTGAAACTTCTTTATAAAATTCATCAGTTGCAACAACTTTGCATTACAAAAGGCATCAATCTACATAATTATTTTGAACCAACATCAATATATTTAATTAAAGACACTCATTCATCTCCTATTACTTCATCTTTGGATTCAATTTGTTTGGTTTAGTAGGGTACCAATCATCTTCCAAATGTACTCAAAACACATTTTTTCCAAAAAACACATCTTTTCTTGTAGAGTCCTACATTTTCAACTTGGAGGACACCATCAAGGAAACTTTTATCTTCTTTCCTAGCAAATACTATGGATTTGCATCATTTTCTTTTGATGTTATGGGTGCATCCTTAGACCCTCTCGTTCCATCTCTACATCATCTTTTATCACTATTTAACATTGGTGTAGAAATATTTGGCAACATCTAGAGGGGTCATAACTATCTTTGAGCAATGATCAACAATGGTCTTGATCAGATTCTAGATCACCATCTTCATCATTGTTCCCTAAAATACTTTATTTTATTATAGTACCTTTTGACATCAACATAAAGACAATTGATCAGAGTTCAGAGACATTATATATCTTGAATTTTATTCTCTCAAATTACTTTTAGGATTGGGAAGATAATTTGCATACATTGTGATTTTATTTATTCTTGAAAGGAGGAGTGTTGTTCATCAATCTCATAACATCTTCAAAATCCATTGTTCAACATCTACTATTACTGTAGGAGTTTATTCTTTGAGGATGGTTGCATGTTGATCTCCCTCTCTCTCCTTGGAATTTTTTTTCCTCATATGGGGCTTTGTACTTCTCGTACATCAGAGAGCTTATTTTCTCTTGCTTAGGGGGAGTTTTTCCCACAAGGTTTTCTCTTATTTAATATATTCTTTGTATTTAGGTTGCTTATTAGGATTTAATGCTAGTATGCACTATTTTACCTCACCTAAGCTATGCTTAAGAGGGGTGTTGGTGTATAATCATACTTAGTGTTGAGGTGTCCTACCTACGTGACATCTTGCTCATGTGGAAAGTTAGGTAGGGTGGTAGGTAAGATATTTGACCTCTATATACCTCTACTTATCTACTAATTTATTCACTCGTTTTAATGCATCATCATCACTTATTTACAAATCTCTCTCATTTTTGTTTTTTATTTATTTTTGTCTAGTATTCTTGGGACCAATGCCTAAAAACAATAAGACCCACTCTTTTCCCTCACCCACGATATTCTTAAGGGTGGGTGTTGGTTTATAATCATACTTAGGTTCTTAGGTGGCTTTCCTAGTAGGTAGGTAGTTATGGACAGAGGTAGGACTCGCAATACTAACCAAAGATAGGGTTGTAATAAATGAGTGCATAGCCATAAAATCTAAGAAATAGATAGAAATAAATTAGATTTATTTCATTAATAAGATCTCTATTTAATTAACATAATAATCAATTTAGATCTAGATATAGATACGTTCACACATATGTGATATTTTAATTAGCTTACACTATTCTCTAAATTATAATTTACTCTAGGGTTTAAAAGGCCACAAAGTCCAACAACCTACAACCCTTTATTTTTTCTTGTCTTGGATTAAATAGTTGTTCTATAAAAATATCCTAGCCTCCATATATTTAGCACTCAAATTCTCTCTACCATCAAGTCCTCTTATACCTACTCCTACAATAATTTTTAACAATTTTATATTATTTAACGCCTTTTTTAATGCTACTAATTTCATTTTACTCTTCTAATATCATCATACCAAATTTATTTGATTTCTAATATTTTTCATGTCCTTTTTATTGGACCATGAGTGGAGTCCTTTGATAACCCACATTTGAATTTCTTCATCTTCCTAATACTAATAATACAATCTAACTCATGTACTCCATCATACGATCTCCTCCAATGTGGAGGTCTCCACTCATTCACACCTATACCCGGATAATAAGTAACTACATTAAATTACTTAGTTTGTTACACACACACACACACACACACACACACACACACACACACACACACACACACACACAGATATATATATCTGAGTATGAGCTTGATAACAATCCTGGGTTGGCCGGGTGTGGCGGAGTGGCTAGGAATCACTTTGGTCTGTTGGTTTCCGCAGTGGCACTCCCCCTGGGCACCCAGGCCAACCACTACGCGAAAGCCAGTGCTGCCCACATTGGGCTACAAATGGCTAAAAGCGAGGGGTTTACTAAAGTGTGGCTGGAGTCTGACTCATTACATACTGTCAACTGCCTGAGTGGACGCACGGATCCTAGCGGGACGATTGCGAGTCTGATCAAGGACTACTGAAATATAATTAATGAGATGACAGATTTCAAAATCTCGCACATATACTGGGAAGGAAATAAGGTGGCAGATCTACTGGCCAATCTAGTGGTGGGATATGTGGCAACCAACTGGTGGAGTAGCAGGGATGCTTTCCCCAAAAATCTGTGCGATCTGGCATGTAATGATTACTGCGTTAATCAATGACCCCTCATCATGAAATGACTGAGTTGATGGGGAAATGACCCTTTCTATTTTTCCCTAATAAAAAATCTAGAAACCTCCTCGGTGACTAGATTTCTTATCTCATTGTGTGGTTTTTCTGCTACTGTTTGGATATCCTTTGGGTGTGACCCATTTTCTGCGACTAGTTGGTGCTAGTGAGCCCCTTCTCCTATTATTTGGTGACCAGGAGCATAATGGGAGGGGATAAGAATAGACAAGAGCCCTCTACTTGCGAGAAGTGGAAAAATAATAAAGATGTCTGGCAAGAAGTCATCGATGGTGGTCTCATCCCCAACCTAGACCAGCATCACGACCCCTCTCCTATGATTACGGAGGCCTTTGTTAACAGATGGAAAAAAGGGAGTCTCAGGGCTTATGGTGCCGATTATCAGATTGATGAAACTTTGGTGGTGACTGTCACTGGTCTGGCTATGACTGGAAGAAGATTTTACATGGATAGAAAAACTGGGGAGGATGACTTGTCGATTTTATTTGACAAAGACAAGGAGCGCTCTAGAGTCACCAAGATGGCCGATGGAGGCTATAATAGAAAAGACCTCATGGCCCCATGGGCTGACATGGCTGATTTTATAATGAGGTATATCACCCTCAATGGCAGGTATGCAAGCATATTTTCCTACCATTTCACTATCTTAAATCATTTTTGGCATGATAAAATTATCTGTGTTCCCTACTATCTAGCCTCCTTCCTTGAGAATAGCCTGGTGCTTATTTCTCCTAGGATGGTTAATCATGAATCTCGATTACAAACCTTTTCAGAATTTTTACTTGATGATGGTTCTAATCCTTTGGTTGTTAATCACACTTAGTGTGAAATTTGATTTTGAGGAGAATTTTGGCTACTTGAACTTGGGTATTCTCACATTAGATCCAGTTATTGATCCTTCCATTCCTTCTCCTCCATCTACTATTTCTTATAAGGATACTTGTGTTGCTACATTCATGGCTACTTATGATTCAATACAATAGGTATATATTGTCTTCTAGATATAGATACTTGCGATGACTACTTGGCATACATTGCAGGTTTGTTTGTTGAGTCTCATATTTCAATCTTAGATGAAAATATTTATGAAATTCATCCTCTCTTTGATGAAGTTGATCCTTCAATTGTTGTAGATAAACCTTTGGATCCTCTTGTTCATTCTCCACATGATCATTCATCACATCTCAACATGAGTGTGAATACTTTTGAGCATCATTTGGAGGAGGCACCTTTATCTTCAAAGGAGATACTTGAGTCTTTGGATCTTGTTCTACATATGTCTCTACTAGCTTCTAGATTGTCATCTTCATCAGTGTGGCCTAGAATGCCTAATTTGAAAGTGACAGTTTGCAACATCAATATTGAGACACATGAGCAATTTTTTAAGACTTCATACATTTTGCACTTTCTTCCTCCATGTTCCTTTCAAGAATGGGAAGACAGTCTACATACACCTTGGTTTTTTTCTTTATGGAGAGGAACATTGTTTGACGATCATGATCCATCTTCTACATTTAGTTTCAAGCATCAACCATTGGCACAATTAACTATTTGAAGGGAGGTTACATAGTCTTCCTTATCCTTTCTACTTTAGAAGGGGTTTCTTCCTTCTATGGGATTCTTTCTTATGTTTGGATACTTATTTTCTTTTCTCTCTTTTAGACAGGAGTTTTGTCCTACTATATTTTCTCCCTTTTTCCATTTATGAGATATTTTTTTGTACATGGGTACCTAACATGGCCTTGTTGGTATGGACATATTTATGTCTTTTCACCCACCTAAACTATGCCAAAGTGGGGGTGTTAGTGTAGGTTTTTATTTTCCTTATACTAGGGAATATTCATTTTTCTTACACAAATTATTAAGCTTGCCTAGGTTTATATTAGAATGGTTAGGATGAGGACATGTGGCATAATCCTTCAATCACATGTGTCACTCATACCCACCTTTTGGTAGTTGAGTTACACATGCTCTTTTGGATTTATTTGCAACCTCCGATAACCATTTATTTCTCATTACCTAAGTTGGCATAACCATGTAATCTATCAATTACCAAGTAGGTAAAACTCCTCTTATTTTGGGCAGATGGGAGTTATTATCCCTCTTGGAATTATTTGACCAATATTTTTCTATATAAACAAACCTCACCTCTCCTTATGCTAAGTTCACTAGCTCACTTGATTATGAGTGCTATTTTAGTTCTAAGGGGGTGTTGAGATTTTTTCATCTATAGATTTAGTCTTTCTTTCCTTCAATCATTTTAAACTTGGGTTGCTTCATAGCTAAATCTAAAATGAAAAATTTGAAAAGAATAAAAAAAATTAGGGGAGAATCATTCAATTCTCTACTCATTTACCCTTTTTAATAGATAGTTTTTGGTTACATAATTTTTTTCCTCTTAGCCTCTTTTGCAAGAATTTTGGCCTATTTGTAGGCTCCATCATGACCTATTTTAACCTTTTTTCTAGGCAATTTGTGGCCATCATTAGCCTATTTGTTGGTTTTATATCATTTTTTGGTGGATCTAAGTTCTCTACCAAAAACCCTTAAAATAACCCTTCAAAGCATTCATGAAGACTTGGTGTTTCTAAAGAGGCATTCTTGGTAAAAACCCCACATGGGCACATTTTTTGTCATTTTTTACTTCATCAACACTGGGGTATACAACTTCTAGGTTTCTTTGTAGTGCATATTGTGTCCCTATGCAAATTTGTGCCCTTCTCACAATGATTGGACTCTAACACATCTATAGACAACATCATCAAACACTATGGATATGTCCAAGTGGAAATCCTAGTCACACTCAACCTAGTTCACTTTGGTGTGCATATTCATAAATTTGTGGATAAGCTAGGGTTGTCTTTCCCCATAGGTACCTTCTTTATTTTTGTTGGTTGTGATCTTTTTGTATAACATCATCATCAAAAATAGGTTTATATTCTATATTTGGCTCTAATTGATATTTATTTTAACTTTTTGGAGGAAGAAGTGTTTTTTTCAAAGAAGTTTGATGGCTCTTAAGGGCTTGACTTTTGTTGGAAGATCGAGCCTTTGTTGATGAGTTATTGGTCACCAATATCAACCTACATTTTTTAGACTTGCTTGAAAAATAAAAGGGGAAAACTACTATAACTATTTTTTTTGGACATTAATTAGGCATGAGTTGGAGTTTATTCACACATTCCAAGTATTTGTTTGAAATCATTCAAATAAGGCATATTTTTCTCTTCAACATATTTGGTCAACATGGAATTGTTGTCTTTTATATCTTGGTGGCACCTTTGAAGTAGAGTGTTTCTCTTGATCAATTAGTAGAGGACAAGCCACACATTTGTGTTTTGGGGATGTTTGGTTCCACATCCTAGGTGTCCTATAATTGTTGTTCACCATCTATAGTGTCATGAAAACTCCATTATCCTTAGATACTCCTCACTCAACACTTGAAATTGGTTAGAATGTACTTGGTAGAAACAATATTAGTCATTGCCCACATGCACATTTACTCCTTCAATCAACTCGAGTGTGATCTTTCTCTAGTATTAACTTGGCGTCATTTCCCCTACCACATTTATTTTGATATGCAAGTCAATAATTGTTACTATTAATTACAACCATATATTGTTGATGTTTCATGTCAATTTAGTTAGTATAAATTGTAACATTTTAGGCTATAGATTGGCACTTTTTTACAAAACTAGTTTAAAACCATGTGGCTAAGACCTTTGAATTGAGATAGGTCACTTTAGAACTTGATTTTTTTGTTTAGATAGATTGTCAAAGTTTGTAAGGTAGAGAAGGGATTTTTTATTTTACCCATTAGTGCTTGTAAGGGGGTGGTATTTTTTTTTACCAAAAATTTCAATCAAAGGGTTTTAAAGTGTGACTAGTTGTTGGAAAGTTCTTTGGGTGTTGATTCCAACGAGTGATTGAATGACTAGGTCTCTTTCTAGCTTAGTGTTGTTTCTTAATCTTTTGTGCAACTATATTTAAAATAAGCCAATTTCATGGGAACTTATTTGTTTAATAACTTTTGATTAGTATCTTGAAATTCAATACCATTTTTCATGAAAAATGGTATTGAATTTCAAGCTACTAATCAAAGTGACCTTTGAATTGAGATAGGTCACTTTAGAACTTGATTTTGTGGTTTAGATAGATTGTCAAAGTTTGTAAGGTAGAGAAGGGATTTTTTATTTTACCCATTAGTGCTTGTAAGGGGGTGGTATTTTTTTTTTTTACCATAAATTTTAATCAAAGGGTTTTTAAAGTGTGACTAGTTGTTGGAAAGTTCTTTGGGTGTTGATTCTAATGAGTGATTGAATGACTAGGTCTCTTTCTAGCTTAGTGTTGTTTCTTACTCTTTTGTGCAACTATATTTAAAATAAGCCAATTTCATGGGAACTTATTTGTTTAATAACTTTTGATTAGTAGCTTGAAATTCAATACCATTTTTCATGAAAGTTAAAGTTTTAACATTTCTCATGCATTGGACCTATTTGAACCATAAAATACACTGAGTTATAAAAGTGTAAAATTTGAGGGGCTCTCTAATCGTGAGGTTGATTTGGCTATTTCTATTTTGTTGAATTATTGGTTCATGTGATCATGTATCTCACATTAAATCCTCCTAATAAATTAGGGTGTCCATGGTTGAAGGATCTAGAAAGGACTATCCCACTATGCAGCATAGAGTTCAACACAACAAAACTAACATAGGAAAATGGTCAGAAAACATGAAGTTTTATTGATTTCACAATCGACAACATCACATTACATCAGAAACCTTCATATGTGGAACATCTAGGGCTCATAGGCTTGTTGCAAGGCATTACAAGATACTACAATGCTCACTAGCTTGATCATAGTCTCGTGGGACTAGTGGCTTGATGAAATATAATTCTAATGATCTATCTATTATGAATAAATTCAATACTATGGATTGATTACAAAAAGATCTTGAATATGTTTCTCTATCTCTAGCAAAGGTCTACACCAACTACAAGGGTTCACAAAACCCAAGGTTTGGTAAACATGTAGGTCAACCTTAAAACACAAGATGATGCTCAACAAAAGATGATAATAATGTTGTAGGTCATTGGAAAGGTTTTCCAAGGCCCAAAATTCCTTTAATGATATTTGACTTAGCTCTACACATTCCTAGAATGGTTTTCAAACTCAAGATGTCCCAATTAGACCCAAAATGCTATGACAAAGAAATTGATTGTAACTTTAGAGAGTGATAACTTCCAAAAGGTGAATGCAAAACACAAGATTTTTGGATTTGATGTAGATGTCATTGTTGTAAATTTAAATCTAGCTATGCAAGGTTTGCAAAGACAATACGATGAAATGTGGAGGAAGATTTTGGGACAACTACAAACTAAATGCAAGAAAATAACTCTTTTTGGTTGATGCAAGATTTCTCTTATAACCAGGGATGCTCTTGCATCAAAAAACCAGGGTTAGAAAGAAAATTTAGTCCCTCGCTTTATGGGGGCTAGAGGAACATCAAGATGATCCACCTTAGCCTGAGAAATCCAAGTTGAATCTTCTATCAGACTACCTTTCGACTTCACCAAATAATCCTAATACTATGTGTTCTTAGTGCTTCTTCTAATTTTGTTATCTAAGATCTGCTTAATCTACTCTGGTGGTTGATGTGGCAACTAATACTCCAAGTAAACTTCACTATTAGTTTCATTTGATTGTCCTCCATGATACTCATAGATGTATGCAACATTGAAAATAGGTGATATACCAAGTGCCTCTGGTAACTATAATTCATATGTATTTCATGAATCAAACTTCCGAAGAATCTTACATGGTCCATACCTCCTCACCTTCAGCTTGTTATATGTGCCTACTAGAAATATTTCCTTTCTAAGATAAATCATGTCTTCATTTCCAATAGTAAATTCTGTATATCTTCTCTTCTTATCTGTTTGTTCTTTATACTATCCTCTACATGCTTTTGGACATGTTTATGTACTATCTACATGTAACTTGCAAATTCTTCTACTTCTGGACTTCTTTTAGTCTCCATACTAATATCTTTTAGCTCCACCACTCCTCTAGGATGTACTCCAATCATAATCTCAAATGGTGTATTTCCTATACTATGATTTACTGAATTATTGTATGCAAACCCTTCTTGCATTAGAACTATATCCAAATTTCTTGTTTTGTCTCCTACTAAACACCTTAACAAGTTACCCAGACTTCTACTTACTACTTTTGTTTGTCCATCTGTTTGTGGATGGTATGCTAAACTGAAATTTAGGTCTATCTTCATTTTCTTCCATAAGGTTCTCCAAAAATATCAATGAACTTTGTATCCTAATTTGAAATTATGCTCTTTGGTAGTCCATGTGATCTGACAATCTCCTTGAAAAATAGGTGTACAACATGTACTACATCATTAGTCTTTTTACAAGGAATGAAATGTGTCGCCTTATAAAATTTGTCCACTACTACCAATATTCAATCATGTCCTCTTTGTGTCCTTGGTAACCCCAATAAGAAAGCCATGTTGATCTCTTCCCAAGGTCTCTTTGGTGTTGCCAAAGGTTTATATAATCTAGTATTTTGACTACCCTCCTTTGCAATCTGACAATGTCTACGACTTTGAACATATTTCCTAGCATCCTTATGTATTTGTAGAAAAAATGAGTGTTTCATCACCAAAGCATCCAAAAAATCAAGATCATCTTCATACAAATGCTTAAATTCTTCAAAACCCAATGCTTTCAATCACATCTCTGTCAACAGATTTCTCCTTCGGCTTAATGCATTTGCAACTTTATTTGACTTACCAATCCTATGTTTCAACACAAATATGTATGGAAGAATTTAACCCATCTCATATTTCTTTAATTCAACTTGCTCTAACTATTCAATTACTGTAAGGCTTGATAGTCAGTGTATAACACAAATTCCTTAGGCAACAAGTAATGCCTCCACTTCTTCAAGGCTCAAATTTTGGCATAGAATTCTTGATCATAGATTAAATATTTATTACTAGCATCATTCAATTTCTCACTAAAATAAGCTTTTGGTCTCTCTTATTGACTCAACATTACTCTTATTATGTTTCCACTAGCATCACAATCAACTTGGTATACCTTGTTGAAATCTGGCAATGTTAACACTAGTTTCTCTATCACCTTTTGTTTCAACAATTCAAAACTTCTTTGTGCTTTGGATGCACATTGAAGCCTTTATTATATCCTCTCATTGTCTTAGTCATGGGAATACAAGTTCTACTAAAAATTTTTATGAGCTTCCTACAAAAAGTGTTGAATCCATGAAAATACCTCACCTCCCCAGCATTTGCAAGTGCAGGATAGCTAAGAATTGCTCTAATCTTCTCTAGATCCATCTTCAAACCTTTTGTAGAAATGAAAAATCCCAAATATAACAACTCTATCTTCATGTAACTAAACTTCTTGATATTTATCAACAACTTCTCTTCCCTCAACCTTTGTAATATTCGTTTGATATGCCACAAATGTTCCTCTCTAGTCAAACTGAAAAAATTAGAATATCATCCAAGTAAACAATGACAAACTTACCCAAGAATTGCTTCAATAGCTCATTCATCAACCTCATGAAAGTTATTGGTGCATTAGTCAATCCAAAAGGCAATACCAACCATTCATACAATCCGTCATTTGTCTTGAATATAGTCTTCCATTCATTTCCATTTTTAATTCTGGTCCGATGGTATCCACTCTTCAGGTCAATCTTTGTAAAATACTTTGCTTCACTTACACAAACCATAATATCATCCATTCTTGGAAATGGGAATCCATACTTTACTATGATCTTATTGATTGCTCTTGAGTCTATACATGTCCTCCACTCTCCATCTTTCTTTGGTCCTAGTATAGCAGGTACCACACATGGGCTTAAACTTTCTTTGATCAATCTGTTTCTTAGCAACCCCTGTATTTGTCTATTCAACTCCAAAAAAATTTAATGGTCTCATCCTATGTGCCATTTTATTTGGGAAAATTTCTCTAGGTATGAGATCCATATGATGATTGATACTCTGAATCGATGGTAGCTCATCTGGCATATTATGTGATATGATGTCCTAATACTCTACCAACAACTCTGCTACTTCTCTCTATGGTGGTTCTCCATTCTTTGCAATGGGATTATTTTAATTCAAATTGCTGCACTTCTTTGGAATCATTGTAAAATAAAATTTTTCATGTCTTTTTGACCTTCTAAGAGATTTTGGTCATCTACCAAATAGATTCTAGTATTACTGCACACTTCACTTTTCTCCTCTTTATCTTCCAAAGGTATCAATATATGCCTCTTGCCATTTCATGTCACAATGTAGGTATTCCTTCTTCTATCATGAATTTCCTTCCTAGATCATATTTTCATGGTTTTCCCAATAATATATGACACACATCCATTGACATAATATCACAAAATACTTCATCATGATAAGATCCTATATAAAATTTCACCCAACATTGTTCACTTACTAGTACTTTGTGATCATCCTAAATATGTGCTCTCTTGTAGGATCTCAGATGTTTCAACCTCTTAAATTTGAACTTGCTCGTCATCTTCTCCATTATTAAATTGTTTGTGCTACCATTATCAACAATGACTTTGCAACATTTACCTTTAGATTTGCATCTTAATCTAAACAAACTCTTCCTCTGTGGTGGCTCCTCAGTTGTTTCTTCTTGTAAAAAAATTCTCCTCATCACCAATGCTTCGTGTTTCTTCAATTTTCCAACTTCTAAGTGATCCAAGATATACTTCTTCCACATATGTTACTCTTGCATGGTTCTCACTTCTCTTACCAATACTCCCTTGATGACACTCAAATGCTTTGTTCCCTTCACTTTCACACTTGAAATAGGTTTCTTCGAATAATCTTCTTTCAGATCTACTCCCATCCCTATAGCATCCATCATTATGGAAGGAATTATAACCTCCTTTGTCATTCTAGTAGCAGTTCATGTCATCTCTCCCTTGTAGTATGAATTGTCCTCTTTTCATTCACTGTGGTAGGACTTATCTTCCTTGTTCTAATCGACACATGGTCTCCCTTCTTTGGATTACATTCTACCTCTCTAAAATCTTCCTCTTCTACTTATTTATCTATTCTCAAACTTCTTGTTCATTTTTTCCTCCACCTTTAGCACAAATTGGTATGATTCTTCAAATATTGTTTTTACCAGACTCAATTCTTCTTTAATGTTTGTTCTCTATCCATTGATGTATTGCACAACTTCTTTTTACTTGCTTCACTATCTCTAGCCCTAATTATCACATTGTATAGTTATTCAATGTACTCTTTCACCAATTTCTCCTTTTGTCTCAAGTTGTATAGTCTCTTCAATAGTTCAAACTCATACTCAATAGGTATGAATTGATTCTTCAAATTTATCACCATCCTATCTCATTTTGTGATTTTCTCCTTTTCTCTCCTATTGCTATCTATCTGGACATCCTCCCACCATAAAGACACAATTCTTTTCAACTTAGTTTTTGGAAATCTTACCCTTTCCGGATCTTTAATTTCTTCATATTCAAAGCATTATTCCATATCAGTTATCCAATCAATCAATTCCTCAGGGTTTAGGTTTCCTTGTTAATTTTGAACTTCAATTATAGGTCATTTGCCAATCTTCAAAATAGACTTCATCATCTTTATCTGATCTGATTCTTCTTCCTCTTCTCCAAAATTGTCTTTAATTTGGTTCCATTGTAACTCATCATTACTTTCACCCTCCTATCTAGGTTTTAGGTCTCTACTTCTATCTTCTTCTATAGTTTCTAATCGAACTGTCATTTCTCTCATTATTTTCAGCATTGTATCCACTCGATTACTGACATTTTCTATAGCAAGTACTCTCCTCAACAACTTTTCTTTCTTAGCTCTAGTGCAACTATCTCAATTTGGCGATTTTTCGACAAGGTTTGAATTGCCTCACACTCAATTATCTATAAAAAACACTTGCAGTGTGTCTCAATTTGACAATAGGTTCACCACCAAGAATAGCTTTGCTCACAAGGACTTGAAAATCACTCTGATACCACTTTGTGTAGCCACTGGCAAAGGGTCCAGAAAGGATTGTCCAACCATGCAACATAAGTTCAACACAATGAAAATAAGACAAGAAAATGTTTAGAAAACATAAAGTTTTATTGATTTCACCATTAACAACATTATATTATATCACATGTCTTCATATGCAGAATATCAAGGGGTCGCAGGCTTGTCACAAGGTATTACAAGATATTACAATGGGCTCACTGGTCTGATCATAGTCCTACAACATTGTCAGCTTGATAGGCCCTAATTCTAATGACCCATCTATTATGAACAACTTCACTACTATGGATTGATTAAAAAATAATCTTAAATATATTTCTCTATCTATAGTAAAGGCCTACATCGACTACAAGGGTTCACAAAACCTAAGGTATGGTAAATGTGTAGATTGGCCTTAAAACATAAGATGATGCTCCGTAGAAGATGGTAACATGTTGAGGACCACATGAAAGATTTCTCAAGGGACCAAAATGCCTTGAATGATGTTCCACTTAGCTTTTCACATTCTAAGAATGGTCCACAAACTTAGGATGTCCCAATTAGACCTAGAATGCTCGAACAAAGAAAATGGTTGTAGCTTCAAAGAGCGATAACTTCTCAAAGGCGAATGCAAATCACATTTTTTTGGGATATGATGTAGATTTAATCATGCTAAATTTAAATCAAAATCCAAAAGGAATACAAATAAAATTCATTGAGATGTGGAGGAAGATGCTAAGATAGCAACAGATTAAATGCAAGAAAATAACTATTTTTTTATTGATGCATAATTGCTCTTATAACCAGGGATGCACCTGCATCATAGATAGAAAATAAAATGAGAATATTGTAAAAATAAAAGGAACGTCGAATAATATTGCACCCACCATAAAGTTGAAGAGATGGAACAAATTCTTCTCAGTCATAGTATTCTCTTACCCAGTCCTCTAGTTCCAACACCTACAAAATCATCATATGGTCTCACTAAGGCATCTTGTGAGACATCACTACCATATGGGGATGAATAATGTAGTTACATTGTTTGCATTGAAGACTTATCTCCCATTTCACTTGTTGCTACATCTAAATCTAATGTTGACTCATCAATTAACTCTAATAATTCTTTGCATTAGGACACTGATAATGTTTTTCTAGATCCACCTCATTGGGATGCATATCTGCTTGATATTTTATTCCCTTTCGTATAATCCCACCTAATTTGGGAGACACCATTGAGGAAATTTGTCTTCTATTTGATGTTACATTTAATCAAGATGTATCACCATTACCATCTTTGGATCTTTCTCTTTCCTTGCTTACATCAAATTTAATCATGATAGATTGTGGAAATATTAAGGAATTAACCTATCCAACTCATTCATCATCTATATTGATATCATCTATAGAAATAATAAATTAACATCAATCTAGATATCACCATACATACATGGTCCATGTTCTTGAATCTTTTATTGTACTTTCAATCCATCATATCAATTTTTTTCACCTGATAGCATTAGCTTGGAGATAATTGAGCACCAATCATGTCCATCATTTAAATCTAAGGATCATGTGAAAAAATCAAAGATAAATATATTACTTCTTACATCTTCCCATTATGAATGGGAGGTCATCTTGCACACATTTGTGGTGTTGTTTCTTCCTAAGGGAAGAAATTTTTCTCAACGTTTATGTATCATCTTCATCATCCAATGTTGAGCATATACAATCACTACAAGCATCATATTGTAAGGAGGTTGCATGGTTTCTCTTATAATATTAATTTTGGGAGGAAGCATTTCCTCATATGGAGTTTATTGCTTGATGAAGGGATAATCCATAATTCTACAACCACATGGGCTCAAATCATTGCAAAGAAAACCAACTCTCTATTAGAATTCTATAATCTAGAGCCACACTTTATATTGATGGAACATTCTTTAGTAACCTTCATTCACCTCTTCATTTAGCACAAATAACTATCCTAGAATTTTTTAGAAAGTATAAATTTTCTTCTTTTTAGTGTTCAAAGATCCAACAATTCATTTTCTTGCATAAGGTGGATTTTTCATTGAAACTTGAGTTTTTGTGGTACAACTTCCAAGAGTCATAACTTTTGACTCAAGTTTTCGATTTCATATTACAATATATCATTAAAAATGTTTTGAAGAGATTATTTCATCTATTTTCCAAGTTTTTTTAGGATTCAAAGGTCTTCAAATTTTATAGAAGAATTTCTCAAGGTAGAAACTTTAATATCTCCCTAATGGTACAGGATATTGAGGTGATTTGTTCATCACTTTTCATGTCCATACCTGCCTGAATAGGTTAACTTTCTAAAAATTATAGATGACTAGGTTTGCCATTTGAAACATTTTATTGTCCTACACCTTGTAAGTGTCATCGTGTGCTCTAAAAAAACTAAGGAAAACTTTTTTTTAAAAAAGAACAAATATAATATTTTGGGTGATGCAAGATTTCCCTTACACCAGTGGAAGCTCCTACATCAAATACCTAGGGTAATTTGAAAAGTGAACCCATCACATATTAGGACATAGAGGGGAACCGAGATTATTAACCTTCACCTTAGATAACCCTAATGAATCTTCAATAGGCCTTATTTCTATTTAACTATATATTTTATATATTGTCTTCTTCTTGTGCTACAATTATCCAAAAAAAATTATATCTCTTCCTTTTTGGAAGTAGGTGCTAGAATATTCCACTTTGTTATTGTTAATCCTTCTTTTATTTTTCCTTCATGATACTTTTTCAAATCTAAAATCCTTCATGATACTTTTTCAAATCTAAAATATTAAACATAGTTGAAATTTCAATTTCTTTAGGCAACTCTACTTCATATGCATTTCTAAAATCATGCTTCTTCAAGATTTTACATGGACCAAACTTCTTTATCTTGAAATTATTAAATGTTCCAACTGGAAACCTTTGTTTTCTCAAGTGAACCATAACTTAATCTCCAAAATGAAATTCCTTATATCTCTTCTTTTGGTCTGCCTTATCCTTGTATTAAATAATCATCTTTCTAATATTCTCTCACATCTTCATAAAAATTCTTAGGTTCTTTACAAAGTCTTTAGTTTGGATACTTTTATTTTCTCCTTTGTCCATCTTCCTTAAGAAATTTTTGGACTACTCCCATATATGATCTAGAATGGTGATTTATTATTGCTCATATTGAGTGAATTATTGTGATAAATTCTTACTGTGGTAAAATTAAAGCACATCCCTTGGGCTTATCTCCTACTAAATATCTTAGCAAATTACCCAAACTCCTATTCACCACTTTTCTTTGCCCATCTATTTATGGATGGTGTGCAGAAGTGTACCTTAAATCTATTTTTAACTTATTCCACAATGTCTTTTAGAAATACCTGACAATCTTGGTATCTTGATCTGAAATATGATCATTGGTAGACCATGTAGTCTCACAACCTCTTTTTGAAAAAATAACTTTGCAACATGAACAACAACACTGGTCTTATTACAAGGAATAAAATGTTACTTCTTCAAGAATCTTTCCACCACCACAGATATGGAATCATATCCTCTTTGACTCCTTGGTAAACAAAGAACAAAATTCATGCTAATATCCTCCTATGGCCTATTTGGTATAGGTAATGGCTGATATAGCCCTATATTTTGAATTGTTCATTTTTTCCATCTAACATAATTTGTAACTTTGCAAAAAATTCTTTACAACCTAGTACAATTGTGCCTAATAATAATGACCACTAATATGAGCAATGGTCATATCTCAACTGGAGTGTCCAACCAATCCTCCACTAGGCTTCTGCTTAATCAGGTCCCCCTTATGGAACTCTTTGGAATGCATAGTTGGATTCTTGTAAATAACATACCATCTTGGATCATAAAATCCAACCACCTTATCATGTCTAAAGTAACAAGATCCATGCAAGCTCTTCAAGCCTCTCCAAAATCATGGTCCTTAGAATATGAACTCTTGAGTTCATTGAACCCAATGACTTTGATCTACATGTCAATAAATTTTACCTTCTACTCAAGACATTTTCAACTTTGTTCAACCTTCCACTCTTGTGCTTCATAAAAAATGTAACTCTACAAAAACTCAACCCATTTAAAATGCCTTTGATTCAATTTTTCTTGCCTAATCAAATATTATAAATCTTGTTGATCAGTAAACATAATAAAGTCTTTTAGCAAAAGATAATGTCTCTATTTCTTCAATGCATGAACTATATCATAAAAATATTGACCATAATTATAATATTTTCTCTTGGTATCATTCAACTTTTCACTAAAATAAGCAACAGGTTTACCCTCTTGACTCAATATTTTCTCTTATGGTATTGCCACTAGCATCACAATCTACCTAAAATGCCTTATTAATATCTAGAAGTGTCAAAACATGTTTCTACATGCGTTTCTTCTTCAACATGTCAAAACTCTTTGTTTCTCTTGTAGTCCATTTCTCCTTTTGTATCCTCTTTCATTGTTTCAATTAGGGGTGCACAAATACAATTGAAATTATTAATAAACTTTCTATAAAACTAGGAAAACCATGAAAAGATATCACTCAGTATAAGTCCTTGGGATATGCCATTCAATGACAACCCTCACCTTCTCTAAGTTGTCCATTATAATACCATATATTGAGACAAAAATTCCCAAGTATACCCACTCCTTTAGAAAATTGCACTTCTTCAGGTTAAACAACAACTTATCTTCTCTTAACTTCTCAAAGACTCTAGAATATGCATTAAATGCTCCTCCAATGTATTACTAAAAATCACAATATCGTCCAAGTAAACAATAACAAATTTATCTTAAAACTCTTTTAATACCTTGTTCATGAGTTGCATGAATATGCTTGGTGCATTAATTAGACAAAAAGGTATGGCTAACCACTCATACAAGCCCTCATTAGTTTTAAAATTCGTCTCCATTCATCCCCTTCCCTAATTTGGATTTGGTGATATCTTCTCTTCTAGTCTATCTTTATGAAGTACTTGGCTTCATTCAAACAATCCATAATGTCATCCATCCTTGGCAAGGGAAATATATACTTGATGGTAATCATATTTATGGCTTGGGACTTTGTAAACATCCTCCATTATCCATCCTTCTTCAGTGTTGGTACTATAGGTACCATACATGGACTCAAACTCTCTTGAATCAATCACTTCCACAATAGTTCTTGAACTTTTCTATTCAACTCTATATTCTTTATTGAAGTCATTCTATAGGTTGTCTTATTTGGAAAATTGGATACAAGAATCAAGTCCATTTAGCAACTAGTATTTCTTACTAGAGGTAAACAATCATGCATATTATTATAAATAATATCAAGAAACTCATTCAACAAATTTGAAACCTCTATTAGTATCTATTTATCATCTTCTCTATCAACTCTAGGAATCAAAGCATAACACATATGTTCACACTTCATACCATCCCAAAATTTAAATCCATTAACTAAACATATTTTGGCATTACAGCATATGTTTTCCCCCACCTCTTTTAAGGGCTTCAATTTATGATGAACATCATCCTTTATCAAGGAATATGTGTTTGCATGTCCATTATGTATGACACATCAATCAAATGGCCACAAACTCCCTAACAATATATGAAAAATATCCATAAGCATAATATCACATAATACCTCATTGTAATAATTTCTAATCTTGAGTAAACATTGTTCATTGACCAAAACTTTATGGTCCTACAACCAAGCAATCCAACATGGATTTGAATGCCTTCTTCTCTCTAACAACTTACTAAACATTTTCTTATAAAATAAGATTATTAATACTACATCCATCAAATCACATTACAAACTTTACCTTCACACTTACATCTTATGTGGAACAAATTCTTCCTCTAGGTTAGTTCTTTGTCTTCATTTAGCAAGTCTCTTTTGGTAACAAGAAATTCTTCTCTTTTAGCATCTTTAGATATGAAGACTTAGTATCCTCATCTACATGCGCAACTCATGCATTATCCTCAAATCTTCCATTTGTCCTCCCTTGATGTTGGGGACATCCATATGCTCTATTTCCTTCTCCAAACTATAAATAGGTTTCACAAAAGCCTCCTCTTCTAGATCCTCATCCAAATATTCCTCTTCCTCTTTCATCTCCATTATTTTGATCACGAGGATGGTAGGTGTTGTATCCCTTTTATTTATGGTTGCTACTAGATTATTCTTTCTTCTTATGGTCTTCATTTCGGCCTCCATGAAACTACCACCAATCTTTCCACCATGACCTCTTCCATTTTTCTCTCTCTCAAATCTTTTATTCAACTTTACTTCTACCTTCAAAGAAAATTGATATGCATTCTCAATGGTAGACATTTTTACCAAACTCAACTCTTCTTGAATACTTGACTTCAACCTATTTATGTAATAGACAACTTTTTCCTTATTGGTCACAGAATGGTCTCTCCTAATCAAGACTTGATAGAATTATTCTATATACTCTATGATAGATTTTCCCGCTTCCTTTAAATCTTCAAAAAAATCTAACTCATAGTCACTAGGAATGAATTTTCTCTTCAATTTATCTACCATATGATCATATATCATTATTTTCTCTTTTCCTCCTCTATTTCTTTCTAATTGAACTTCTTTCCATTAAATATTGGCATGCCCTTTTAGCTTCATTTTTGTAAACTTGACCCTCTCGGGATCTTCTACTTCTTCATACTCAAAATACTCCTCCATATCATTCATCTAGTCAATCAACTCTTCTACATTCAAAATTTTGAAAAATGTAGACACTTCAATATTTAACCTCTTTCTAATCTTGGAAATGACCCTAAAAAATCTATCTTCTTCAAGATATCTTGCTACTTTCTCTCCTTTGAATTGTTCTCCTTCAAATTAATCCTCACTGTCCTCTCTTACTCTAGCATAAACTCCTTTATGCAACTCCTCTTGTAATGCTTGAACTTATCTCTAGAGGGCTCTAAAAACCTCTTTTATCACAACAATATTTCTTCCACCATAGTTCCATCATGGAGGCATTTTCCTTACTTTTCTCACAAAACCACAACCACGGTCTTGGTGTAGATTGCCTCATGTATAATGATTTTTTTACACACTCAATAACTTCGACTCTAATACCACTTGATGAAGGGCTACTCCTTAATGCTATACTCACAAGGGATCAAATCATTATAAAAAATTAAATTATCTCTACAAAAACCCTATAATTTGGAGTCACGATCTATATTAATGTGGTGGTCTTTTGTAACCTTCATTCACCTCTTTATTTAGCTCCAATAATTTTCTTAGAATTTTCTAAACAGTGTAAATTTTCTTCTTTTTAGTTCTCATTGGTCTAATAATTCATTTTCCTACTCAGGTGGATTTTTTATTGAAACTTGAGCTTGGGTGACACAACTTCTAGGAGCCATAACTTTTGACTTGGGTGTCTGATTTTCTATTATGTTATATAATTGGAAATATTATGATATCTACAATGAAGATAATTATTTGAAGATCATTTCATTCATTTAGGTTTTCAAATTTTATATAAGAAATTTCCTGAGACAAAAAATTTAATATGTACTAAATGGTACATGATATTGAGGTGATTCTTTCACCAATAATTTTCTTTTTTTTGTTTAGCTCATTGGGGTAAATTTTCAATTCCATATGTGCCTAAATAGGCTAACTTACTAAAAATAGAAGCTGATTATTATTTTTTATTTCAAACTTATGAGTGTCCTACACCTTGTAAGTGTCATCATGGGCTCAAAAGCCACTAAATAAAACTATAAAATGGAAGGAAACATACAATGTATTTGGGTGATGCGAGATTGTCTTTACACCACATTACTTCACATTTTTTGGATGACCATATGACCTTCTCTCTTTTCTCTCCCATGGGGAGATATTCTTGTACATTGTGTTAGAAGTATTCCTTGGGAGGTCATCAAGATTCATTCATTCTATCACTTGCCTTCTTCACATTAGTATATTTTATTGCACTTACATCATTTCTCTTTTGAAGAGGGATTTTTATTTTCCACTAGGCTTTTCTCCCTTACTTTGCTTTGTGAGAAAATTTCTCATGAGTATCTAATTTGGCCCATTATTCATGACTCATCATCATGTATACATTACTCCCTAAGATGTACTTAAGGGTTGTGTTAGTGTAAATAGAGTCAATATCAAACTATTAGCTAACCACCTATCTAGATTGACCTATTCACACAAATTAAGTTTACCTAGACCTTTTCATTATTTTTTCTCATTTCATAGTATTGAGACATTTGTCCTCATCACTTGAAACTACTAGTCATTCATGTTTGACACTTGCTCACACATTTGTCAAGTGACTTAATAAGTGTTACAAGTTTTGAGGGGTAGTTAGAGTTTCATTCCTACCTTTTCACATCCCCATCCTTGCTTATACATGCAAGGTTGATCTTTGTATTATGTACACTTCATTTGTATATGATAGACATACTATTGTGCTCATCTTTGTTCACTTATAGAAGTTTATGAATTCACACTTTCTAATCTTAGCTAGTTTCTAACACATATTAGGGTTAACATCCGTTTTAGTGAGATAATTTTTGAATTTCTATATTTCCAACTAAATATTATTAGATTCAAACAAAAATAAATAATTGAATCACAATATAAAATCATAGAAATAATAACCAGCTTCAAAAAATTATCTTCTACATTAATTTATCTTGTAAATTATATACCAAACAAACTCAACTCTATCAGATTTATTAAAACCTTTCATTAAAAATATATTATTGGAAAAATATCAAATTTCAGCTTCATATCTTCTAAATATTTAATATATTTAGTCTCTAAATAAATTATATATCAATAAAAACTATTTTCTATAGCCTTTGTCACAAGTTTCATAATATTGTATAATAAACCAAAACCCATCTCTTTTATTAGAATTAAATTATTAGATAATGCTATTAAAAATAATTTAAGTTTACAACTAACTTAATAAAAATATAGTAAAATTTATCAAATCAAAACATTGAGATAGCAAAGTTGTAGATTATATCATCAAATATTAGGACTTGATCTATCAGGATTTTAGAGTGTGACATAAAAAATTAAAAAATAGTAATAAATATTTATTTTATTTTATTAATAGTGGATTCCTTTAATTATAAACCATGATAATTTATTATCAATATAAAGACATTGTAATACTCATTTTAAAGAATTTCCTTTTTGATGGAGAATAATTTCATTTTGTAATAAGTCTATAGAATTTGTAGGGAATTTTAAAGCTACTTATATTAATGTATATGATTACATACTAGTAAAATTTCCTACCTTACTATGCTCATAATTGTAAATCCTACCTTTACATAGTCAACTAAGAAGATATGATCTTTTTAACAATATCATAAGGAACAAGGTCCCATGGCTACCATTTATTTGATTAGATATGAATACACTTATTCTTTAGAATGGGCTTCATACTACATAACTATAAAACTATTTAAATGAGGAGATACCAAATTAAAATATGTTATACACACTTGAACTAGTAGATAAATGTTTAGGAAACACCAAATTGCATGGGAGTTTATAATACAAATTGTGATGTACTTTGAGCACATGGAAACATTAACTAGATTTTTTTTTTAAAGATAATTCTTATAGTTGGATAGATTGGATATTGGCGTGATGTCATTAATTAAATCCAATGGAGAGAAGTTGATAGATTGTGCATCAAAATTGGCATCCTCTAGGACCTAAAAAATAATAAATACATAATGTAGATGATATTGACTATAAGTTTCCCTCTAATGAGAAACTATATTAGATCTGATCCCCTCATATCCCCCTCTTCATCATTACTTAAAGATTTGCTTCCTTAAGAAAGAAGAAGATTACATTATACCCCTTGATTTGCTTCCTTAAGCAAGAAGAAGATTACATTATACCCCTTCCTCTTTTTGGTCAATTTACAAATTTACCAAGCTATCAATAATTCTATTAGCTACTCAATAGAAGTAGCCACATTCATACTAATTGATTTCATCTAAGAGTTATCATGTCATTTGAACAATTCTTCTTATTTTATAGTTACAAATCCCTCTCCATTTGATTGCATTGATAATTGTCATATGTTCTTCTTGTACAAGTATTCTTTTGTAATCTTCTCTTTTAGCCATTTCTAGACCCAAGAGCAAGGTTTGCACTCTAGTCTTATTGCTAGTGCTTTTAGGAATATTTTTAGATTCTTCCACTTGGTTTTTTCCTTCAGTATTCTTAAATACACAATGTCATCCTAAAGCCTTGAGATATTCCATCAAATTTTAATTTTATTGATGATGAAGGGGCTATCCATTTTTCTAGCTATCTCTTTTATGTTTAATTGCATCCAATAATTAAACCATTTAAGGAACATGAATTTAGAAATAGCCTTTTGTTAGGCATTTCATTATCCTAGATACAAGAATAATTCAAATTTAAGGTATTACAATGGCAAAAAAGAAAATTATTTATGAGATTACCCTTTCTATTTTTTTAATATTTTTAATTATAAAATAATTCTTTTAAATTATCCTCTTTTTGCATGTTCCAAATTAGAAGAGAGGGACTAGTTGAGAGGGACTAGCTTTATATATATGTATGTAAATGTTTATTTTTTATATAGAACTGACCAACTCAAAAATTATATTTATATAAGTAATTAGAGAAGACAACTTCCCAATAAAGTTGAATTAAAGGTGCAATTTGAATTTGGATGATAATATATAGTAAAATTAGAAAAAAAATTAATTTTCATATATATATATATTTTGGTCGGTAAGTTTTTTGTTTATATTAATTTATCAAAAAATATTACATTAAAATGTCTCAAAATTTCCATCACCACCTATATGTTGTAGTAAAAAATTTTAGGGTCTATAACATACCATCAAGCATCTACACAACATCTTGCAAATTTACATTTATATATCAAAAAACTAGCTTATGGCTACCAACCTATCCCCTAAGCTAGACAAAATAAGACATTTGTATACAGAAATGAACACTTATTGACACACAAAAATTGACTTTTTCCTTACTTCATGTATGCCTATCGACACCGACTTTTTTTTTTACTTACCTCTTCTTCTTCTACTAGCATTGGCTATTCCAATAGTTCTCAAACTTCAGGGGTTTCCACACCACTTTTTTCTGCTCATCGCCACTTTTTTGCTATTTTGCCTCCCTCTCTTTAAGGTACTCTTTCACATAGTCCTAGCCTATCTAAGCCCCTCTCAATGAACATCCTTATTGCATGATATGCTCCAAATGAAGAAAGTGTGCAATGGAGGTGTGTATTTCATGACATGTAACCAATCTCCACCCAAATCCATGAAACCTTCACCTAGTCTTGCTATGGAAGAATGCTCTAGTCCCCTAACTCTAATCATCTATAATGCACTATTTCGTAAGCTAGTGTGCCTCCTCCTTATTTCCTAGCTCTAAGCACCATGTTAATAATATGGATGCTATGTCAATGTTGGTGTGGTGTCCATATTTTGCCTTCAATAGCTCGTCACCTAGCATTATACTCCCCATCTGTAGAAACATGCGGTCTTGTATCTTGAAGACATTCATCAATGTCTCCTTCAAGACCTTCACCTAGAAAGCTACCATCTACTTCAATATTTGTAGGGAGAAATTTTCTTGCATCTTCCTCCAAATTTCTCCACCTCTCTATCTTTCATGCCAATGCTTCCTGAATAAATTATGAATGTCAACTATGAAGAGACTTAAGAATTGCCTTGCATGACTCAAACATATTGAGGAGGAAAATAAAATAAATGAAGTGCAATCAATTAATTGTCTTCACATGAGTGATTACTGCCTCCCGTACTTTCACCTCCTTAAAATCTACTCTATGGAGATCATCCCAAATCTCCCTCGTTCTCCTTCATTAAGTGTGCCACCCACTTTGAAAGATGTTCTACCACCTCATTACCCTTGCGTCTAATGTGTGAAATTTTAAATTATTGAAAAAGATTATGTTATTTTTAATTACCTTTGTTAGCTTATCCAACTTCCATCCCCACATCTCACTTTTGATTAAAGCATTTTTTATTATTATGAGTCACTTTCCATGTGTAATTTGGGGACTAAAAATTTGTTTGCTAGGTTCATCATGAGTAACACTTCTTTTCTTTCGCCCCGTTCTTCGTACCATCCTTGAGTCTTTGCACACTCCATGCTAGAATATTTCCCTACCAATCCCTTGCTACACATCTGGGCCCTAGCGATCTCAGGTTCCCTTTTGACGCTCTATCAAAATTTATTTTGATCAATCCTTTCTTTGGTATTGTCCATACTACTTTTTCATCATTGGTTCTACATGGATTAACCCATGTAGTCCCATTAATAGGATTTAATCACCAAATTTTTAGAATCAATAACCTATGTAATTATTAATTGATGATAATTTTATGTTTGGATAATAAAGATTTGATCAATTGGATAGAATACATCCTCTTATCTTTGTCATTGGGTAGATTTAAATAATCTAGTTGAGCTACTATTTAGTAGAACAAAAAATCTCAATGCAAATATGAAATAGTGACCTATTTGTAGAAGTTGATCAACAACCACAAGAGCAAAGAAACATCTGCAAGCAAAACACCTATCACACAAAAGAGATCAAGAAAAGATTGCATGATCTATAACAACTAGATAATTCTATATTATTGCATAAAAGAATTGAGGACTCAATATTGAAGGTACAATTACAATGAATGAATGAGTTGCTTTATAGAAAGAAAGAGATGCCCTAACCCTAAAATTAGAAGAACTAAAGCAATGCAAAGTAGGAGCTAAATTAAGCTCAACTAAAAGCTAACTAGAAGTGCCTCTAAGTAACTTAGACTCAAAAATAATAACACCTAGATAAAATAAAGCACCTAAGTTTAGCTTAAATGAAAAATCAATAAAAGGGCCTAATTAATAAATATTTTGATAACTATCATCAAATTACGCCAACACCCCCTTAAGATTAACTTAGGGATAAGCTAAAGAGATAATGATGAATGAAAATGTATGCATGAATGAGTACCGACAATAAAGGCCTGATCAAGCACTCATGTAAAAACCAATGCAACTCACACCAATGAGGTCTCTCTAAATGGAGAAAAGGAGAAAAAAAACATGGGGAAAAACTGCTCTCCAAAAATGAGAGATGCAATGAAAAAAAAGGTACTACATGAGACTAAGATGGACAGCAAGTGCCCCCCCCAAGTACAAAATAGTCATAGAAGTACAATAAATATTCCCCCCATAAGAGAGAAAATGAGGATACAAATCCCCCCAATGTAGAAGTAGCTCCTCTGCCAATGACGAATGCCTAAAGATAGAACATGATCCACTGCCTGCAAATAACATGTCTCACCTTTGGAAGAAACCAATCCATTGGAGATATGAGAAGTTACTCCTATAAAATGGAATATATATGAATCCAAATCCAAATATATAATGATGTCTCTAAAAAGTGCTCGTGTTGCCAATTCCTTGGATGATGAAGATGCAACAAACCAATCAGATACATGTCCAAGCATAAATAAAGGTGACAAACAAGGAACCAATAAAAAAATATTTTGAACAAGCTCCAAAGCCAAAGATGATGTGACAATAGTTGTTCTATGATTATCATTAAATAAGAGAGATTAACCCTCAAATGTGTCCTCCAAATCTAAAATATGAGACTCCACAAACAATGAAGCAATGTCCATCAAATAGGAATACCAATAAGGAAGAAAAATAGATGAATTAGCCTGCTTAATAGAAATAAAGGTCTCAATGAATGAAGGTACAACAACTATCTTTGTTGGTGGAGAAGGAGCAATTTGAGATTTAAATGCACACTCAAGCAAGAGTTGAAAATAATTATGTGAGAAATTGGGACAATTTCATGTCCATGTTGATTGCTCCCACAATATTTACACCTACAACCCTGATGAAAATTCTACAAAAAAGGACCCGAGATGTGATTGGGGAACTCTAAGAGCTTTTAGATAATGTATAAAAGTCGAAAAAAGAAGTTTGAATGTGTAAGATATGGCCCCAGAAGCGTGAAACTAAAGGATGAATTTGGATGCCTGGTATGAAAAATTGGTGGATAATATGATCAAACCACTTGTAGAATAAAATCGGCGCTAGATCTAGCTTTCTAATGATATCTCGTTTGCCCAATTTTGATTATGTATGACGAAGTTATGGGCAAAATACCAATTGTTGTTTTTTAAGGCTTGGAGGGCTAAAATAGTGAAGGTTCACTGAATTTAGCTAGGCACTATTTTTAGTAGGCCTATCAAATTTAGATGATAACATCAGTAGACAAAGAGAGTACGTACTCATCCCTTTCACTTTCTGAAAGCTCTTTTTTTTAACCCTTCTAAGAAATCAATGCATCCCTTTTTCAAGAAAAATTTGATAATTAAAAATCGGCGATGGAACTTTTTACCAGCCCATATTTTTTAAAATTTTGATGCATGTGCTAACATAGGTGGTATGTTCGTATGTATTTACATACCTTGTACAATGTGTTAATAAAAAGTCGGCAAATTTTTTGCTAATCTTGGATTTTGATAATTTGATAGGCGATCTTGATGTTTTTGGGCCTTCTGAGCATGATGGTGACCTCCGTTTTGTGCCAAGTGCCTAGATTTTTCAGCTATCCCTAGATTTTGCCTTGATTTTCATGCCCTCAACCAATTTGACCCAAAATTTCAATTTCTCTGATTTTGATGAAACAATAGTCGATCTTTGGGATTTTTGGACACTATAGATGCAATGGTGACCTCTATTTGATCCCAAAGTGCACATAAAATTAACCTCAAGTTGGGTCCCTCAAGCATGTGAACAAGACCTTAACAAAAAATATTTGATACCTGTAGTGTCATAAAATTGTGACCCCTGCAATTTTAACCATATTTGGGGTCCTCACCTTGGCGATAACATCTCCTTCCTTAACTGGGACCTACTTCTACATTTCTAACCCTTATCCCTTCCTCCTTCATGTCTTGTATTTGTTATAGACTCTGTCTGGGCCCCAAAATAGGGCAGGACAGTGGCGTGGCGCCCCTGTCCCCATCTCCTAGGGTGGTCCTATTTGTGGGTTGCCCGATCTCCTATGCACTTCTTGTCTCCAGGGTTTGTTATTCCGCTTTGTCGGCCTTCGGCGGTTGAAAATTAATCCTTAAGGCATGTATAAAAGGGAATTCCATACCCTCATTGAGGGACAGATGAATAGCACATAGACAGATGACATATGATAAGAGATAGAGAGCATAAGGAGACAATACAAGATTTCAAGGTCATTATCGAGCATTCAAGTCTTCTTCATTCATCCATTGGAGTAACATTACAACATTAATTTGCAAGTATGTGTGTGTGTTAGGCTTTTGTCATGTTACATGCCATTCCATACAACATTTGTGGTCACATTCAAGAAGCAAAGCAATCATCATCAACAAGTTGCAGATCTACAAGGTATACATCTCTATTGTTTATATTCAAGCATTTGCAATTAATTTCTTTCTAGGTTGATTCTTCAACTGGGGTTTGACTGAGGAAAACCCCTATCCACAACCCCCCCCCCCCCCTTCTTCTCTTTTCTATGTGTAGGTTGTTGCATGCGCAACAAGTAATTGAGGGTTTGGCTTCATTTGCAGAGACGGAAGAACCCTTTTCGTTTCGCAAATTTTGGGGTGGACCATGTACATTCCTGCCACGGTCCCAACGACTTTTCTTCAAATTTGTAGGGCAGATCCGTATCAGTCTAATTAGCTCAGATCCAAAGTTACAACGCGATCCCGAATTGGTAGCACCTCATTTCACTCATTTCCTCTCTTTTCCACATAGTCAACAAGTTAACTTTCTCATTTACAAAAGAGGGTAAATTGTACTTCAACCACTTGCAATCCACTTAGTATTCAGATCCTTGCCTCTCTTGGATTTGGATCTAGTGGATTCAACCCCTCATTTGAATGTAAAGTTTCTTCCCAAGTGAAAATCATCCTAGTGGCATCCTTTCTCTCTCCTAGGTGGGGAGTCACTAGGATCCAATTTACCACTTTACAATACCATGTAGAAGTTGATGATCAACCATAGGAGCCAAGAATTATCTTCAAGCAAAACACTTATCACACACAAGAGATCAAGAAAATATTGTATGCTCTATAACAACTAAAATATTCTATACTATTGCATAAAAGAATTGAATATTCAATATTAAAGGTACAATTACAATGAATGGATGACTTTCTTTATAGAAAGCAAGAGATGTCCTAATCCTAAAATTAGAAGAACTAAATCAATGCAAAGTAGGAGCTAAATTAAGCTCAACTACAAGCTAAAAGCTAACTAGAAGTGCCTCTAAGTGAACTCAGACTAAAAAAGCATAACACCTCGATAAATAAAGCGCCTAAGTTTAGCTTAAGTGAAAAAGAAATTAAAGGACCTAATTAATTAAATTAGATAATTGTCCTAAAATTACTCCAACACTATTTACACCAATCTTTAGAAAAAACATCTTTTGTAGAATTTGCATTATGAATTCCTAGCTTACCTTATCATATTATTTCATCGCATCCAACTTTATTGCCATCATGGTAAATTTTTAACTATGGGTAGAATGCAATACCTCATTTTCTACTAAGATCCCTCTTGATAATTATCTCACTAGAATAAATCCTCCAAGTCTACACAAGCTGGAAGTGGAATAATACATCCTAATGCGGCTCTAATTACTTTAGAGAACATCTTGAAAAAAAAAATTTATATAAGGACATAGGTCTAAATTTTATGAATGGTGTTGGACTCGAGATCTTATGAACTGACTATATGAGGTAACATTCATTTATTTGATAATGATTTATTATCATTTTAGTCCCTTATATATCCTACCACATATGTTTATAAAAAAAAAACTAACATTTCTATAAAAATAAAATTGAAAAACTATTAGTCCAAGTGCCTTATCACTTCATAAGGAGAAGGCTGCTCATAAAAACCTAATCCAATTTGAATTTAGAAAGAATTTTTATATTTTTCTCTTACAATAGTAATCTAGGATGTGATATAGCAAATACGGGATAGATTTAACTTGATCCTAAACTAGTTTATGTAATGATATTTCCTTTTTTATATCATGTGGATGTACCAATTCCTAACCATTTTTTATTTTATTCAGGAAATATTATTTATCTATATTCATTTCTTATTAGAGGCTTGAAAGAATTTTGTGTGACCTATTTCCCTTTTTCAATTGTATTTCTTTAGATTACTACTTCCAAAAAATTATTTTACATAAGAGAATTTCTCGTAATTGTCCATTTATTTTTTTCTCTGTGTTAAAAATCTTCTTATTCATGCCATTATTTTTTTCATTTACTACTATTTTATCTTGAGCTTCTCTTCAAATATGTTTTTAAATTAGACTTTATTATCTTCTAAATTTTTCCTTTCTATATTTTTATCTTAGAACATAATTGAAACATTATAATCATTTACATTAAGGTGCATTACTCCACCATAATTTAAGTAGAGGAATGAAATTTTGATTTCTAAACTACACTGCCTCAAATTTGAAAAGGCATTTATTAGGATATTTATCTTCAAATATTTCAAAAAATTGGATAGTCCTTTAATTAAGAGAAAAGGATAATATAATTAGACCAATGTGTCTAGAAAAATAATAGGTTATTGGGTTAGGATAAATTACCAAGTCTTTTTACAATATGGTGGAAATTTTTCCTCCTACTTGAACAAGTAAATTTATCATTTCTAGTTGGATAAAAATTAGAATTGATGAAATATTTGAACTTATCTAAAATTATATGAGGAGGAATAATTCCTCCAAATTGATTATGATCCTATATGGAATCAAATTTTCTCCCTAAAATTACTTTCTCCTGTTAAGAATATTTTTTCTTAATTAGTTACATAACCACTTTTTAATAGTGTTAGTGGGACACGCTAGTATTATTTTTTATTTAACCCTACGCCTAAGACTCTAAACAGAGAAGACACATATCCTCACACCATGGATTAGAAAAGGCCAATTAATAACAGGAATACCTTTTATACACTTTGAGCCCTTCCAAGCTTAGGTGGGTATTCCCAAAAATATTTAAAAGATGTAAAAAGAGAAAACTAGAATGAATACTCAAATAAATATGAATATATTTTTAACTAATATAATTTGTTGAGGAATTGCAATCATATATCTCTAACTCTAGATAGTTATGTTAAATTATGCAACTATTTTTTAAAATTAGACACAAATCCCTAAAGATATATTTTGTACTAGCTACTTACAGCTCCATTAATGTAATAGATGTATATACATAGAATCATGAGATCACAATTTTAGAATAAATTTACAATTATTAGTATAATGGTCAAATAAATAACTTAAAAAATATTTAGAAATATTCAAATAAATTTTCTTGATTGTGCAAGAGTGAATGGTTAAGTTTACACAATTATAATTTGGTGTTGTAAGTTCCCACCTTGCATGTGAATAATACAGCCCTAATTTTTTATATGATTTTCCTAAATAGATGGTTAGATGTATTGTAGACAATAAATAAGGCAATCGTATGGAAATATTCTTGTTATTGTTTGAAGATAAGACAAGGAGAGTTCAAATGGGTTGAGTAATATTTTTTTTGAGTTTGTTTATGAAATGGGTAAATGGGTTTTGTGAATAAGTCATATTCTTTGAAACCAAGATAAATTGGTAGTCATCTCCTCGTCCAGGGTATAGATAAAGCCCATGAAGCTTCATGTAATGTCTCCTCTTTGAATATGATTAATTATAAATAAATAAATAAATTGAAATACAAAAGAATAAAAATAAGATAAAAATTAAAATATAAAATAATATAATTAAAATGTAATTGTTTAAAGAATGGTCAAAATGCATGAAATGAAAATTTGTGACTCCATCAAACATGAGATATAAAAGAGAAAAGAGGATGGGGGAGGAAGAAGAAAGAAGGGAGCATGTGAAACAAGGAGGGATTAATGGAAGTAGAAAGGAATGTGCAAAAATGATGAAGGGTTGTAAGCCTTTCAAAGGGTCATAATTATTAAATGGTGTGATCCTTGCACAGGATATGTTGGTTACCAAATCAAAAAATTCCCAAGCATTAAAGATTTAGCCAACTTCTTATCAATAGGCTTAAGATTGGATTTGGCCAAAGAATGAGATTCGGTTACAAGACTGAAATCTCTTGCACTTTTGGCTCTGCAAGTCCAAGGCGGGCATACCTAAGTAATGCCTAAATAACCTATAGCTTCCAATACTCATGGCATTACAAAATACAACAGATATCCCAATATGAATATGCCAAGGAAAGTCTATGAACTTCAGATTTGGCTACAATCCTGGCTTTTCAACTCTCACTCAGCACTTGGGATTTTATCAGGGCAATAGAGTCAACTTTCAGCATGCAATATTAAACCCAAATAGTTTAAACTATAACTAGTGAGTTCTTAGCATCAATGTGTTACATCAACACCCTTTATTATAGTTTTACTTGCAGTCGTACTTAAAGATCTTGCATGCATAAAACATCATTTTTCATCCTATTAAAGCAATTTAATTTCTTCCTTGAAGAGAAACAAAACTAAGATGAACACCAGAACTTGCTAGAACAAAATCGATGATCCTTGATCATTTATTTCATAAAAAATGGTATTACATGTTGAAGACAACTACAAGAAAAACAACAAAACATTACTTGCATTCTGGTTATAACTATTCAAAACATAAAACACCTATAAGCTGAAAATATAACTCTAACTGGCTTTAATTTCTGCACTGTACATAGAAGCCTCGCTTCCATAATTAAAAAAAATACATTCAGAATCCTCTTGAATAGGGAGAAAAGAAAACTAAAAATAAAGAAGAAAGCCCTAAAAGAAACCCTAGAAGATTCTAGAAAATGACACGTCTTCTTCCTTTTCTGAATTTTAAATTCCAAATTTATTAATCTGTATTTTGATCCTGCTAAAGATACCTAGGAAATTTGAAAAATATCCCTACTGTTACTTGTCACAGTCAACACAACACTTTGCTTTTGATTGAAGGTTTCCCTTTATGGTTCTTTGCCTATCTTTGTTTGTAGCCCACCTTTTATCTCAGACCAAAAATAGAAGATCCCTTTTTGGTGACAATGAATGTCATTTTTTGCATGCTTTCCCTCTCTTAACTTTGTCTCAAATTTCCTCTTTTGGCCCTCTGTCTGCTTTCACTACAGCCCACATTTCTTTTCTGATCAAAATTAGAAAATTTCTTTATAGTGATGCCTGTGAATGTCATGTCCATTTCTTTTCTCCAGCGGGAATATACTCCAGTTGTGTGGTCCAAGTATTATTATGACTGAAAATAATTACAGTTGCTTATACATTTTCTTGTATTGGTCCTTCCATAAAAATACCTCACTTGACATTCACTGAGCAGAAAATTCACTCCTTGGAGAATTCATAAAGTTAATCATGTAACTGCACCTTTTACACTGAGAATAAAATAAAAGAATAGTTTATCTCCCATTTGTCTGATATGTGTTTTTACAAATTGCCTTCCTGTGGGAAAAACTACATTCTCAGCTAGAATATTTATACTGCAATATTTTAACAAAACAATCCCCTTCATTGGTAAAAACATTTTTCTCAGGTGAACATTTTGTTAATTTATTCACTTTATATTTCACGGCCAATGTAGCCTCATTATTTCTCAATAACTCACATTTTATGTGAAAAATCCTTACCCTTGGACACTTATATCTTGCTATAACCATTTTTTAATGTATTTATGAAAATATTTCTCAAATCAACACCACTCAACTTGATAGGATATACATTCTTTGAAAGGCTTGCCAATCATTATCAAACTTATCAAAAATAACATCTTACACTGCCCAAAAAATTGACTCTTCTTCTCATTTGTAGCAGCGCCCCAAATAATATGTCACATTGCTCTTGCTATCCATTAGAGGGTGCAAACTCCTAGATCACGTTTTATCAGATTTGAGTCTCTCTACTTTTTTAGGGCATTGACATACATTTATTGCTAACTAGGCAAAGATGAAGAAGAAAACTGAAAGCCCTTCATGACTGCAATATCACTTCTTTTCCCAAAAATCTCGCCAATGCAAGGAGAAAAGCACACCACCAGAGACTTCTTGCACAGCCGCAACAAGTTCCATTGAAGGCAGATGACACAAGAGACACCAGATATCAGCAACATTGGCGTAGTCTCCCTTTGTCTTTACCATTCTTTGAGCTGGTATTAGAATATGCAACTCTCACTGTTAGATACAGCTCAGAAGTTAATACCAAGATCAATGCTTTGCAATTTACATTGATGAGCCCCCATGAAATGCGTTGGAAACACTCAACCTTCAACATATGACTAGTATGCACCGAGAAAACATGCCTCCATGCTTTATTGCAATCACTTCCTGTGCTTCAATGTTTATTGTTTGCACCCAAAGCCTTGTGAATCTTCATAAACTTTCCGACATTATTTTGAAAAAACCTTCCAATGTTAATTGTTGCAAGCATGCAAGCCCTTCGATGCACTTGGGAAAAGTCGGGAGGTGAATGCAACTTTGCAAATACAGCCCCTTAAATGGTCGTAAGTGCCTCAATAGCTACAGAGGCTGCCAAGAAGATGATCACTGCACTAATGATCTCTTAGCCGACTACCTGATTGCTACTTTCAATAAAGACATTTTATTTGAAAAACTCAGGCTTACTGGGGGCGAAAATCATTCATTAGAATGCCCTAGATAGACTACATCCATTGAAAAATTGGAACAAGCTAAGAAATTGAAATCTGCACTTCAAATGCACATTCATAGAAAACACCATACTGTGTGTGCACTATCAGATGTAAATGCATTTTGCACTGGCTCAAACCACGCCTCATATGAACATTGAAACCATCGATGCAAGAAGACATGAAACGCATGATTAATTCCAACCCACACTCTCTGCACCAGACAAACCTCACACCCTCACCTAACTTGGAAATGTGTCGCCTCCTCAAATCGGCAAGATGCATTGCGGTTAATGGGCAACTTCATAACAGTAGTGGCCACGAACCCTAATTTGCTCCCTACAGTTTACTGACCCGTGCTTATTTTCTGTGCCCCTTCTTAGCCTACAAGGTGGCAGGATAGCTCATCACCTTGAGTCTCCTCTTGCCCCGTGGTGCATCTTTCTCTCCCGCATTTACCTCGCAGGGTGGCAGGAGGAGCTCCATGTTGTGCCTTTGGTGTGTGTGCTCTTTTGCATGCTCCTCCTTAAGCTGCAAGGTGGCGAGGGAATATCTTCCCCTTCCTCACCATCCCCTGAGATGCAATTGCAGGGTAAAGAAATTCTAAGACTTTTAAAAGTCTTTCAGGCCCTTTTCTTTAATTATGCCTTTGGGGAGGGGGGCCCACCATCAAGCATTTGAAATATTTTCACATGAATTACATAAAATTTTACCCTAGTTTTAAATCATTAAAATAATTTTAATGATTCATCCCATTGGCAATGTTGGGATTCAAAAGGGTTTGTTTCATTTTTTGTTCCAAGTTTCCTAGGTGATTAATAAGATTTCATTTTTTACTCATTCCTATCTTCCTAGGCCCATCCGTGATTTGCAAAGGGTGATGACATATTTGAAATTTAAACCATTATTAAAGTGGTTTAAACCTATTGCATCCATCTCTGTTTATATTATTCAAATTGATCCATCAATCTTCCTCTTTTAAGAAACATTTAAATCGCTAAAAAGATTTAAAAGATTTCACTTGCCAAATGAGCCTCTCACCAAAATTGACTCAAGAAGTAATATTATTTAAATTAAATAAATTTAAATAATATATCTCTGTAATGGGGCTTGAATCTATCATTTTGAGCTTTACCATTGGTCAGGCTCCTAATGGGCCCGGTTAATTTTTTTTCCGTTTTCAAGCAACTGGCCTCTGATAATGATCTGAAATTCTAATTGGATGAATTCTAAATTTGAAAATTTGAACAAATCATTATTTAAATTTGACGCTTATCATTTCTAAGTTTTGGCCAAAACCACATAAGTAGCTCCTGGAACCGGCCTTAAAAACCAATCAAATCACCTCTTTAAGCTTGGCAGCACATTTGTAAAATGTCATATAAGGAATCTGGAACACCAAACAATAGCTCCTGAGGATTCTCGTGAAAATTATTAAAACCTCAAAGTCGTCTACTTAGGTTTTTCTAAAAGTGCACCCTTTTAAAACTTCCTGAAGCATGTCCAAAAACTGCACTAAAAAAATATCAAATCTTTGTTTCAGAGGCTGCCACTTGGCAAACTAGTACATGTGGACATCATGAGCATGTGTGCAAGAGGGTTTAGCTTGAATTGATCTTACGTGCAAAATATTAACCCTCAAACTTGCTTTCTCGGAAAATTCTGAAAATGCTAATTGCTAAACCCTGAAAAAATGCATATGGAACGGGCTTTGAAAAAATAGCAAACAAAGAGTTGGGGGCTATAAATTGGCAAAATGGTGGATAATTATATAAACAATCATTGGGAATAATCACCTTTGCATGCAGGTCAATAGGTGATGAAATAAAAATTCAGATGTGATGCTACTTTTTGCAGATTTACACAGTTCAGTTTGCAAATTTAATAATTTGCAAATGGAATCAAGCTGAGAAACATAGCAAATTGATTCATGGGGCTATGCCAACTGACAAGGGGCTTCATTTAGATGTAGAGAATCATGGAAAAATGTCGCTTTGGCTTGATACTCAACTGGTGACAAGATACAATATGTCAAAGATGGCCTACTCAAAACATGCAACAACGGCATTTAGCAAACCTATCTCTAGACATCCAAACAAGGTCATCAAAAACATATCAAAACTAATCCAAATAGGCTACAAACAGACATATGGCATCTCTGATAAGTGATCAACACTTCCCCGGAGTGGTTTTGCATGACAACTCATGGGTGCCAAAAGATAAGCTCTCATAGTGAGCTACTTAGGCTTATTCAGCAGGGTACTTTCTGAGTGCCATAAGCAAAATTTTGAACCTAGGTCCTCAAAATTTTGAATTTTTTTTGAACTCCCAACAGGGTAGATATGATGAAAAGGTGTGAATCTCCCATGGGAAGACATAAATGGGAGAAGATTTCATTTTAGGAATACATCCAACAGAGATCAACTTGGGGAATAGAAAATAAGCATTGTAATAAATAATCAAAAGAGTAGATTTGATTTGAATGATATGACAACAATGAGGAGACATCACCATTTGAATGGATATCTCTTTCCAAAGAGATGTGTCTCCTCAATGAGATATGAAGGTATACAAAGAGTAAGAAATTAATGGAAGAGGGTCAACAAGATGAATCATTTCTCATAAGATAGAGAGAAGCAATCACGAAGAAGACATTTCTAGTTCATCAAGAAAAATTTCTAGTTATCACATATTATTATTACCAAAGCCTACATTAAGTGGTATACATGATATTTTTGCTAAACATTGTCTTATATATATTAAATATAAATCTTATACATAATAGAGAATGCTTAAGAATATGTTCATATGATAAAATATAAGGTGTGTTGATTGTCTAAAACCCCTCTTGTTGAAGAAGGCTTGAGGAGTAAGATGTGGGTGGCGAGCGGGCTTGTAAGGAGGTCGTTATAGTAGGACCATTGTGGCATAGGATAAAGAGCGAACTTACAGAGTCAAGTAACCCCCTTATAACCTCCCCCCAATCTTGCAAGAGGGTATGTGTCTTCAAGATGATGAGACATGAATTGTGAAAGTAGGTACAATCTGCCAAGCAAGCAAGAGGGTTGTGGTAGACATCCCCTTGGGCTTGGTGTAGAAATGGCTTCAAGAGGACCCATCATATCTCTTCCTCCATACTTTAATGTTCTTAGTATTATTATTAGTAATCTATGATTATGATTGATTTGCCTAACCCTAACAATTAAGTGTGTGTGTGTGTGTGTGCTCATGTAATTATTGAAGGATTAAAATTCAGAATCACATTATTTAAAAATATATTTTAGTTGGTAAGATGTAACCCTAACCCTAATTTGTTGCAATTGTGATTCTAGGGCAAATTAGAAAGGGGGCATTACAAATGGTATCAAAGCATGATCCTACCATCCTACAGGGTAAAGATAAATCAAGGAGTGATTCTAGTCAATGAGAAGGAATCTAACAATACGTGTATTCATGTGTATGTTATGTGTTTACATATATCCATGTGTATGCTATGTGTTTAGTTTATACCTGATGTATTTCTAGCATGTCTACCATATTACCACAAGCTGACATAACCAAGATAATGAAGGAAACATCACTTGGTGTAGAACCTTTGATTCCTAAATCATCTTAGAGTGTACAAAAGAAGCTAATTACATCACAAGAAAGATTACAAATTCCCAAAAGTTGATTTGGGGATCCTCATATTGGTAGAGGACTTAGTTTGAGAAAATTAAAACTGGCATTACTTGAGGGTAAGCAATCTTGGGTAGGGAGGACTGTAATTTGCCCTCTTTGAATAGGATTTAATTATAAATAATAATAGTAAAATTAAAATGCAAAAGAATAAAAATAAGATTAAAATAAAAATATAAAAGAATACAATTAAAATTTAATTAAGTTTAATGAATGGTCAAAAGGCATGGAATGAAAAGTTCTTAGTCCCTCAAACATGAGATATAAAAGGGAGAAGAGAACCTCATTTGAAAGGGGGATGGGAGAAGGAAGAAGAAAGAAGGGAGCATGTGGAATAAAGAGGGATTAATGGAAGTAGAAAGGAATGGGCAAGAATGATGAAAGGGTAGATATAATGAAGAGGTGTGGCTTGCTATCACATAAGAAGATATAAAAGAGAGAAGATTTCATTTGAGGAATACATCCAAGGAGGTCAACTTGGGGAATAGAAAATAAGCATTGTAGTGAATAATCAAAAGTGCAAATGTGATTTGAATAATAAGAAAGCAATGAGGAGACATGACTAGTTTGAATAGATATCTCTCTCTAAAGAGATGTGTCTTCTCAATGAGTTATGAAGCCCAATCTTTTTGGGATATGCTACAAATATCAAGGCTTAACGATGTTTCAATAAAATGCTTAAGAGAATAGTAGCAAGTATGAATGTGAAAGTATATGAATAATGCTTAAGAGAATAGTAGAAAGTATGAATGTGAAAGTATACGAAGAATGGAATCAAATTGAACCTGATCTTGAAATAGGTATCAAGATTGTTCCAGTAATTACTGAGAAGACAAGTGATCTAGAAAATAACAAGGAGAAGGAAACAAATGAAGAAGAATAAGAAGAGGAAGACTCAAGAAAGGTTCCTACTAAGTATGTTCAGAAGCATCATTCAAAAAATCAGATAATTGGAGACAAGACAAAAGGTGTTTAAACAAGAAGGAAAATTGCAGAAGCACATGAACAAGCCAGCTACTTTTTTCTATCAATAACTGAGCCAAAGACTTATGAGGAAGCAAGTAAAGATGACAGCTGGATAAAAGCAATGGAAGAATAACTGAATCATATACAGAAGAACAATACTTGGGAGCTAGTACCTAGACCGGTGGATGAGAATGTAATAAGAACTAAATGGGTATTGAGGAACAAGCTAAATGAGCAAGGACAAGTTACAAGAAATAAAGAAAGGCTAGTATGTAAAGGATATTCTCGGGTGGAAGGCATATTTTAAAGAAACTTTTGCTATGGTAGAAAGGATGGAAGCTATATGTATGTTTCTTGCATTTTCTGCTTACAAGAACTTCAGAGTTTATTAGATGGATGTCAAGTCAACATTTTTAAATGGATATTTAGAAGAAGAAATGTACATTGAATAACCACATGGGTTCAACTGATGGATGATCCATATATGGTGTGCAAGTTGAAGAAAATATTATATGGACTCAAACGGGTTCCCAGAGCCTGGTATGCAAGATTAGACAGGTATTTGCTACAATAGAATTTCAAGAAAGGTATGACATGTAGTAATATTTATTTCAAGATTGAGAGAGATAAGTTATTGATTGTTATAGTTTATGTTGATGACATTATATTTAGAGGGAATGATAGCTTGTGTAAAGAGTTTGCTAAAGAGATGCACAAAGAGTTTGAAATGTCAATGATTATTGAGTTATCTGTCTTCCTTAGATCACAATTTATTCAATCTGGAAATAGAATTTTTATCTCACAAAGCAAGTATGTGAAAGAGATGTTGAAGTTTGGTTTTGATGATTGTAAACCTATTACAACATCTTTGACTGTTGGTTGCAAGCTGAGCAAAGATGATGAGTCTCCAGAGGTTGATCAAAAGAAGAACATATCAATGATTGGTGGATTACTACATTTGACAACATCTAGACTAGATATCATGCGGGCTATTTGTTTGGTGGCTAGGTTTTAGGAAAATCCGAAGGTTACACATGAGAAAGCAGTAAAAAGAATTTTCAAATATTTGAAAGGTACTATAGATTTTGGACTCTCGCATAAAAGGGTGGAGATTTCATGTTAAAATCTTATACTAATGTAGATTGGGTTGGAAGTGTTGATGACTGGAAGAGTACTAGTGGAGGTGCTTTCTTTTTAGGAGATAGATTGGTATGCTGGTTCAGTAAGAAACATGTCTCAGTTTCTCTATCTACTACTGAAGCGGAGTATATTGCAACAACATCTCGATGTACTTAGGTAATGTGGATGAGATAGACTCTTAGAGACATCAAGGTAACATATGATGAAACAATTCCTATTATGTGTGACAATACAAATGCAATAAACATTTCAAAACATTTGGTTATGCATTTAGGAACAAAACACAATTCAATCAGATATCACTACTTAAGGGAGACGGTTGTTGAGAAGGAAGTTCGATTGGAATATATTTCTACAAAAAAATAGGTTATAGATATTTTCACTAAGGCATTGGCAAAGGATACATTTAAGTCCTTCTAGCTAGGTGCATTATGTGGGTGTGTCTTTCCAAGGGGCCTTCATGCCTATTTCTTTTCCTAGATTGATGTTGTAGCTGCTCTTAAGGGGAGCAGTGGAATGTGTATTGGTGTTGTGGCATTTGTCTTTGATGACAAAGGGGGAGAGAAAGAGTAGTTAGGGGGAGAGTAAGAGGAAATTTATTTCATAATGAAAGAATGCATTTTTTGCATTTTTTTTGATAGAACAGTATTGTTTGTAGATTAGTCAAAGTGTTCAGTTTGGTCAAGTGTTGCTATCAATAACAAAGGGGGAGATTGTTGGAAGTATGTGTTGTTGTGGTTTTCATTGATGTCAAACTTGTTGTTCTAGATAGTTGTTGGTATGAAATGTTTGTGATACAAAGATATCTTGTTGTGTTGGTGTTGTAGTTGTTCTATAATTGTTTAGGTCCGAAAAGTTTTATTGATGTTGTTTGATTTTGTTATCTTCTTTGGTTATGATTTTGGTATTATGGATATGTTAGTTTAGTGGTCTAGAAATATCTTTGTGTTCTCCAGATGTTGTGGTATATTTCATTGTCGATTGTGGTATTTTGTGTTAATCCTACCTTTTGGGTCCAGATATGATTTGTGGAAGGTAATTTGATGTGTTATGGGTCTCACCATAGTGTGTGGAGATCCGGATAAGAGTTATTTACATTGGAGAATATGGTGTGGCTCGTTAATTGTATATATGGATGCGTTGTCTGTTGGGATGCTGTGAGTTTTGTGTCGGTGATTGGGGATCGGTGGATTGAATTTAGGTAGATGTGTTTTGGTTTCCTCTTTATCTCAGAGTGGATCAGCGTGTGTGTTTTTGTTCTGGAAGGTATATTTTGTTTCAAGTCGACTCGGTTCAAGCTTTGATGACCTATCTTGTATATAAAGAACGTATGTGATTGAGCTGTGAAAAAGAGTGTGTGATGTGAAGATAGTTAATGGAATTCAGTGAAGAGCATATAAGAAGTTTTGTGTTCAAATGATATGTGAATTGTTTGAGACTATGGTAGAGGTATGAGATAGAGTGTTGACAGATGAGGTTTGAGTTGTGCGTATTGATGTTGATCACTCGATGCAAAGTTCAAAGACAACTTCATGATCAAGAGATCTTTTTTTTCAAATCATTTTTGTATCTTGCCCTGTTGTAGTTAGTCTTGGTTTGCAAGTCTGGAGCAGTGAGCTCTCTTCATTTTAATCTGATATACATAGTGGATATATTTTGTGGGCACGTGTTCACCATGGTTTTTCCCTATTTGGGTTTTCCACGTAGAAAATCTTGGTGTTCATGTGTTGGATAAGTATTGTTAATTAATTGTTTATGTCCTGCATTAGTTTTTGTTTAGACTGATTCACCCCCCCCCTTCTCAGTCCTGCCTTAGGTTCAACAAGTGGTATTAGAGCCTGAGTAACAAGTTCAAACCCCTTGCTTGTGTTTGGGGGGGGATTGTTGCAAGGTGTGCGCCCTTGGTCTCCTTGTGTTGTGCAATGTAGCGCTCAGGTTTGTGACATGGCTTAATCACCTCCTATGGATTCTATAGGTCTAGTGGTTGTATTGCGCATTAACAGGTCAATCTTTTAGTTCAACAACAACCATACTTCTAACACTCTTGTGAGAGAAGGAATGAGGGTGGTAAGAGGGCTCGTAAGGAGGTTGTCCTAGTAGGACCATTGCGACCTAGGACAAAGAGGGCACTTACAGAGTCAACTAACCCCCTTATAACCTCCCTCTGATCCTACAAGAGGGCATGTCTTCAAGAAGATGAGACATGAATGGAGAAAGTAGGTACAAGCCGCCAAGCAAGCAAGAGGGTTGTGGTAGACATCCCCTTGGGCTTGGTGTAGAAATGGCTTCGAGCGAACCCATCACATGTGTATCTTCTCCCATACTCTAATGTGCTTAGTAGTACTATTAGTAATTTATGATTATGATTCATTCAAATGCCTAATTCTAACAATTAAGTATATAAATATGTGTGTATTTGCATATATTGTCATGTTGCGATTACAAGATTCAAATTCAGAATCACACTATTTATTTATTTAAGAGATATTTTACTTGGTAAGATGTAACCCTAACCCTAATATGTTGCAATTGTGATCCTAGGAAAAATTGGGAAGGGAAAATTACACTTCATGATGTCATTATGGTTGAGTGGAGAGCAAGTCATTTTGGTGTTCTTTTTCGAATGGCATACCTCTATGGAGGACCGTACGATTATTTTGAAAATGGTAGTTCAAAAGATATTTCATTAAGTTCTTGGTCAAGAGAGTTTCATTATGTAATACAAATACAAGTATTTTTTATGTGGCATAACCTCTTTGGAGTTTCTCACCTTTTATTTAGTAATGGTATATGAACATCAAAGTTTTATGTCTACTTGAATAGATGCATAAAGGAATATGAGATCTATTATAATATATAAATAATAATGATTGTATTTATTTCTTGGCATGAGAACATAAGAATTCTTCCTCTATTTAAATAAATATATAATATATATAAGATATATTTTATCATTGATTGAACAAAAATATACAAACATAAAATTTTGATCTTTTTCCACTTATATATAAACAAAAGCGAGATGAAATGAATATTGAAAAAAAAAAAATGATCTATGCACATAAAGACTAGGTTTCTAATATATAGATATACATGCCCACACTCATATAGATACTTCTTTCACACCATGAGGGACTTAAACTAATCGTAAAAATGTCAAATTCATAAGCATAGAAGAATATCTAATAAGAAGAGGATTATTCCTTCATAAGCATGGAAGAATATCTAATTAGAAGAGGATTATTCCTTACTTTTCACATATTATGACTCAAAAAAAATAGAGCGAGAGTAGTGTGAGAATAAATGTGTCGCGTAAAATGAAGTTGTTCATCCAAATGCACTTATTCTCATAAATGCATTTGAAAGGAAGGGACGCAGCGCAGGTTGAATATAATATAATAATAAGAGTGAAAATTTATAAAAATATGAGGCAGGCATTGCAGTTTTTGTCACGTTTCACGCAAACGCAAACGTGGTACGTGGTGTGTGTGGTGTAAGATAAAGGGACATGGAATACTTCAAATGTTGTTAATGGGAGGGAGGGATTTAGTGATATTTGAACAGACAAAGAAAGTGTGTGCATTAAATTAATCATATTACTTTACGTAGCCAAGAATAGTCCATCTAATCACAACTGAAACTCCTTATTACATAGAAAGCTTCATTACAAGGAAATCAACAATAGAATAGGAAAAAAAAATCAAGAGTAAGGAGAAAACCAACTACTAGATATGAATTATTTTTTATCTATTTTTCTATCATTTTTTTTTGGGTTATTCTTGCATCTTTTTTTATAAATACGACATCTTTGTAATTTATTTATATGTTAGCATTGCTTTCCTAAAATGTTTAGGATCTTTTAAAAATCTATTTTTCACTTTAATATAAATAATGAATAATACTAATCAGTGCATAAAAGATCTTCTTTATAGGGAAAAAAGGTCTTTGGCTGATCTTCATCATAACTTTGAATTTTTCTTAGTATTCTACATTTTTTGTAATTTTTTTATGTATGATCATTGGAAACTTTTTCTTCTCTTATTTCAAGGAATGACATAAATTATAGAAATGACAATTAATGTCACCATTTTAATCAACCACCTATTTTTCTCCCTTGAGAGTTTTTAGGACTATATTCTCCATTTGTAAGATCTTTCTTCCCATTCTTCAACTAGTAGCAAAGTTTTTCTAGAAATGCACCTACTTGGTTCATACATTCACTCATTTTCCATATCAATTCATCACTCTATGGTATTATAGGTATCTCTTTTTCACCAATTTTTTAATTCATACTTTATCTATTGGAATTTTTACTACCCTTTTTAGCTTTTGCCAAAAATTACTAAGGGTTATATTTAGATCTCAAAATATAAATGTTCAACAAAAATATATTGGTAATCATCCAAAATGATAGTCTTTACCCTTTTTCTATTGGTGTATGTACCAATTATTTGTGAAAGGTGACATAAAAAATAATAGTTATATTGTTATCCTCTCATCTATCTCTCTTATGTCATCTTATATGCATTCATGTACAATAGGGTGATTCGAGGGTTACTAGAAGTAAAATTGGGAAAAGAAATAAAGAGCCCAGGTTCTTATACCACAAATTCATTTAATCACCTTCAACTCTTTCACTATTACATTCAATTGCTTTTTATATAGCCATAAAACCTACAACTACCCAAAAATACTAATAACTAATCTCTACTAACTAAAGTGATCATTATATAGTCACTTAGATTATTAATTATTATTCAATAATATATGTTAAGCATTGATTTCTAACACTCCCCTTTAGTGCTAAAATAAGAAATTTATTTTAGTGGCATAGTATCAAAAATTGACCTACCTCAAATATTCACCCATTCAATGATTTTTTTTCTTTTTTCTTTTTTGAAGATTTATATTGATAATATATCTAATTATAATTTGCAAATGAAAAATATATTAATCCTTGTACAAAATAAGAAAGATAAATTAGATTGGTAGTAACCATCGAAATGCCTTTATCTTCTACAACACATTGCAAATTAAATATGCATGGTATTCCCAAGCAACTTTTTAAAATATTTTAGATTTTTTAATTTCATCAAGAAATAAGAAAGATATTGTATTTTTAGTGAGACTCTATTAAAATACCATTTTAAATTAGTTTACCAACAATATAATGATGCATAATAAAACCATAATTTCTACTTTGCATAGAAAGAATATCCATCAAATGGAAGCATAATAAATTCATACCAATCTTGGAACAAACAAAACCTCATAACTGACAGATCAAAAGATTTTTTTCAATCACTTAATCTCCTACATTTTTTTGCAACACCTCTAATTTTTGTTTTCAAATGAACATGAAAAAAGTGGAACAATAAAACTATGAAAAGAGTGAAGAAGGTGGAGAGATGAAAGAAAAATAATGCACATCAATGATGAATGCAAACAAAATTGCATATGGTCTGCATTGTTCCTCTGAAAACAAAATGAAAGAATGGTAGATGAAACCTTCTTTGATATCATAATAAAGTTGAAAAAACAAAAGATCCAATGGATGACACATTCAATCATTCATCTTGAATACATTTATTATTATATTCAATGGCTTTGTATTCCCACACAACTTACATTTACCTAGCAACTAACTAACAACTAATTAATTTGTAATCTCTAACAACTAAAGTGAATAATCACTTATGTTATTAATCAATAATCTATGTTAAGAACTAAATTATAACAAGACAGTTCCATCATATTCTTTAATGGCATTCATATTCTATTTTTCCTCTCAATACAATTAATATATTTTAATTAGTATCATTAAAAATTCTTAAATTGCGATATTGAGAAGATAAATATTTCATAATGTAGATAAACACTAAGCACCAATATTTCAACCAAAAAATTCCATTTAAAGGTCCTTGCTATTAAATTTATCTTCTACTATTTATAGATAAACTAAAATGTCACAAGTTTTTTCAATTAGCATGGAAAATTTGCATATGATATACCCACGTCTCCTCTAATCCTAGGATCCTCTTTATGTGGCTATCTCTAGCACATTTATATTGGCTTTAATTTCACATCAACTATTACTCTAATATATATGGAATCTATAGTAAGACAAACAATTCTATCCTTTGCTTCTCCATTGAAGGTTCTTCCCATTTTTGAATTGTTCCCTTGAACAACTTGCCATAGTCCTTAATAGTATCATTCTTCTTTTGTAATATTTTCTACACATTTCTTACACTTTTAGAGGGAACTTTTATAATGGTTGATAATTACTCAAAAAAATATTCCCAAGATCAAGGTCTGTAAATTTCCTCTAGTACTATTTTAAGGAATCCTTAGGTTTCAACAAAATCATATAATTTAATATAATAATTCAAAATCCTTGACATTCTATACAATGATTCTAAATTAAAAAAAGTCTCTTGTGTGGTAGCTTTCCTTAAAAATGAGTAGTTTGATTCTAAAGTAAAAAATCTCTTGTGTAGTATCTTGTGTGGTATCTTTCCTAAAACCGAGATTTGCTCTTTTTAGACACTTCTTCTAGATCATACTTCCCTTTTATTTTTGTACTATTCTCTTGATTCTAGCTCCACCCTAAGTTCCATTTCCTTTACTTTATTAGGTTATATCCACATTTTCATAAAATTCTTATAGGTCTCGTGTCACTTTTTTATATTAGTTAGCTACTTTTCTACAAGATTTTAATTTTCTTACCATCTCCCTTCTCTACACACCATCATACCTATTCAAATGAGTATTCCAATGGTTATCATTGGCATGGATAGTCCTCCATTAAGAAGTTTGAGTCACCAGCTCCTTAACCCTTCAGCCATTACGACCCTTAAACTAGATATACTCAAGATTCTCATGAGTAGGTGATACTAAAGTTATTGAACACTCTAGGTATTTTAAATGTTGTGTCATAAAGGGGAACCCACTTAGTTATTATAGGGATTTCAATAGTAGTCTTCCTATTATTCCCCAATTTTTTTTCTCATGCCTTCTTTCTCATCCTTTATTACACCTCTCTCCTTTTATGGACTTATTTCTCTCTCTCTCTCTCCCTCTTTCAATCTTAGAACCTACCAAAAAGTATTATCTTATCATATTCCTCATAGATCATCTCAATCCTAGATCATCTCTCTATAATTTTCTTAATGTTTCCATTGTCATTGGCAATTTTTCATTCTTAATATCTTTTTATCTATTCTAAAAATCTAGACTAAATATAACTCAATAGACACATATCTTCAATAACTCCTCCATTTTCATAATAATCCCTAGGTGTTAATATCCCTAACAAATTAGAACTTAAGGGTGTGATAGAAGGGGATTTGAGAAGATGAGAAGTGTCACCATGACTATAGAGATTGATTAACATAGAAGACAAAGAGATAGATAAATTTAAGGATGAAGAGGTCCTAAAGGAGTTATTGGGGAATGGAATGAAGAAAATGTTTTGTAAACTATAATTTTATAATGGGTGATTGAATGAATTATTTTAGAACTTATTATAAAAAAATTATTAAGAAAATCTAAATAAGTATGTGTTGCTTTTTGAGTATTGGGTTTTTCTATGTGTTTTGGTTGTGTGGTTGGGCTACTTGGTAAGGGACCCTAACCTCAACCGTACCAATTGAATTCAAAGTAGAGTTCTCTCATTGGGAGGTTTTGAGGTTGAGGTCATGATACCATCTTAATTGCATCAATTGGTATTAGTGTAGGTTTCTCATTAGGATATGATAAGAGTAATGAAGACACAAAAATAAATAATTATAGAAAATAAGTACGAGAAAAATTAGTGTTGGAGAGTGTGTGAAGGGAAAATATCCTTAGGAAAAGGAAACTAAGATTGCTCATAGAGAAATGAAAGTTTAAAGGTGAAATTTGCAAAGCATTGTGAATGTCATATAATAGGCATAATATTATGTTAATTTTCTTCCAATAGAGATAAAGTTGGGTAGAAGGTGTACGATTTCCTTCCATTGTGTGGAAGTGGGAAGTTTGATTCTTGTGGTAGTAAATATTCCAAGGTCTTTGTTGGTAGAGGAAGTTGTACAAGTAAAAAAATTGTTATTGAAGGATGTTGTTCACCTAGAAAGAAGTTGAAACCTAAGAAAAGGTTTGTTGATAGAAGAGAGAAGTGAGAAGAAAAATATCTCATTATGCAATAGAAGTCTTGAATAAATCAAATATAAAGGTGAAGAGAATTGTTGGATAGTTGAAGTTACAACATAAGAGGATAGAAGGTGTCTCAAAAAACCCTAGGGAATTTTTTGTATAAGAGGATTTTGTAACTATGGAGGACTTGAGCTCTACAAGAGTTTGTTGCAAGTGACATGAGGCATGTAATTGAAGGGTTTGGGTTCTACTAAAAAATTTGCAACTATTGGGAGAGACTTGTAATTGCACAGGATGGAGGAGGAGGCACATGAAGTTAAAAGGTATGTTTGTGTGAATATCTTATTGCAAGTAGAGTCATGTAACTACAAAGAGGCATGGGATTCTTTAGATAATTTACACAAGTAAAGAAAAGATGTATTAAAAAAGAGGATGAGATAGGTCCTGAGGAGACCTATGAGAATTTTATTTTAGAAAGAAAATTGAGATGAGGTGTAAGAAATGGGTTATTGAAGAATTATATAAAATCAAGGTTATATACTAGATGTATTGGAGATTAAACAATACAAAGAATTGGGAAAAAAAAAGTGGGAGAATGTGAAGATAGACATGTATAGGTGGCATGGTGGTAAGTAAAGAGGTGAATATTAAAAAATAATTCAAAGAAATGATATATTATGAATCGGAAATAACTCATGTTTTCACAAGTCAAGATAAAACCAAGCCCATGATAGCCAATATTAAAAATTCATGTTTATTTAGCATAGTAAAATTATAAAGAATTTTTTTAATAAAAACACATTTAAAATTTCATCAAACAATAGAGAAAAACACAAACACATAACACGATATTTATCCTAAGAAACCTTTTCAATAAAACTTAGCCATAAAACCAACATGACTAAATATAATAATGCAAAACTTTGATTGCAAGAGAGAACCTATAAATCATCAATTTCCTGAAGATATAAACTTATGCGATACATCCCTTTTCAAACACCCTATGTAAATTCACATTCTCATGCATGTCCCCACATTTTAAGAATCTCCCATATGGCCTCCATTTTTTCTTGCTAAACCCAAGTTGCAAAGATGATACTACACCTTCTAGTAATCTTGTTTTTAGTTTTTTCTTCATTCAACCCTAAATATTGGCTTTATAGTGTTACATAAAAAAAAGGGAGAAAATTAATCTAGCCAAGTGTGTCATCCTACCCTATCTACACCACAACTTGCAATAGCATTAAAATGTAAAGTGTACATTTTTTTTTTTTCCAATATGACAATTTACGCATGCCAATTTACATGCACACTAAAGTGGGAATAAAATGATACAGTTAAAAATGCATCCCTTACATTTTTACCCTTCATTTAAAACCATTGTGTATGGGTGTCTTAAGTACATTTTTCTAATACATGGTTTTTATTGATTCGGTGCACTCATTGACCCTAAACTCAAATTGAAATTTAGAAATATAATATAACCCTTAAACAATTCCAAAATCTTAGAACAATAATTCCTCTTTTAGGTTCAAAAGCACTAGTGCAATCTTGACCCAATGCAAGGTTAAATTTGTGGAATTGAATTGCTTTCTCAAAATTTACATTTAATTGTGGTATTAATTTGAATTACTCCCACCTAGGCATTATTCATGGAACCCTATATCAAAATAATTTGCTATGTGTATTATGAAAAAGGTATAAAAGAACATCACTCCTAGGTCATATCCATAACCAACAATATACATATAATTAATACAACCCCTCTACACTTATCATTCACAAGCTATAAGAATCAATCATACTAACTACATCAACCCTTAGAAAAAAAAGAAAAAAAAACTTGGTCCTTTCTCCTAGACACTCTAACTTTCATTACATTTCTCTCCATTGCATTAAACCTTATGAACTCATCATCATCATCATCATCGTGGTCGTATCATTTCTAGTTTAATTTCTTACTTGATTTCTTCAAAATTTATCAAAATCATTGAATTGATAAATAAGGCTTGATTAACGTGTGATAGAACAAATCAATTTCTTGTCTTTAGCATAACAATTTCTGAAAGTGTTCTTCAAAATCATCAAAGTTTTAATTACAGTTGTAGGTAGAAGAAAATAAAGTTCTTGTAAGTTTTATGAATCTAAACATAAAAATATTAAGGCTACACCCAAAAATTTTAGACACACCATTTGAAACAAAATTATAGATTTAAGAATCAAAACCATGTACACCCTTAAATTTTATAAATCGAAATTACTTTAATTAATTTCATTAAAAATAATTATATTTCTTATATTTTTCATTTATCATAATCTTTATAGTCTCCTCTTTTCTTACACGGTACTCATTTACATCTATTATTTTATTCATATTCCATATCTCATAGAGCACAAATTTATAACCCAACTCTCTTATCTAAAAAAAAATCTTATTTACCCACATATTCATGTCCAATTCCTTTTAATAATAAAGAAATTAAATAAAATAAGTAATAGAAGAAACTTTTGTAGCATAAATGGCATATGACTTAAAATAATATATAAATATAATAATAAGATTAATTAATTAAAAGATTTTAGGTCTAAATATTATAATAAAAATTTCAATTTAATTTCAATCTATTAATTTTTTTTATAATTTAATAAATAAATACTTTTCATTTCTAATTAAGAAAAATATAAATTTTGAAGTTATTTATATATAAAATATTTATATAACTATTAATAAAAAAATTAATTTAGAAAAGAAACCAATATGCATGTCTAGATAAATTGTAATTATTTTGTCTAGATAAATTGTAATTATTTTTTTAATTTTTCTAATCTTTTAAATAATTCGATATGCATAATCCTCTACAATATATCATAAAAATATTTTTAAATTATTTTGAAAGTAGAAAATATATATTTTATTGTTGTTAAATAAGACACTACAAATCCATTTGATAAATATCGATACATATATTTTTCTTTTAATTTATCATATATGTATGTGTGTGTCTATTATCTCCTTCATGAAATACAAATAGCCAAATCTAAATTTATAAATTAAAAATAAAAAAAAATATCTATCTATATTTAAGTATTAAATTTACTATTATAAAAAATATATATTATTATATTTTATCTATTAATATTCCATGTAAAAGATTTATCTACTCTTACTCAAATTGTAAATATTTACATGAAGTTAGCATTTATGATTTATTTATATAAAAATTAGAGACAAATAAAATTTTAAAAAATAAAAATAATACTCCTTAAATGTGTAAGCATACATTAAATGAGTCAAACCACATCTCTTTTAACATATTAATAATTAGGAGGGATGGGACATAAAGGGAGCCAAAGCAATATAAAGCAATTATTTCAATTTTAATATTACAATCACTACTTCTTTTGAGATAGTGTAGATTTAAATTTTAACTATTAAATTATATATATATATATATATATATATATATATATATATTTATTTATTTATTTATTTATTGGCGGAAATTTTGAAAGCCCGGCATAAAGAAATGTATAATATTATAATTTTAAATTATGACAATGTATTATATTTATTTTCTCATCCTATAGGTTCAATAAACATGCCTTAAATAAGAGGAAGGCACGTTGGGTGATGAAGAAGTAAGGAGGTAACCATTCCTAAACTAATAATAATAATAAGAAGAAGAAGAAGAATTGAAAGCAAACGGAACGGAGACTGGTTTGGTGCAATAAAAAATGTTTTTCTATGACTAGCTAGGAAAATCGTTCCAATTTCAATAGTGTAGGAAATCTCTAAAAACAGTTATAATGTTGTGAGAGAAAAGAAAAGAAATTGATAGAAAATGTGGGAGTGAAGGTGAGGAAGGGTGGGAACCTGGAGGTAGCGGAGGCGTATTCAAAAAGCTTGCCTGTGGTGGAGAAAATGATGAGGGCAAGTTGTGCATCACACAGCACAGAGAGTTCGTGCGCTTTCTTCAGAAGCCCGCCACGCCGTTTAGAAAATGTCACCTGCCTGTTTGTCGTGTTCTCGATGCGCTTTATCTCTATCTTTCCGCGCCCCATTCTTTGTGCTTCTCTGCCAAATACACAGGTAGAATGAAACAGGAATGAAGGAAAATAGAAAGAAGGGAGGGGGGGGGAGGATTAGCTTACCTTTTAAGAGGAGATGGAGGGTGGGGGGGGTGGGGGAGGGTGGATTAGCTTACCTTTTAAGAGGAGATGGAGGGTTCCTTCCTTTGTCTGGACTCTGCTCTGCTCTGCTCTGCTTCCTTCCTTTATTATTGCATTGAGGAAGAAACAAGGGTCCGTCTGGGTTTATTTGTAGTTGTAGGAATTACATTGTTTCGTTTCACCGTGGTTAATGTTAATTTGAGTTTGACCCGGAAGGGAGTAGTTAATAATAATAATGATTATGATTGGCAGTATATATTTTCTGATATAGAGGAAAGGGAAACGACATCTCGTGTGATACTAGAAAAGAAGCGACAAAGGCTTTTCAGGAAACTTGCGTTTCCGAGCACTGTAAGCTTTTCGGGAATAGGCAGATACAGGTCAGGTCAGTCAGGGATTCCCTACTCATTAAATGACCGTGTCTCCGCTGCCCGCTGCCCGCTGCCCAACTCTAACAACCTTACAAATAATAATAATAATCATAATTACATCAACTCTTCCATTACCATACAGGCTTACAGCAATGAATTTCAAGCGATTTAATCTTCGTTTTCCACACTTACCTTTCTACCTCTTTTATGCTAGGTTGTGAACTCGGTGTTTCGATGCTCTTTTATTTTTAAAAACTTGTCTAATTGGTGCTCTTTTTTTATTTGATTAAAGTGTTATTAATTTAATAGTTATTTTGTATATCGTATAATTAAGTGTAAAATTAGTTCATAATGTTTGATAGTTTGATCTCTTTCATCATTATTTTTTATATTTGTATTTGTAGACATAAAAATTATTTTATTTTTATTATCAATATATTATTAATATTCTCTAATATTTATTACCATTTTGTCATTTTTACATTCATTATTATTAGTTTAATCTAGTATTCCAAAAGAACACGTTCCCCACAAAAATACTAGTGTTTTCGAAACACAAAGACTTGGTGGAAACCTCTTCCTATCACATTGGCACTGCCACTACCATTAAAACTCAAGGGGTGCCATGGAGATCGCCACTACCATTGCCACTACCATTAAAACTCAAGGGATGCCTAGATAGACTTCTCTTGTAGTGAGCAGCTAGAAAAAGTATTTTTTATTTTAAAATTTCAATTTTGGGGGGGGAAATGTGTCGACCAAAATCTAATGGCCAATAAGTCCCACCAAAGCCTCTTAAACCCTAGATATAACATCCATTTCACTCACAAATTCATTTCAAGAGTAGGTTGAAAGAAGTAAAAGAGTGAGAATGAAGGAGTGAAAGAGTTAGCGTAAAATGTTCTAAGTACAACAGAGTTGAGAAAGAGCAAGAAGAAGATGAATAAGAGGGATTCATAACATTTTCCAAGGATCTTTCAAGCATAAGGTGGGATTCTATGATGATTTTAATTTATTTCATAATTTCATAGACATAGCTACGAGTATATTCATTCTTCAATGTTATTGTTCATTGTTAATATAGTCATCAAGACTCAACATTGAAATTTGAAAATGATAAAAAAAAACAAGTGATATTCACATACATGATTGTAAACTGTAATTTTTTTGTAAAATTTATTGTTATAGTGTTTTAAAAATTATTGTTAGTAGTTTATATATTCAAATTGAAAATACTTTTTATTTTGACATTTGTCAAACTAGGATGAAACTTGTGTCCATCCTTTACTTTTGCGCTTCCTACAACCTGAAGTAAGGAAAACAAAATGAAAATATTTGTCTTAATTCTTTGCATTATATTTCATGCATAGTTTAAATTCTAGTTATAAAATTATAAATTATAAATTGTTTATTGCAGTGCCACAATGACCTCATTGCATAAGTGAGGATAAGGTTGAGGTTCAAAGTGAAAGTATTTTCTCAATAATGACATCATACAGACTTATCTAAACCATTTAAACATTGACAAGGACCAATTCATGATGCAATTGATTGAAGAACCACAAGATTCATTGCAAGACATGTCATCTTCTTCACCTCCCATTATCGGTGCACCTAAATTCCAATGGAACTCTTACCAAGAGACGTGAACATTTTGAACTTGACCCACCATACAACATTTCACATTATATTCTAACTTCACCTAACCCCAGTCATCCAATTATCCATTCCTTTCATTATCCAAAACATGTTTCTTCCACCAAATCCACCTCAAAAACAATTCCATGCATGTCATTATTGATTCAATCCCCGCCCCTTCTCTCCATACAATAGCCAATTAGCATCTTCATATCACAACCAATCAACACCTCATTATTTCAAATCGACCTTCAATACCTCCACTTAACATCCAACTATCTATATACACAAACACCCTCTAACAATCCATTCCCATGATGAATCCTAAAAACCTTAGCTGTATCGCCACATCCACTCCCATGATAAACCCTCACATCTCTTCGCATACATGATACATCTCCCAATCCACTTCATATAACATACCTGCACGCACTTACATCCCTCATAACCTCAAATTCATCACACAAAATCAATCACCTATACCCTTAAATCATATCATCACATCTACCATATCTTTGAATGCATACATACCACAAAACCAAACATAAAAAAATCTCTAACAAACATTATTCAAGGATAATCATCTTTTGCCACATCATCCCATATACCCACAAATACATATATTTTACAAATCATAATATTCTACCTAACCAATCACATGTACCCATAAAGTTTACCAATCATTCCATCAACATACCCATTGCATACCTACCCATAAATGAATTAGCACAATAGGTTCAAAACCTATGACAAAAAATAACAACCCAAATGGAACATACCAAGAAGAGTTATACACTTGAAGACATATGTCTCTATCCCTTATAAAAATCCATTTTGTGTCTTTCTTTCATAACTTAAAATACATAAATTTGAAAAGTGTAAGGTTAAAGACAATCTACAAGAGCATATCAAGGAATTTTACATAGCTTTTTCTTAGAGGTTACTTGTAATATCTTATATCTAATGTGAATGTCTCCTTGAAGTCTAGGAGGACAAGCAATTGAATTATTCTCCCTTCTCCCACATGGTATAATATCATTCCATCAATTGCATGCATGCCATGAATAATGCAATTAAGGACATGTTAAGATCGATTATATCAAAGTAATGGCCAATTATGGTAGAGTGGGACCCCATAATAGTGGGTTACACTTTTTGGCCAAACTTGACATTGAAATGAACATTTTGAACTAAATCTTCACTTTTTGACACCTATAACTTCTAAACCATGATAAATTTGAAGATGATAAAACCTAGTGATTTGTGACATTTTGTTTGTAGATTCTAAATATATATATTTTTTAAATATTGGAATCAAATTGCGTTTCTTTTTCCATCTCCTTCAATAACTAGTTTTTAATAGAAAACACCATTTTTAAAGAGTGAGTTGCATGTCGTCTCATATAACTTTTTTTCTACAAGGGATAAAATTATGATTCTTTTAAAGTTATATTTGTAACACCGATATGTAATTTTGCATTTGGTTTCATAACATTTTTTGCATATGTTTTTTATTAAGTTTTGAAGTTGAACTAATTATAATTTAGAAATAGATGTATGATGTCACACATAACTTGTTATGTATGTATCAAAATTCATAAAAAAAATTGTTGGAACAAGGACATCAATACCTAGTGCAAACATATTTTTTTTAAAATAATTAATTAATTAATTTATATATTTCCTCATGTAGAACAAAGAAGTTGATGTTCGATGAAAAACCTATTTTTAGTAGAACTAATTTTTTTACAATAAAATCAAAATATATTAAAATTATAGTTGTTGGAAACCTTGTTTTCATGACTACCATCCTACAATTGGGTTTGTCAAGTTGATTTCATTTGATTCCTCAACCTAAGGTTCCAAGGCCAAACTTTGCAGAAAGAAATAAAGAGGGGTTCAAATTAACCCATTAAATTTGCACAAACATTTTTGTAATAGGTCACATGTTCACGCAAACCCACTTAATTTTAACAATCAAGGTTCATTCGAACCCCTAGCCAACCAAAAATTAATTTTTATATTTAAATTCATAAGGACATATAAATAGAAATTTAATTTTTCATTTTTCCAAAACAAAATTGTAAGAATAATTCACATTTTTCTTCTACAAGGTAGATTGAGGAGCAATTTTTTAGAGTGCATTTTTTCAAGAATATATTTTCAAAAAAAGGAGATGGGAAATAAAAAGACAAGAAAAAATAAGAGTGCATGAAAGCATTCACCTACAAAGGCACAAATATTCTCTAGGCCCTCTCTCTCATTCCTTCTCTAGTCCCTCTCTCCCCCCCTCTCTCTCAAAATATTCTTAGATAGGTCCTCTCTCTCTCTCTCTCTCTCTCTCTCTCTCTCTCTCTCTCTCTCTCTCTCTCTCTCTCTCTCTGGGTGTGTGTAGGATCATCGAGGTCCAAACTAGGCCCTTAAGTGGCAATGAAAATTCAAAAAATCAAAGTTAAGGCAACTTGACATAAAAAAATGAATAGGTTATTAACATATCTTGAAAAATATGTAAGAACAAAATTTGTAGAAAATTGAATCTAGTTTCTAAGATACTAGTTATTTTTTGGAAAAATTTAAATATATTTGGTGAAAAATTAAAATTTCAATGTAGTAGTCCTAAAATTTCATGGAAAAAATAAAAAGCAGGAGTATGTCTGTGAAACATAAGTACAAACAAAATATAATATTTTTCTTTGAAATTTTCAGTATAAGTAAAAGACACATGTTTGAACGTGCCATATTTTTTTGGTAATTTTTTGGCAAGTAAATAATTAATTATGAATTTTTTATTAGAATTTTTCAAAAATAAAAAAAGCATGTTTGTCTGCGAACCATAACTTGGTCAAAACTCCATGAAATTCAATTTTATTTTTATATACCTATAGTGGACAAAGTATAGAATGTACAACATTTTTTGAATTTGAAAAATGTTTAACCACGTTAAAGTTATAGATGATTTTCAATCAACCTATCAATCAAGACTTTAGACACAATGTATGTAAAAAAATCAATAATAATTATTTATTAAATTCAAAATAAGGCAAAATTTATATTGGTAGAAAGATGACAATTTCGTTAAAAATACCTTTTCGTTTCATCAATTAAGGGTAAAAAAACATTGTTAGTCACATGGGTGAATTTTAGAAAACCAAGGAAAACTTGTAAGCACATTTTTTGTGTTGACTTCCCAGGTTTGGCACATCTAAGCCAAATCCCAAAGCACACCTAAGTGGAAAATGGAGGGAAAAATTATGCCATAAAAAATGAATATTTTTTATTAATGGATATCTATTTCCTAGCATCATTATTGTAATGCCATATTTTCAAAAACAGATATATGTTATGAAGGTTTTTTTTTTCCAAGGGGATCCCAGTTTTGGAGGCGCTATGCAACTAGGGCACGAAACCCCATGGTGTCGCTGGTTGCAGTACGCTACCGCTTGCAAGGGATCCCTGGCCTTGCTGGGAAGCCCTCGATTCATTTATTACCTCTCCTGCAATAAATGGAGCTGAATAAAGATGGCCCCAATAACCCTAAACAACCCATTCCTCCCTCTGCGAACACTCGAGAGCTGCGGAAAACCTTCAGCCAAGCGGTGGAGGGCAAGTGGTTTTCATTCCTTGAAGATGCAAAGTTCGAAGCCGCTCTCCACCATGAAGATGAAGCCAATCTCGTGGTAGCACAAGGTGAGGTCCACTCTTCCAAATGCATCACCATTAAACCCAACGACTCTATGCTCTCTGCCATTTCTTCTGAGATTTCTAGACTTAGGGATTCAACAATTTTTTTCGCTGTCTTTGATGTAAATAACTTACCATCTCATCAATATATGAATAAATGGTTGCAAGATGTGTGGGTCAATAAATTAGGGTTTCAATTTTTGTTTTGTAGAATGATTCAAAAGGGTCTGTTTTTAATTTTCTTTGATAATAAGGAAAGCCAAAGGAAAATTGTAAATAAACAGTTTGGTCAGTAGGAAATTCGTCTTTTAGGGCAGTTCGTTGGGGCCCCAAAGCTTGTAACGATGAAATTCTTGCCCTTTCCTGCCCAAAATGGATAACCATTAAGAATGTTCCAGCTTTCCTCTGGTCCTGTGTTGACAAAATTGTGGAACCCTTGGGGAAAATTGTAAAAATCGACTCTTCTCCCTCGGTACTCCCTCATCTCGATGCTATACTACTCATTACCTTGAAACCAGGTATGGTTTACCCTACAGAAATTGTTATTCGACTCAACAATAAAACTTACTGTTGTTCAATTAAGTATATGGGTGGATTAGATGCCTACCACTTTTGTAAGGTTAGTGGTCATTTTAGAAGTAAATGTCCCTTATTATCAAACAAATCTTCAAGGTCTAAAACACGGGCCTCTGGTCCCCCTGTAGCTAAAGCCACGCCCTCTGCACTTGCCCCCTCGTCCCCCCCCTCATGTCCCTTCCTCCCCCCCCCCCCCCAACCTTCTTCTTCTCCCTCCCCCTCGCCGCTCCCCTACAACCCTCCCCCTTCCTCTTCAACCCCTTCAGTGGCTAACTCCATCCTAGACTACAACAATGCTATCAAAGAGGCTCTCGTCACTGCTCAGCCTCCCCCCTTTACTCCCTCTGAAACAGTTGATACTCCTGCTCATCTCTCAAACCTGAGGACCCTTAATGAACAACAACTAGTGATGGAAAAGCTGAGAAAGGCAGCGGAAGCTAGGAAAATTATTGAACATAACCTCTTCAAACAGAAATTGGAAATTGAAGCCTCTCGGTGTCAGCTACCTGACCTTGAGGACATTGATAGGGGTGTTCCAGATATGGTAGACACCATTAGCAGGACCTTGGCCCAAGACCCTGAACTATCCACTTGCAAGGATCTTAATGCACTCAATTCTGAGGAATCCCCTACCCTGCAAGGGGATTGGGGAAGACCTACTTTGGAGGAGGTACCATCAACCCCTCTAGATGATTTTGGTACTTTAGAGGCCTCTAGGGGAGACCCTGCTAGTGTTGTCCCCTATACTTCTAGCACCCCTATTAGTGTCTTGAAGGCAGAGTCAACTACCACTCAAGGTGTGGAGCCCAACATAGACCCCTTCACTCCAGTGGAAACCAACATTGAACAAGGACTGACAGTCCCTCAAGATGGATTTACTATGGTTAAACATAGGAAAGCTAGGAGGAAGAGATCTCCTAAGGACAACAAGGATAGCGCTAACATGAAGGAATCTCTAGGCCCTGAACAAATCTCTGAGGCAAGGAAAAAGAGAGGTAGACCCTCCTCTGCTATTGCATTTGATGCTAACAATATAGAAAACAAAGAGGATTGGCCCAAGTGTTTTGAGGGATTTAAATCCCAAACTAACCCTCCCCAACTAGGTGAATCATGCTGAAAATTATATCTTGGAACATCAGAGGCCTGGAGGCCCCTGATCGGAAATACATCATAAAGAGGTTTCTTAATGCACATAAGAACATGGATTGCCTCCTCTTGCAGGAGCTAAAAGCAATGGGTTTCACCCTGCAAATCAGTCTCAAATGTATCTGGAGGGAGGCTACCTCCTTTTACACTAACCATACCAAAGGAAAATGTGGCTCAGCCATACTCCTTAGTCCTAAATGGGCCAACAAAGTAGTTAACTGGGGACAATCCCCTCGTGCTAGAGCTATATGGGTCTCTATTCAAATGGAGAACCAGAAGTTTGGAATCTTCTCTATCTATGCCCCGAATGAATACAGAGAAAGAGGTGAACTATGGAACTGGCTAACAACCCTAGAGGATATCTCTTGGATTATTGGGGGAGACTTCAATATGGTGGAATCCCCCAGTGATAAAAAAGGGGGCAACAAATTTGAATGGAAGGGAATGGAAAGGCCTCAATGGGATAGAATTATCAATAAACTGCATCTCTTTGACCCTATTTCTGAAAGGAAAGACAATTTGAACACTATATGGTACACCCGGTGCAACTATCAACAATTGAATAAAAGGATCTACTACAGACTAGACAGGCTCTACCTCAATAAATCCCACTTTATGATAGACAAAGGCCCTAATGGTGATCACTATTTGGTCTCCACATTTACCCTCTCAGATCACCACCTGATAATAATGGGAATTGACCTCTCCCCAGCGACCCCCCCTCCTCCTCAAGAGCTCCTTCATTCATCCTCAACACTAGACTCCTAGAAGATGAGGACTTTCGCTCTGCCCTAGCCTTTATCAAACTGTTTAACAAAAAGGATAGGAACCAGCTCTCTAGTGCAGATGCATGGAATGCAAATATAAAAACTTGGACCATCCTTTGTCAAATAGTGGGCAAAAAGAAGGCCAAGGATGCCAGGAGGGTAGAAAGACTACTCCAGGAGGATCTATGTAATGAAGAAATGAATCTTCAGAACTCTTCGAATGATGAAAACCTCACTTGCACTCTAATGATAATCAAATATCACCTCAGGAAGTTTCAAAACCAAAAAATTAAAGGGCTAAAAACCAGCTCCAAACTAAATTGGTTGGATTCGGGGGACAAGGGCTCCAAATTCTTTTTCCATATGCTCAAAGTTAAGGAAGCTAAGGAGAACATCAATGCTATATGGGACAATAACACTCACATCACAGACTCCCAGGAGATCCTACAATGCTTCTCCCTCTATTATCAGAAGCTTTTTACCTCAGAAGAGGTAAATGTAGACCACAAACATGCTAGAGAGCTCATTAAGCAATTGACCCCACCCAAGCTTAATGAGGAGGACTTTGAGGTTGTGGGGCATTCTATCTCAAGAGAGGAAATAGCCATGGCTATCTCCTCTATGGGCAATGACAGATCTCCTGGACCAGATGGATTCCCAATGGAGTTCTATAAGAAAAACATTAAATGGATTGTAGACAACCTCCATGTCCTATATTTGGAGGCTATATCCAAAGGAACCCTAGGCAAAGAGATCAACCAAGGGCTTATCAAGCTCATTCCCAAGGAGGGAGACAAGACCTTGGTTAAGAACTAGAGGCCTATCATGCTACTAAATGTATCTTATAAAATATTGTCCAAACTAGTAGCAAACAGGCTAATCAGAATACTACCAAAGATTATTAGTCCTACCCAAATGGGATTTGTTAAAGGCAGGTTCATCCTTGAGAACTTGGTGACCTATTGGGAGTCTCTTGAATGGGCTAAGGTCTTCGGTTAGAATGGGGCTATGCTACTAATAGACTTCAAGAAGGCATTTGATAGGATAGAGTGGGGATTCATAATTCAGATGCTAGCTAGTCTAGGTTTCCCGGACTTCTTCTGCAAGATTGTCCAGACACTACTTAGTGATGCCAATGCAGTTGTGGAAGTAAACGTATTAAAATCTGACAACATCACTCTCTCCAGATCAATTAGACAGGGGTGTCCTCTTTCCCTGACCCTGTTTGTCTTGGTTGTGGATGCTATGCACTACATACTAAAGGACTTCAGCTTATCCCCTAGGGTTAAAGGAATTACACTCCCTAACAAAGAAGAAGTCATTAATATATAGTTTGTAGATGACACAACTATCATCTTCTCCCTAGAGGAGGAGAATTTAACACATCTTCTTCACAATATTGAGATCTTCTGCAAAGCATCAGGTAGTAGAATTTCCCTTCACAAATCTCCCCTATTAGGTTGGACTGATGCCCCTCCCATCTGGTTGTCAAGTTTGATCTAAAGTGGGGAGGCCTAGATACCATCATTAGATACCTGGGAATTCCTTTCTCTATCTCCCCAAACTTGAAAGAAATGTGGGAATGGTTCAAAAATAAAGTTGATAAGAAACTCACTAAATGGAACGGGAACTTCCTGTCATTAGTAGGTCGTTTTCAGGTTTGTCAGAAACTACTATCTTCATATAACATATACTGCTCCTCAACCTGGTTATTCAACAATTATCAGTTCAACTACATTCAAAAACAAATCAGGAACTTCCTCTGGTCAGATGGAAAAGGCAAAAAGAAGCAACACGTTGTTAAATGGGATTGGTGTATCAGATCTAAGACTCGAGGAGGTATGGGCCTCAAAGAACTCAAACTTCAAGGAACTGCCATGGCTGCCAAATAGATTTGTAAAGCCATTGATGACAACAAACCCTGGAAAGAGCTTGTTAGAAACAATAATCAATGCTCCACCCCAAAATCAACAAAAAAATGGAAGAACCTACCCATAGGAGATCTAATTGCTGGGAATTTTGAGGTCTCCCTTGCGGGGTCAGAAGTCTTCAAGTCTATATGGAAAGCCTGGAATCATGTTAGACAATACATTAGCAATAAAGACATAATAGATAAAAAAGGCTCTCTCAATCTGGAAAGGTCTATATGGTGGAATGTTTTGCACAATGGGAATCAGCTAGCCTGTCTTCAAGGATGCTCTACCCTGAAATGGCACAACCAGGGATTCATCACATTTGAACACATTCTGGAAGATGGCACTCTGGCCTCCTAGGAAACTCTCAAATCTAAATTCAACCTCCCCTTCTCCCAGGCCAGAACCTATACCATCCTTAAGTCTGCACTTGCTCCCATCCTTCCCTCTCCTAACCCCTCCTCCCCCTCCCCTTTAGCCTCCCTCTGCTAGTTAGATGGGTCTCCCCTTTTTCTAACTAAGGCCAAAATGATCTACTCTGCCCTTTCTAATTTTGTGGATATCTTTGACCACCTTAACTACACATAGAACCTTTCTTGGGACTCCAAACAATGGCATTCTACCCTCTCGAAATTCTGGTCTAATCCAACTGAACCAAAGAAAAAAAATTTTGCCTGGAGACTCCTGCTCCATAAATTGCCACTTAAGAACAACAACGGAGACCCCCTACTGTGTAAACTTTGTCGTATCCCTAAATCTGTATACCACATTTTTTTTGGTTGTCATTTTGCTAAAGACGTCTAGAATCTGTTTGGTATCTCACTTAATAGCAATTGTTTTACGGTTGAAGAGATGGTATTTGGTTATATTAGAGGTGGCAATAAACATGCTAATCTTTTCTGGTCTGCTCTCTCTTTGGCAATTATGTGGATCATTTGGAAATTTAGGAATGATGATGTGTTTAATGGAAAGAGTAGGAACCTCAGTGAGTCTCTTAGGAGACTCATCCGCTACCTTGTTTCTATGTAGGTCACAGTGGTACTAAGACTAGAGGAAGACAAATTTGACAAGTGGCTAAAGAATGGGTCTACTCTAGTTTTCATAAGGGAGCTCTCACATGGCTTCACTTGGGATCGCATGGGAAGCAATAAGACTCATTTTGAACAAGGTTTGATGAGGTTCATGCAAGAGATGGAGGCACGACAACAGAGAGAAGACTTCATCGAGCTAGAGCTAGAAGGAATACCCTCCCACCCCTACAGAGATCAATTTGCCGAAGGAAATGTGCTGGTCTGGTGCGAGGGAGAGCTATACTGGACTGCATGGCTCCCCCCTGTGGGCGACAACAATGACCTTGTTTCCTCCTTTGTGTTCAATTAGATGTATACTCCGTGATGCTTTTTGACATGTCTATAATTTTGTGTAATTTTGTAATTCAGCTCCTATGTAAATGATCATATATTATGACTCGAGCTCCTATCTGATATAGCTCCTACATCTTATGTGTTAACTCTTTAGTTGGCTGCAAGGTATCCAACCCAAACTCTCGAATTTTGTAACTGTTGTTTATATGATGCTTAATACCAAAAAAATAGATATCTGTTATGGAAAACAAAATGAATATCCAATTTTAAAAATTTAGAAAAACACATTTTAGTAAATTCGGCCTAACTTTTACTTTTCTTATCAAAATTTTGATTTTTAATAGGCATTGAAAAGGTGATTTAGAGCTCTATGCTATGGAATAGGTATTTTTTCTATATTATATATTAAAAAAAATTATAATTAATTTAAATTCATCCTTCATTTTTGAAAGATCAAAAGCTCACAACTTTTGCATATGAATTCCCTCTTTCATGAATTTTTTGGTAGCAATCATCTCAAAATACTTGAAACATTAAATGAATAAGTAGTATTAATAAAAAAAGAATTTCATTAAGGAGTGTAATAAATTTTGGCAAACCATCAATGTTCATCCTTTGTTCCTGTTTTTTGGAAGATTCTCTTGTTTGGAGGCTTCTTCAGTCCTTCACTTGTATTTCTCTCTTTAGGAGAGGGGTTTTTCCCATGAGGTTTTCTCCCTTTCTCTAGTTGTGAGAGATCTTTTGTACTTGGGTACCTCATCAGGATTTGTTGCCGGGACCCAAATTTGCCTTCATCATGTAGTTGCTTTTTGCTTCATGTATTTAGTTTTTTTAGCTACTCCCTAAGTTCATCTTAAGGGGGGGGGGGGGGGGGTGCTAGAGTTATCAAGCATTAGCTAATAATTATTTATTTAATTATTAGTCTATTATCCTCTACGCTTAAGCTAAACTTAGGCATTTAATAATATGATAGGTATTTAATAATTATTTTAATTATTAAATACACTTTATCCCTTTAGAGTTTCTTTAGGGTTGCACACCTTTAAGGTTGCATATTCTCCTTTTATTGTATTGTACTTTTTATTTCATTCCCTCTCTAAATGATAATCTTCTTCTTCAAAGCCATTATTGTTTTTTGCCTCCATTCTTCTCTTGTGATAGGTATTTTGCTTGCAGGTATTCTTGGGATCTCTAAAGTTGTATCTTGTGGGTTTTGTTTGGGGTTTTTAGGAGGTGCTTGTTGTTGTTGTTGTTGTTGTTGTGGATTATCAGAATCTGGTTTTTGAAAAAAAAAAAGAAAACCTAATCAAAATAAACGAAATTAAATTCAAAACGTAAAAAAAATTGAATAAACGAGAAAGAAAAACAAAAATTAAGCAAAACTAACCTTGATCCATAGCGTTTGGTGGAGAAATGTGGGAGCCCTTTCGCGGTTTCATGGTAAAAATGAAGAAAAAAAGGTTGTGGTCACGGGGAAAATAAGACCCAGTCCTTTTTAATTTATTTATTTTTGACAGGTACCGTGTACGCGGTCACTTTCCTCAAAACACCACGTAAACGATCACTTTCCTAAAAACACCGCGTATGCAGTATCTTTTCTTTAGGCTCAAGGACAACAGACCTAAGCGCGTACACGGTGATTTCAAATTTTAATACCGCGTACGCGCTACTTGTTTTTTCATGTTTTTTTAGGTGGTGTCCACTTTTTTGACCACCATCTTTGTGCACATACCCAGAGGGTAAGTGCACAAAGATGGTTTTCAAAAAGAGGGGTATAAGTCAACACCTTTTTTGTGAAATCAGGTGAACTTGAACTTGGAGGCAAAATTTGAAAGTCATCCACTCAAGATATGAAGATGATCAAAGAACAAGTATTGTAGTACTCTGGATCTAGTTTCCAAACTACTAAAAAAATTTCAAAATTGGATAAGATTAAGGGGGTCAAATCCTTCGTGCATGAAAAATGGACCCTGATTTTTTCTGAAAAACATAACATAGTGTCTGACGTGTGCATCAAAAAAGTCATAGTTAGATCTAGTATTTTGACAAATCCTTTGGCAGAAAGATAGTTAAGAGTGAGCACTAGAAGATGTGTATTTTTTTGTAATATTTTGTAGAGTATTTTTTAAATGATTTTTCCAATTGAGCACATCCTGAAAATTAGGTACCTGTTTGTGCACGAAGCATAAGTTGCACTAAACAAAGCAAAAATACAATTTTTTTTAAAATTGTAAAGAATCAAGTGCACTACAATAATATACAAAGTTTTTTAAATTTGGATAAGTATATCAAAATTTATTAAAAAAATGGTGCACCTATGTCTGTGAGAACTATGGAGACACTGGTAAAAGAAATAGAATAATAATATTTTATTGTTGTTCAAATTTTAAAAAAATTATATGGTTAGAAAGCTCAGAAGATGGGTGAAAATATGGTGGCAATTTTAGAAATACCCACTTGATGAAGTGTAAACCTGATGATGACAAAGTCGATAAACCAAGTTGATAAAATAAAACATGTCAAAAATGAGAGAAATGGAGGGAAATCAAACTTCCAAACCATAGTTGTATCATTCAGGCCCATTTCCAAGCCTAAACAGTCAAAAGTGCGTACGGGGTACTTATGGTGTAAGAAGCGTGTATGCGCTATTTTTACTATAAACAACGTGTACACGCTATGTTTACTATAAATAGCACGTATGCGCTAAGTTTGTTTAAATTTTGGGTGTGTGTATAATATGATATTGTATATATAATATGTGTATATACATATAATATATAATATTTATATATATATATATAACAATATATAATATATTAAGTATATATATACACACATATAAGTGTATTGTCTCCCCCTCTCAAGCGCATACAAGGTGCCTCTCTCTCTCTCTCTCTCTCTCTCTCTCTCTCTCTCTCTCTCTCTCTCTCTCTCCCCTTCTCCCTTCCTCCATACCCCATCCTTCTCTTTCTTCTTCTCTCCCTCCCTCCCTCCATACCCCACTGCAATTGTGTTTGCACTTCTATAGAAGTTAGTGAATTTATTTCTTGTCTGCAACTTCCTCTTTGATTTTTATCATATATGCTCTCCTAAGAAAATTGACTGATGTATTTGTGTGTATATTTTGAATTGGAGGAATAGGGTCTGAAATTGAACCATGGGTGCATTACCATGACAAACAAGGAAACCTGCAGCAATATTCTTCTCGAATGTGTTTTTAATGAGTAGAGCAGATGTGAAAACTAGTGTCAACAAAGAAAAATGATTTTAGAGTACCTGCAATATGTTTTTCAGAAGGAAACAATCGGTAGGAAGAGAAAGAGGGAGAGTAACACAGATGACGTCCTAGAGAATGATAGTGGTGGGTATGCGAGAGTTCCCATGTTGTTACACAACACCTGTCACCTAAAGAAATTAAAGTTTGTTGTAAGCATGATAGTGATAGTATATGATGATCACTTGTCAAAAGGCTTGGAAGGGTACATACCCATGAAAGAAATCAAGTGTAAAATTTCTATAGTCACAATCGAGATCAGTCCTATAACCTTGCAAATTTAATAGCATCATATGTTTTAGAAAGGCAGTACTCTTGGGGTTAGGTCAGCTCTTACACTTGCTTTTTAGTGAAGCCTCATTGTTTGTTCGCTTGGAGTCTCTCTTATGCTGACAATGGTCTAACTTAGCTATATCAAAACTAAACTATCCGATGTTCTATTGTATGATGTTCTATTCATAAATTTAAATAATACATCATTTTATTAGCCCACCATATGACCCCTTAGGTGTCATTAGAGGTCATATTGTTTCCTAAGAGGTCATATGGTGTCCTGTAACCCCTTAGGACACCATATGACCCCTTAAGACACCATACGACCCATAAAAACACCAAATGGTGTCCTAAAGGGTCATGGGATGTCATATGACCCCTCGGGACACCATACGACCCATAACAACACCATATGGTGTTCTAAAGGATCATATAGTGTCATATGACCCCTTAGGACACCCTATGACCCTTTAGATGTTGTTAGGGGTCATATTGTGTTCTAAGGGTCATATAGTGTCCTATGACCCCTTATGACACCGTATGGTGTTGTTATGTGTCTTATGGTGTTCTATGACCCTTAGGACACCTTATGACCCCTTAGGACACCATATGGTGTTTTTAGGTGTCATATGGTGTCGCTAGGGGTCATATGGTGTCATTAGGGGTCATATGGTGTCCTAAGGGGTCGTATAGTCTCCAACGACCCCTTAGGACACCATTTGATCCCTTAGGACTCCATATGGTGTCGTTATTCTCTCTCCTTCTTCCTTTCCCTCCCCTCTCTCTCTCTCTCTCTCTCTCTCTCTCTCTTCCCTCCCGCTCTCCCTCCTTCCCTCTCTCTCTCTCTCTCTCTCTCTCTCTCTCTCTCTCTCTCTCTCTCTCTCTCTCTCTCTCTCCCCCTCCTTACCTCCCTCCCTCTCTCTCTCCCTCCCTCTACCTCTCCCTCTCTCCCTCTCCCTTCCTCTCCCTCCCCCCTCCTTCTCTCCCTCTCTCCCTCCCTCCCTTTCACCCCCCCTCCTCTCTTCCTCCCCCTCCTTCTCTCTCCCTCCCCCTACTCTCCCCCCCTCTCTCTCTCCCTCTCCCTTCCTCCATACCCCTTCTTCTCTACCTCCCTCCCCCCTCTCCTCTCCCTCCCCCATCCTTCTTCTCTCCCTCGCTCCCCTCTCTCGCTCTCCCTCTCTCACTCTCCCTCCTTCCCTCTCTCTCTCTCTTCCTCTCCCTCCCCCCTCCTTCTTCTCTCCCTCTCTCCCTCCCTCCCTTCCGCCCCCCTCCTCTCTCCCTCCCCCCTACTCTCCTCTCTCTCTCTCTCTCTCTCTCTCTCTCTCTCTCTCTACCTTTTCATTCACATTTTTTTAACTACAAATAATGCATACAAGGTGTTGAACCTATTAGTTGACTTCCCTGTCATAACTTTTTTAAGGTGTAGGAGTGCATACGCAGTACTTATTACTTATAAGCGTGTACGGGGTACTAATCCTATTAGTTCACTACCTTGCCATAACATTTTTTAGGCTTAGGAGCATGTACGCGCTACTTATTAGTACATAATGGAAAAAAAATATTGTTGGGCTTTCCAACATTTTATGGACTAACAATGTGCACATGGTTATTAATATAGTGCATACGTGGTATGTAGACATAGTTTTGGTTTCCCAAGAGCTGCAACAGCCTCAAAAGAAGTTTTTGAGGTCATTGAAGGCCCCACTGCAACTGTGTTTGCACTTCTATCACTGTTTTACACATAGAAGTAAGTGAATTTTTTGTTTCTGCATGATTTCAAATGATTGAATTGTTGTTCTTATTAGTTTTATCAATATTATTATGATTGTTTAATAGTTTGATTCAAAAAAATAATGATAAGATGCATATTTATGGTTATTTGTTTGTTTATGAACTTTTGTTTACATATATATGTAATATGATTCTATTTAGGACAACCGATATCAACCATGGGAAAGAACAAGTGAGGAATGATGGAACAACGAGAGGCTGAAAAGGAAAGACAAAGGCGGCGTATGAAGAAATTATGTGACATAAGAATAATGGGAGAAGAAGGTATGCCACCCTCAACATCTCAATTCGATTTACCAAACAAACATAATGCACCTAATGCAATTGAAGAAGAGACATTTGATTTACCGTATGAACCTAATGCAATTGAAGAAGATACCGCATTGAATAATCAATTAAATGATGAACATACACCTTCTCTATTTGATGAATTGAATGTACATAATGCACCGATGTTAACACCTCCTAGAATCATTCGTAGGAAACCAAAGTATCTAATTGACATTGATGAGAATATATTGAAGTCAATGCCCAATAAAATGAATGAACGAACTTGTAGGAGAATGGTTAAAGGAATATCGCAAAGCTATTTTGAAAACTTAAATCAAACCACAAGATGTCAATTAATAGTTCAAATGATTAAAAAATTGAATTTTAGAGAGACAATGAAAATTCTAGGCCCAAGATCATCTGAAAGTAACAGTGAAAGAACTATTGTGATAAATCTATTTGATGCATATCAAACTATTGATTCAAAATCATGTACTAAAGATTCTAATTCTACTCAAGATGTCATTACATCAACCATAATGAGCAAGAAAATAAAAAAATATTGTTTGATAAGCAAAACAAGTAGGTTCAAACAGATCGATCATATGTGTCATGGATTGGAAGAAATAATCTGTCAAAGTTTGACAATATTTTGGACTCAGGGCACTTGAGAGATCGCACCGGTAGGGTATGACTCTCGACGTTTCGACACTTTGGGATGCACAACAGGGGCATGCCTAGTGTAAAATTGCCCACCTGGATACGCTGGTGACATCGGTTTGTGCACATGATGAACCGAATCAATTCTAGCCAATCCTGCAACTTTGCATTGCATGCAACTTACGATTTTTGCAGTAGGCAAAAAAATGCTACAAATTGAAAATGGCTCTAAGTCATCAAAAACCGAGATAGACTATTGTAGAGGAGTCTCATGTGACCCCACAAGTTGAAACAGATCGATCATATGTGTCCTGGATTGGAAGAAAAATTTCGTCAAAGTTTGACAATTTTTTGGACTCAAGGCACATGAGAGATCGCACCGGTAAGGTATGACTCTCGACGTTCCGATGCTTTGGGATGCACGGCAGGGGCATGCCTAGCATAAACCTACCCACCTGGACACACTCATGATGTCAGTTTGTGCACACAATGAACCAAATCAATTCTAGCCAATCCTGTAACTTTACATTGCATGCAACTGACGATTTTTGCAGCAGGCAAAAAAATAATACCAATTGAAAATGACTCTGAGTTGTAAAAAACCAAGATAGGACATTGTAGAGGAGCCCCACATGATCCCATACATTTAAATAGATCGATCACGTGTGTCCTAGATTAGAAGAAACAGTCCATCAAAGTTTGATAATTTTTTGGACTCGGGGCACTTGAGAGATCGCGTCGACAGGGTATGACTCTTGACATTTCAACGCTTTGGGATGCACAATAGGAGTATGCCTAGCATAAAACAACCCACCCAAATGCATACATTATGTCAGTTTGTGCACACGACAACTGCAATTTGACCATTGCAAGCGTGAGGGTTCTCTTGCACCATACACATGTTGTTGTTTATATTCATATTGTCGATTTTTGTTGTTTATATTCATATTGTTGATTACATATGCAAATATTCATTTAAATTTATAAAAGGGCAACCACCAAATACAACAAATACACAATAATGAACTGAATATAAGGAGTTTTGTAGGGTTAATTCAACATTTTAGAAATTTTATCAAAATATATTCCATGATTGCAATGTTTTATATCATATATTTTTATTGTTTATATTCATATTGTTGATTGCATAGGCAAATGATCAATTAAATTTATAAAAGGACGACCACAAAATACAATGAATACAAAACAATGAACTCAGTACACATTTATTGGATTGAATATCAACATTTATATATATCAAAAAAAGGCATGTCTGCCAATTCAATACAAGTATTACAAAAATGTGGTATATGCCATGTCCAAATCGATATACAATAAAAATGTAGAATATATCTACATGTATTGGTCATTCTATGACCAAAAATAACACTATATGATCCTAAACTTGTGGTGGATCATCAAAATCAAGCCTCTTTGATGTAGTATGTGGCTCTATAGATGGTTGCAAAACCACAATTCAAAAGCCAAGTTAGAATTCTTTTGTAGAAAATAGTTCACAATTAACAACATAGCTATGCATTTAACTATAATTCCTTTGCAATTGAAATGTAGATTACCTCATCGGCTGATCTAGGAGCTAATGTCTTCACTCTCCTCTCCTTGTCACTCTTAGGAGTTTTCTTGAAGACATACTTAAAAGGATCCACGTTATGGTCATACCGAGAAGGGGTCTATTGTAGATTAAATGTACAATTAATACAATGTACTAATATAAATATATCAAAAATACTTAAAATGTATAACATAGAGAACAATGACGTACCTGTGCCTGAGATGCTTCTCTAATAGACTGAGGATGGCTCACCATCGATGGAGAAACTGTCGCTATTACCTATACAAAAAGGGATCAAAGATTAAATACAATTAATATAATGATAAGTATTGTAGGTTAAAAACAATTAATGTAATATATCAAATAAAAGTGTACCGGATCCTGAGATGCTTCTCTAGTGCATGGAGGAGGGTTTGTCATTGATGAAACAACTATGGATATTTCCTGTATAAAAAAATTATAAGATTATAATATATCACAAGTTCACATGTACGCATGCATATAATCATGAAATCAAGAAAATAAAATAGAGATACATACCTCCGCCCTTTCTTGATCCACGAGCGAATTAGGTGCATTCAACAAATCCACATAGCTCAATGGCCGTTGTACATGTAAAATAGACAAAAACCACTAATCAATCTACAAACCCCAACTAATACTTGATTTCAACATTTTCAAACAATTGTACAACTAAAAATGTGTTCAATTACCTTCTTCCCACGTTTTGGAATCTTCGAGGAATTGTTTTTCTTAGGATGAGCCCTAGACGCGGAGGGGGTACCCTTAAAAAACAAAATTAACATGAGATATTAGTACAGATAATATATTAAACACAATTTTAAAAATCTAAAATGAAATGACTTGCATATTCCATCAAAACAATACATAAAAAGGGTTGTACAAAATATGATACCGTATAGCCTTGTAGGCCAAAATCAATCTCTGAGAGCATGATGTCATCAATCTAGGACATTTGGTCCCCTAAAAACACCTACAAACCAAAAATTGGACCAAGCATTAAAGATAGTATATCTTGTATTTGTTTTGAATTCAAAGTGTACTATTCTATTTTAACATGTTACAAAATTTATACCTCAAGCATCGAAGTTGCAGTTGTAGTAACTGGGGGAGGAGTATGGGATACCATTGCTGCATCCTGAAATGCATATTATTTGTCTCAATTTAAATTGATGTATAAATGAAAATTCATTTATGTAATTATAAATTTAAAGTGACTGATAAATAAAATGCTATGAATTCAAATCAACACACCTGTGTCTGTCACTGATGGGCAAACACCATGTCCATCAACTCATCTATCAATGCGAAATCCTCAATCGTGCGGGCCTAATATCTACTCTTGCAAATCATACATGGATGAGATGTGGATCCATCTACACCGGCCGCATCATCTATCCCCGAGCAACTGACACACATATGTTGAATGGGATCTCTGTCGCCACCTGGAGCAACTAATAGCTCATCATCTAGTACAATAGGGTGTGCTGATGACATCCCATGCTGGATGATGGCACCAGTCAATGTTGTGGCCCCCTAAAGAGTCTGTAGCTCCATCAACTCTTTCAGATCTATTGGGATAGCCTGAAGCACCTTGGGTTTGGGTGCTAGGGGGTGGCTACTCTCTGCAGGTAACCGCCTACGGGCTCCAGGTCTATCTTGGGCAGAGCCGCCACCTCTACCATGGAACTCTCTCATGTCAAAATAGTTTGGCCACACATTGAGCACAAACTCACAATATACTTTTCTCAAAAAATACAATGGCACCTCATAATTATTACAAGGTGGATCATCAAAGACCATCCACCACCTCTGCCAAAAAACATTCTTCATCTGCACATTGGTACACCAATGTATGAGAAACCTCTTTGCATTAAGAGGTAACGACTGGCCAATTTTAGGATCAACAAATAGGGCACATATTTGTTGTTTACTAATATTTTTGTTTTTGACTCCCTCATATGATAACCCATCAACATAGAATTGACAACACCTATCCCTAAAGTTTCCCCATTTGGTAATTTGTGTGGAAACAACTATGGCACCACTAGCTAATGTTTCTAAGCTAGTGGCGAGGGATTTATGATGCTCAAGTTCATATGTTTTCAATTTATCAATCAGTCTATTGATTTTAGACGTATTTTGCCCTAACTGATTAATTAATTACTCCTATGTTTCAGGTGTGCGGTCAAAAGGAGGAATTGGGGGTGTATCTTGTGGTTTTTCAGGAGGTGCATTTTGTTGTTCTTGTTGTGGATTAAAAGAATCTGGTTTTTGAAACAAAAAATGAAAAAACCTAATCAAAATTAATGAAATTAAATTCGAAACATAAAACAAATTGAACAAATGGTAGAGAAAGACAAAAATTAACAAAAACTAACCTTGATCCATAGTGTCTGGAGGAGAAATGTGGCACCCTGTTCGCAGTTTAGCAAAGAAAATGAAGAAAAAAGGAAATAAAAACGTGGCTGCCACGGGAAAATAAGACCCAGTTTTTTTTTAAAAACTGTTTTTAACAGGTACCGCGTACACAATGTTTTAGGGATAAGTAGCATGTACGCGCTCATTTTCCTATAAGTAGCACATATGCACTCATTTTCCTAAAGGTAGCGCGTACGTGCTACCTTCTCTAGGCTTGGGAACAACAAACCTGAGCGCGTATGCGGTCATTTCAAATTTTATAACCATGTACGCGTTGCTTGTTTTTCCATGTTTTTTGGGTGGTGTCCACTTTTCTAACCACCATCTTTGTGCACTTACCCATGAAGAACACCACTGGAGCATGAAGTTGCAAACACTATCAAAGAATAATTGTAGATCTGAAGAACCTCCACTGAAATAGAAGATGATCAAGTAGAGAAGACTGTAATCTACATGAGTGCCTTCAAATAACACTACTCAAATCATGTGGCAAACAAAGGAAAACAACTGAACTTGAAGACATAGATTGAAAAAACACCAAAGTCTAAAGAGCTGATCAATCGAAGATGGAAGGTTATCTCCAAAATTAGAAATGAAAGAGTGTCCATATGGTAAATGATCCATCTCACCGAAATGCATAGGTAACTAGCCACTGCATCCGCCTAGTGCATAGGAATAAATATTGAATACATAGCTCACTCCAATGAACCAAGGAAGCATTAGAACCAACAACCAACAGGAGAAACTCCACCCATAATGCTAACAAGGGAGATGTGACAAGTACACTGAAAATGAATGCCAAGAAAAACTGCATGACGAAGAACCATGAACAACGAGAGTGCAATAGAAAGTACAAACACATATAAAGGCTAGTGTCATGGAAGGAACACTCACTTGACACACATCATGAGGCTAATGTCGTGGAAGGAACAATCACGTGACAAAGGTAGATGGAAAACAAAAGCAAACATCAAACCCCCCATGGCACTTTATAATGGAGTGTGAGTACAGTAAGGCACGAGATGTGCAAGATTCCAAGCATGCAAGGCATAGTGGCACTTTTATCTCAGCGTGTTTGCAAAAAAGAAAATGCTTACAAAATGATGTATACAATGCTCAAAGTGTATACCCTAAAAATGGTCACCTAAACTATGGGCCCCTAATCTCGACAACATCACCAAGGTCTCAATCAGAGGTAATTAAATTAACCTTGATCACCTAATTAATTAATTCTTCAATAATTAATGTTAGATGGCAATAAATCACTCTATATTAATTAAATATTTATTTAATTAATTAATCATTCATTGTAAATCATTTTAATCAATTATCCTATTTATTTAATTAAATATCCTAGCATATTTGATTAATAAATAAATTTATTATTTAAATCACAAAAAAAAGGAATTAATTTAAAGAAAAAGAGGAATTAATTTATAAAAAGAGATTTATCACAAAAAGAAGAATTAATCTGCAAAAGAAAGAGTTAAATTGAAAATAAAATAAAAGAATTAAATTGAGAGAAGAATCAAACTTAAGATATTTCATTTTTTTTCTAAAATTGAGATAACTTGAGAAATCAGAAAAGCAATTAAATGGAATTAATCATTTTCTCTAAAATTAAAACTCAAAGCTTTTCTTGGGGAAAGAGGTTTAGTTGCATTGAAAAGGCTTTTTCTAAATTAAAATCTTGAGCAAATTAAAGGAATGTGCATGGAACCATCTATTTTTATCTCAAGTGCATGGAATCAACTAAATTTATCTCCAATGCAAACTCGAACTTATAATCTGAATGTATACAATCAAGCTATAATTGGAATCTATCTCAAGATTAACTTAATCTGATCTCTCAATTATTTCAATTGTGCTCTTTTTTGAAGAATCTCAACCACTCATTGCTAATCGATCTTGACCATTGGTCTCTCTTTTGAGTCTCTATAAATTCAACCTTCATCTCTCATTCAAAACACCCTAGAGATTTATTTTTATTGTGCAGTTTTTGCTCTGGAGTCATTGAAAATATTGTGCTTTGAGATTATTGTATCTTAGTTTAGCTTTTTACATATTTAGTTTAATCACGATTGCTTGAATTCATCTAGCTTAATATTCATTCGTCTAGCTTAATATTCATTCATTTAGCTTAATATTCATTCATCTATCTTAATCTTGCACCCATTTATCTTATTCTTGTGCTCATATAGATTAAATCCTTCATCTTGGTGTAGTCTAGTCACTGGTATTGCTTAGACAAATATGAGAGTAATTCTATACTCGCATCTTTTAGAAGGAAGTAGGTCGATTTGTTATGGTTTTTATATTCATAATTATATATGTCTAACCATGCACGCAATGACTTAATTGAAGTATTGTGTCTTACAACTTACAGATACTTCTCCTACTTTTCACACACATATTTTTGGCGCCCACCGTGGGGCAGAAGGCTACAATTTTAGGCCTCGCAGATCATCTTATTTTTTATTTTTTGGATTTTTTCCATACAGTTACTACAAAAACTCATATGAGTTTTTACAGAGGACGAAATGACAATTTGCAGGTCTCGTATGGTCTATGGTGAATTATCGTACGACTGGGTGAGGATTATCGTACAATTTTATGGTTTTTGGTATTAAAGCATACTGCAATTTTAGGGTTTTTCTGATTAAATTTTGATGATACTAATGCTAACCCTAGCTTGTTTTCTATCTTCCTAAGAGATGTTGACAACCTAACCAGTTTTTTGCAGAACGTTTGTTGAAGAACTCGTTTGTCCCACAAAAACAATATGAATATGGATTCATTGTTTTTGTAGGTTGCCTGAGGAGATTCAAGTGAACTTTGTGTATTCTTTAAATTCATTTTTTAGGCAATTGTTATATGGTTAATGAACAAATCTGTCTTTTGTGTTTTAAGAAAAATCTAAGAGGTAGGAGAGTATTCTCTTGTCTGCACAGACAATTAGAAATCTAGACCCTTGAAGTTTTTTTCTAAGTTTGAGATTTTTGTACCTTTAGCGGGCTTGTCACAGTGGGAAAAAGTAATCACCCTATGAGAACGACCCAAGTGAGTACAACTGGACCTGAGCATTCCAACTCACTATAATAAATAGGCCTCTGGTGATTAAAGTCTCAGAGGATGGGATTATTTGAGTTTTCTCTTTGAGATCTCTCATATCGGGCATTTTGTAGTGCCTCGCGGTCTCAATCACGTTTACGTGACTACAACTTGTTTCAGTACCTTGTTGGGCTATAGGCCTCAATCATGCTTGCATGACTTCAAGGGGTAATTTCAAACAGAATTCCTTACTAAGAACTATAAGATAGAGGCTACCTGATTCACCTCCGAAAGGGGGATAATATTTGTGCAAGAGAGATAGTAACTCTCCCAAGATACTTGCCATTTCATACCCCCATTAGTGTTTGGAGTCAGCTAATACGACGTTGAGAATTTATTGCATGAGACTCAACGACCGTATTCTGATTAGCTATTGGGTGTGTACCTGAGTTTACAAGCAAAGGTTTTCTTCTCTAAGACAACTTCCATAGGTTTAGCTTGTTGTGCATGAAGTCATTATACATCTTGTGTGTTTACTGTGTTTTCATCCTTGAAACTCAAACTGAAATACTAAAACTGGAGAAAACAATCAACAATGTCAAAAAGATCAAAACTATCTCCGTGTCAGAAACTAGTCTTTGTTCAGTCCTTTGTCATACGAGTCTACTGAATTATCATCTGGCTATACATATATTGTTGTATGAGTCTTCCTTTTTTCCATCTAGTTATAGACCTGTTGTCATACGAGTCTGAATTCATGCTATCAGTTTGTTGTTCGGTTCTATCAGAAATATCATCCTAGTCCTCAGAATTATTGTCTAACCTATGAAACATTGTCATACGAGTAATCATTATCCTCATCCAATTGTCATCTGGATAAGCTTAAATTGTTGTGCGAGTATAGGCACCAACTCGTACGAGAAATTGCCTGTGTCATCTAGGACCCGCTAAATTGTCGTCTGGGTCTGAATACTCTGTCCTACGAATTCCTGATTTTGTCAGTCCATAAACTTGTCTATTTGCACACTTTTCCAGAACTATTATACTTGCCTAATCAGTCTATAGTGAGTGTATATTTGGTCATCATAATTCTAACCATAAACAATCTTGATAGTGTATCCATGTCATTGTGTTGCATGATTTTGCTGATCATCTTTTAGCTAGTTCAATCAACTACTTATCAAACTTAAGTTACTTAGATCATGTCTTATACAGGATAGATCGTTCCTGAAACCAGACTTAGTTTTAGTCACTTCTCTCAAATCAAACTAAGTTACTTAGATCACATCTTATACAGGATAGATCATTCCTGAAACCAAACTAAGTCTTAGTCACTTTTCTCAATCACTACATTAAACGAACAACTACCTTCAATTTGATCTTGACATCTGCATCACTTCTAGCTCCCGGTCACATCAGTTATAAATGCCTATTCAAACCAAAATTTCTCACAAGAAAGATATCAAAGGTAAAGGATCGTCATTTTTATTACCCATTCTTTGTAGAAGACCTCATCTCTAAAAAACCTTTGTCGTCAAGTATACCAATTTTTGATCAACCCTTATCTCCCACCATGTCTGGAGAAAGGCAAGAAAGAGAAGTTTCTAAACATGATACTCATGACAATATCAACACCCATGCTAATGACAGTGATTCCTCATCTAGTGAGTCTGAAGCTTCCGAACCTACAGAAGTTGTTATAAATAACTGTCAAAATGATAAAGATTTCCAAGAAATGACAAAAATCATCATGGCTAGAGAAAAAGAAGAGCATTTTCTAGAGCTAGCAAAACAAGGTGCTAAACTTCCAACTGATTATAACATTGAAACTTTTATCACTAAAGAGGAAGAGACACCACTAGCATTGGTAAACAAATAATTGCAAGCGTTACAGATTGAAATCAAAGAAATGAAAAACAAGGATAAATCATCCAAGCAATATTCTTTGGACACGATATGCCCGTTCCCATTTGACAAAAACCTTTACATGCCTCCATTTCCTTCAAGAGTGGAAATTCCTAAGTTTGACAAATATGATGGTAACGCAGATCCTCAAGACCATGCCAGAGAATTTTGTGCTTTATTTATGAAGTTCATGCATGAACAGACATATCTCATGCGCCTTTTCCCGAGGAGTCTAGGAGGACAAGCTATGGAATGGTTTTCGAGTCTACCTATGGGAATTAAGTCTTTTGAGGAATTAGTTGAATTGTTTCTCCAACAATACTCCTATAACATTCATCATCCAGTCACCATGATCAAGCTTTGAACTACCAAACATAAAACAAGAGAACCTTTTCTCACTTTCCTTGAACGTTGGAGAGAGATGTTCTCTATATATTCACAACCTATTCCAGATTCTGAGAAGATGGACATCTTTGTCAATAACCTGATCCTTGAATTGAAATACAATATCTAAATGCAAGTGTATCCTTCATTCAACAAAATGGTAGATAGTGGCCTCAGAATGGAAGATGTGCTTATAAAGAAATGAGATATATCACTTTATAAAGAATTACAACAAGGCTCTAGTTCCAAAAAAAATAACAAATACTGGAACTATGGAAAAGATAACAACAAAAATATTGTTAATGATGGAATGGTGGATACTGTTAAACCAAAATCAAAACTCGCAATATTTAATCTAGCTAGCAGCACACAAGCCCTCAAAGTAGTTGAAACTATGGCGAAAACTCTCCTAAGAAATCAAAAGAGTGGTTTAAAGAGAAGCCTTGGCTTTCAAAGCCTAAACACAATTTCACTCCTTTGGAAGAATCGTATGAATCGGCTCTTAAGACTCTATTGGAAAATGATTTGATCACATTGCCTGACAACTCTAAACCATATGATCTAGAAATTAAACCCAAATGGTGGAGGGAAAATGAGTACTGTGAATATCATCGAAATAAGGGTCATACAACAAACAATTGCATGAAACTCAAACATGAGATACAAGACCTTATTGATATTGGCAAGATTATTGTTGGAAGTCATGCAACCAATACTGATCATAAAGCTTTTAAAGATCCTTTTCCTTCTTATGAGCAAGGAGAATCCTCTAAATCTAAAGGAGGTGCCAAAGTCAATTACACCTATGCCAACAATGAAAATATCATCAACACGATTGAATCTTCCCAATCTGAGTATCGCAACGTGATCATAGTCAAAGATAAACAAAATAAAATGCAAACTACAAATGTTGTGACCCGTGCTCAAAAGAAGGTTACTCTCAAAGGAGCTAGTTCCTCAACTCCTGATCAATCAACATCAAACCTACCGACTTATTCAAACAGACAACCAGATACGATCATGGCTAAACCTAAACAGTTGGCTTCATCATCCTCTCCTGGTTATTGCATTGTCGAACAATTGAAATGTACTACCGCTCAAATCTCCATTTTTGAATTGCTCAAGATCTCTTATGCTCATAAAGAGATCTTGGACAAATCTTTTCTTACTACTAATGTCCCTAAAGATTTAGATATGGATTAGTTTCAATCTATGGTGGGTCACCTAACTTCGCCTCATTACCTCACCTTCTCTAAAGAAGATGACAATTCACTGAATCATCCACATAACCAACCATTACACATTGAATCTATGATCCATAAACATTGATTCTAACATGTTTTGATAGATGGAGGCACTGGGTTGAATATTTTTACCTCCAATTTACTGATACAATTAGGATTTTTTGAAAATGTCATTGATCCAGCAAAGAAAATAACAATCAAAGCTTATGATGAAGAAGAAAGAACCTTTAAAGGTTTGGTACTATTACCGATCAGGTAGGACCTATAGAAAGAGATGTTATTTTTCAGGTGCTTGACCTTCCCCTTTCCTACAACATCTTGTTGGGTAGGACATGGATTCATGAAATGAAAGCAGTGCCATCTACATACCATCAATGCTTGAAATTTCCTTATAATGGAGTTGAAGTCAGTATTCCTATTGATACAAGCTACACCTATAATGCATTGAAATAGTGTGTCGATACCTTTGTTCCTCATAACAAAGAAGCCTCTGTAGCTGAAATTTAAAATACTTTGATGAAAGACTTAGAAAAGAAATTGAAAATCACACGTATTGCCATGGATGGATACAAGATTGAACCTGTACTTTCATTAATGTCTCTTTCCCCATCGCCAAGACAATCTGGAAAACCATCTGAGGCTATGAAGCCACAAACTTCAACTCCAAATGTCATTTATGATAGTATTTTTGTACAATCCTCTACTTCCCTTGCAGATGAAATAGAAGAGGAGGTTGTTACCAAATGGCTTTTCAAAGAGGATAGTGAAAACAAAGAAGTGCAACACTATGAGATTTTCCCTGACCAATATGGTCAAGGCTATAAGATGATTCAACACATGGGATATTTAGGTACCGATCCTTTGGGCAAGTGTCAAGAAGGAATTGTTGAACCTATTAAGCTACAAAATAATTCTACAAATGATAAAGCTGGACTTGGATATCATCTAAGGGAGTCATCAAATCAAAAACATACTTCTCATCATCAGTCTAAGTGGAGGAAAAAGGTACTACATCAAACATCACAGGAAGTAAATACTTAGCAAACTCATGACGAGTATGAAAAAGAATAAGAAGAATTGGCAATCAAGAGAGAAGAAGCAACTTGTAATCAAGTTCCAACTATATCAGTAGTAACACTACAAGGAGCAGAAATACCAGAAGATATGAGAGAAGAGATGGAAGGAATTAAAGAATTATTTGCACCACTGAACATTCTAGTCACATATATAGGAAGAATGCAAGTAGAGGATTCAAAAACTGACTCGAATGAGTATGAATGGGGTCCAAAGCCTCTTTCAGATGCATCTACTGAAGAAACTCCTGAAGAAACTAGTGATATCATAGATGAAGCACAAGAGATAATACACTTGAAGTTGCAAAAGGAAATAGAGGAAATTAGACTCAAAAGACAAGAAGACTATGAACAACAGCTGAAAGAAGGAAGAGCTCAAGAAAATTATTCACCTACTATTTCTCTCTCTAATGAGATAGAGCAAATCAGGTATGGGACTACAAATGAAGAATTGGAGGCTATAGAAGCGGGGTTAGTCATTAGTCTAGAGGAAGTTGAATGGGAAAGGCGATAGGGACTAACAGAGTCATCAAGGATATGTCAATAGGTATGTCAACTACAAGGGATCATTAAACCAAATCATGAAGGAACTTGCAACATCAAAGATGTAGATATTGATACTATACACGCTTTCACTAAGCCACCTAAAGAAGAGTCGGAGGCTTTATCTTCTAACTCACATCACTCTGAAATAAGATCTATTTATGAAATTACCTATTAGACGCCAAACTATGACTACTTCATCATGAATGTCAAGACTCTGTCTGTTGACCCTATTACTGTCAAACCACGATATGTAGTCCATCCTGAAGTAGAGGATGGTGCTAGTGGTAGGTCTGTTGGGTTAGGTTCCCTAAATCCTAACGTAAACTTCGATAATCATGTTCTAACTCTTCTTGGTCTCGAGACGCTTACACAAGGTAGTCTTCTAGAACTCAACTTGTCAATCTGAGGTTGTGATGATAATACTGTGAATTCCCTTGAACCTGTTAAATCTTTATCCCTGGTACATCCTGAGCTTATTGATTGTACTCTCCAAGATCAACCTTTGAATATACCTACCTTTGCAAATGACTATATATTAGCCCATTATCTTAATGCAGTTGAACAAATGGGCTCTTTCACCAGTGAACAAAGTGAGAATATGACAATAGCATATGTCAAGTATCTTAGTTGCAAAAATTAAAAAAAGAAAAATAAGAGTTCTGATGGTGACAATTACACTGGGACGATGTCAGAATCAAAAATAGTAAAAATAAAGGACATACCTAACGATGAAAACCTCTCTAAGGCACCTGAAGGTGAGATACCTAACATTTTGCCTGATCACTTTCAGGAGCGATCATCAGTGTTGATAGAACCTACACAACTAGTAAACATTGGAATAGAAGAAGCTCAACACATCATACATGTAGCTCAATCTTTGTTAGTCTAATAACTAAAAGAATTTGTTGATTTCTTCATGGAAAAGAAGATAAATTTTGCATGGACATATGTTGATATGATGGGTCTAGATCCTAACCTCATAATGCATCAGCTTTCTATCACTCCCAAAGTTAAACCTATTAAGCAAAAACTCTAAAAAATGCATCCTCATGTTGCATTACCTATTAAGGTTGAGCTAGAAAAATTACTAAAAGTTGGATTCATCAGAGAAATTGATTATGCCAAGTGGATATCTAATATTGTACCTGTTTCCAAACTAGACAAATCAATCTGTGTTTGCATAGATTTCAAAGATTTAAACAAAGCTTGTCCAAAAGATGATTTTCCACTACCCAACATAGACATGATAGTGGACATGACTGCTAGCTATGAAATGTACTCTCTAATGGATGGTTTTTCTGGATACAATCAGATCAAAATTGCACCTAAGGATCAAGAGAAAATAATATTCACCTGTGCATGGGGAACTTTCTATTGGAATGTATGCCCTTTGGCTTAAAGAATGCAGATACTACTTATCAAAGAGTTGTAACAATAATTTTTCATGATATGATGCACAAAAACATGGAGGACTATGTTGATGATACTCTAGTAAAATCTATGAAAAGATCAACACATCTATCAGAACTAGATCCAATCTTAGACAGGATGGAAAAATTCAAACTCAGATTGAATCCCAAGAAATATGCATTTGGAGTTACATTTGGTAGACTCCTAGGATACATTATTTTAGCGAAAGGAATTGAAGTGGATCTAGAAAAAGTTAAGGCTATAATGAAAATGTCACCTCCGAAGAATGTCAGACAAATGAGAACTTTACAAGGGCAACTCCAATCCATAAGACGTTTCATCTCTCAGCTAGCAGATAAGGCTCAACCATTCACAAAGGCATTACAGAAAGGAGTCACATATAATTGGGATGAAGATTGTGAACAACATCTAAAGAAGATCAAAGAATATCTTTCTAATCCACCTATATTGATGCCTCCAATTCAAGGCAAGCCATTGATTCTCTACATATCAGCTACTGATACATCACTGGGGGAACTTTTGGCTCAACGGGATGAGAGTAAAAAGGAAAGAGATATATATTATATCATCTGGACCTTGGTGTCCTATGAGATGAACTATACTATCATAGATAAATCTTGTTTGTTATTGGTCTTTTCATCACATAAATTAAGACACTACATGCTAGCAAATTCTATCAAGTTGGTGGCTAAGATTGATCTGTTCAAATACCTTCTCAGCAAAGCAATGCTTACAAAGAGATTGGTTAAATGGGTCATGATTCTTACAAAATTTGACATTGAATATATAGAATGCAAAGCTATCAAAGGATAGGTCATTGTAGATCAACTTGTTGATGCTCTGCTTGAAGACAACCAACCTTTGCACATAGAATTTCTAGATGAACCCATCATGCACCTTACTCAGTGATCCTGGAAAATGTTCTTTGATGGGTCTTTCACTCAACAAGGTTTTGGTGCTGGAATTCATTTTATCACTCCTCAAAGATATTCAATCCTAAAGGCTTACAAGATTCTCTTTCCTTGCACAAACAATATTGTAGAATATGAAGCTTTGGTAAATGGAATCAAGATAGCTATTGAATGGAAGGTTGTTGAGTTACACATCTATGGAGACTCTCAGTTGATTATCAACCAAATCAACAATATATATCAAACTCGGGATGAAAAACTAATGCCCTATAAAATAATGGTTGATGACCTCAAGAAATACTTTACCTTTGGGTTGTTTCAACAGATTCCTAGATAAGAAAATAGAGCAGCAGATGCTATGGCTACCTTGGCATCTATACCATAGCTACAAGAATCTGATTTCCACTATGAATTCCTGGTGGAAGAGTTACATTATCCTTCTTATGATTCCCCTGCTTCCCAGATGGTCTGTTCTATCATTGAACATGACTCATCTCACTACAACCATATTTACTCTTACTTACGTGACCAAAGTATTCCTGCTAATCTTACCCGTAATGAGAAAAGAAACCTTATTCAAAATGCTTCACGGTATGTCATCATCACTAATGATTTGTATAGGCAAGGTTTAGATAGTACTTTTTTTAGGTGTCTAGAAACTGAAGAGTCTCAACGTGCATTATTTGAAGTGCATGAAGGTATTTGTGGATCTCATTCAAATGGTCTAACTTTAGCTCAAAAATTGCTAAGGGTTGGCTACTACTGGCCAGATATGGAAAAAGATGCTATAAAATTTGCTAAAACTTATGAGAATTGTCAGCTACATGGGAATCTCATACATGCTCTAGCAAGGGATCTAATACCTTTTATCAAACATTGGACTTTTCAGCAATGGCCATTTGACCTCATCGATCAAATCTATCCTGCATCATCTAATGGACACAAGTTTATCATAACTGCCACTGAGTACTTCACTAAGTGGGTTGAAGCGGTTCCACTAATCAAAGAAACTGGTAAACAAGCGACAATGTTCATCCTTAACTATATCATTTGCAGGTATGAAAAACATTTTTCAATTGCAACTGACAATGGGGGCAATTCAAAAACAAAGATATAGATGAGCTCTGTGAAAAGTTCAAAATCAAACAACACTGGTCATCCATATACTACCGTCAAGATAATGGACAAGCTGAAGCATCTAACAAAACATTGTTGACTATCTTATACAGAATGGTGAACAAATTTGGAAAAGATTGGCATCTATAGCTCAATCCTGCACTATGGGCTTATAGAACAAGTATCAGAACACCTAGTGGGGCTACACTTTTTGCTTTGGTGTATGGGTTCGAAGCAGTCTTTCCTATTGAAATGAAAAATTCTTCTTTGCAATTTTCTTTGCAAGGTCTTATTACTGATGAAGACTACAAAATATCTAGATTGCAAGAGCTTGAGTTCCTGAATGAATGTCAGCAAGTGGCATTTGATCATCTAAGAGCCTACCAAAAGAGAATGTCTAGAGGTTATAACAAGAAAGTTCGACAAAGAGAATTTCAGGTTGGTCATCTTGTTTTGAGAGAGAATCCTAAAAATCAACAATTTTGAGACAACAAAGGGAAGTTTGAACCCAACTGGATGGGTCCCTATATTGTTATTGCAGTCTTTGGCTATGGTGCTTATCAACTCTCAACATCGGAAGTAGAAAAAATCCATGAACTGATCAACACCATCCACTTGAAGAAATTATTCACTTAGTATTCTCTACTCTAGCAACCTGTACAGCGAAAAAGTCCTGAAAAAAATCCTAAAAATTAGTAAAAAGCCCTGGAAAAAAAAATTAAAAAAGGATTTTTGCCAAGTAGGTGAAAACTTGGTAAACAGGCACCTCTTGTACTCAAGTGCTCCATCTATCGATGAAAATTTGGCATTTCCTATTTTCATTCCCGGTTTCCTGCATCTTTTCTTTCGCTTGTACATATCTTTTAGTTGCTTTTGTGACATCCTGGTTCTATTGGAACCCTCATGGCTTGAAACTGATCAATGTCCTAGTCTTAGGGTAATCGACTGATTACTTTACATGACCCAAGTAGTTTAACCAATTCATCTTTCTGTCGGTAGTACCAGGTCATCCACTTCGAGTCAATCACCTATCTCCACACTACTGCCGACTTTTATCACTGAGTAAACAAGCAAAACAAGACTACTGAAAATAATCACTACACTATTTGAGATATGATTGAAATTTTTTTTGTGTGTTGCCTTTTACATTGGTTTTCGATTATTATTCCCTCTGAGTAACTCGAGGAAGTCTGTCTTGACTAAGAGAAGGAAGGATTGGGGGCATAATACTTTTTCTTTAATTTTTTGCTTGTAAGAGTGATTCTGATGATCTGGAAACATCTTATAAGTTGGGTGTCTATGATTAGTGCCTTCACATCAAGGTGAAATCACCACACATACCTCGACTCTGCTTATTTGTATGCTACAGGGAGGTTGGAGTCATTTCTTTGTCTGTTTTGAGGGAATTTCTTTAATGTGCAATCTGGATACATGTGTAATCTATCCAAGGATATGAACGATAAAAGGGTCATTGCGGACAAGATAATTAATATTGCATATGAAAAGGAATGAACTTTGTTTTGCCTGCTGTGTTTGTAAAAAGTTCAGTGATGAAAATTAAGCAAACCAAATCTAGTGACTAAGTTTAGGTTGCATTCATTCTAAAATTTTATGCATTTCAAGTGATTTTGGCATGAGATAAATGATCTCTTTATCTTTTGAATGAGAGTCTGAAGCAATCGTCATTTCTCAGCTAAGTGGTCTTTTTTTTCATCGTCATTTCTGCGATCAGTTACTTGTGTATTGAGATGTTAGTTGCATACATAAAAATCTTATATAAATCCATACATTTCATTATATATTCATTTGCATTCATATTATTACATGAAAAATAAACATTTTCATTACTAGTTACTCATTTTCATCATTTATTTGCATATGGAAAAGAAATTAAAAAAAAAACATCCATATTCATCTCCATTATATACATCCATACTGAAAAGATATGCATACATATATAATAAAGCATATATAAAGACATCTCATAATCACTCAACACAAGTACAATGAAATCAAATCAAGAGCTCGTATATCTCGTCATAATCTAAGTATCTAAGAGTACAAATGATATCAACTATCATATACAATGTCTCATCGAAGAAAGAATCGTATAGGCTACAAAAATGGGGTATATAACAAAATCTAGGAGATATAACAGATCTAGCTCTCTACCTCTCCCTCATCACCAGGTGGAGGAGGTGGTGCCTGCTGACCAGCGTCCTGCCTGGGTGCCCTAGCTCTCCCAAATCGTGCCATATACTAAGAATATTGAACAACCTATTGTGCTACTAGGACTGCTATGCTATAAATTGCCCGACTCATCTGATGCAAAACCTCTGGTTGAAGAGCATCTTGCTCTGCTCTCATATCTATGATCTTTCGATTGCGCTTAGCTCTGATCTCACCGATCTGTTGATCTCGCTCTGCTAGCTACGTATGTACCACTATCAATTGTGATTGCAAACCTATCACCCTCACCCTCAAAGAACGTACTACGTCTGGCACTGCCTTCTCTCCCCATCTCCCCTCTCTACCTCCTTGCTCATCCCTCCACTACCTAATCTACCTAGGAGCCTCTCTCTCCTCACCTCCAACCTCTGCTACCCTAGAACCACCACCTAATCTGCCTAGGAGCCTCTCTCTCCTCACCTCCAACCTCTGCTACCCTAGAACCACCAGCCTCAACCCCAACGGCTCCTAAGGATTCACCCTCCCCTCTTTGTCACTATCGACCTCTCATTGTTTCCCTGCTGCTACTAGCACCAGGATCACCTCCTGGCTTTCTAGGTACATCCACTCTCCGTCCCTGTACCTACTCTGGTCCCTATACCTATACTGGTACATCCTCCTCAACCTCATCTATAAGAGGTGCATGTTCTCCAGGATCTATAAACTGAGGAAAGGGATGTCTTTGAAACCAATCTCTATACTGGAGCAATACTCCCATGTCTACCACATCCTCTAGGAACTCCCATCTCTGCGGCTATAAACCCGCTAACTCCTGCATGCTCAATGTATATGAGAATCTCGGTGTCCATCCTCATCTCTCTTCCTCCCCATATCTACCATACACTGTGAACTCTTGGGATATACTCTGTTGTCTCCCATACTATCTCAAAACCTTAGATACTACAAACTACTCAATAATAGAACTCAACGTGTCGATGAGAGGTCGAGTCATAAACATATCTTTTTGTTGTGCCCTCCAATTGTCTCATAGCTCTAGACCCCTATACAGTCTCCATACTCTAGCAATCAAGTCATCCAGCTGGCTCCTCCAAAAATCAGTCTTACCCAGGTGGGGTTGTGTAACATAACCTGAGTATCGACATACAATAGGCTGATCAGGTGGGGTTGTGTAACATAACCTGAGTACCGACATACAATAGGCTAATGTGCCTCCCTAGAATCATCTACAATAGGTCTGCATACTAGGATATGCTCCCATGCCCATATCTGCAAAACTAGGACACCTACTGTCATGCTCTTGCCCTCCCGATAGACAATCTCATGCATCTCATGGTACATATGAGCGAGTAAGCATGATACCCAGCCTAATCTCACTGGATGAGTCAACAACCTCTCTAGCATCCTACCCCATCCACATAAAAAAAATTGTTGTCCTATACCAGGCATCACAAAACAACCAATCATGCCAGCCAAAACAAAAGCTAGAGGGTGCTCTACATCATACCTGCTCATCAAATCATCCCAAGTGATAGTGCGATCAAAGATAGTCTCGTCATGGAATACACTTCTAAGAGCCAAAATACCTAGTCGTGGAGTAGAATCATAATCTACCGTATCTCCAACAAATGGAATCCTCAATATCCTATGAATATCCTCCGACGTTATGGTCATCTCTCCAACCGGTAAATGAAAAATGATGCTCAAAATGAAAACACTCAACTAATGCGGTCAATATATCGTGATTCAGACGAATATCAGGCATCTATAACAAATATCCAAATCCACACAACCTTATGTGACCTCTCTATGCATTTGATAAATCACGCACTAGTCTCATCATCGACGGATATGTACACCGAAATTGAATATCTGGCAACTGAATCTACAAAATCGAATAGACAAATCATCAGTACGTGATCCAATTTACGCTAAGAATGCGTTAAACATGCTAAAGAATCCAAAATTACAACATCCAAAATTTAAAAAATTGCTCTTTCGACCTTCAAAAATACTTGTTGTTTTCCATACGAGTTACCACAGTCAAGCAACAACTCGTACGAGCAAACACTATGAGTCGAATGATTAAACAGTCTCATATGACAAACAGTATAATGTCGCACAACTAAATGGTCTCTTATGAACATAATCGTATGATACAAGGGTAAACACCAAAAGACAAACCCTACTTGCCCAAATGACAAAACAAACAATGCCAGATACTTGTACGAGTAGCAATATAACACCGAACGATAAAATGACAAACACGACTTCAAACAAAATTAAAAATGAAAAATTCAACAAAAATTCAAAAATCTAAAATTTAAAAGGCTTAAGATCGATTACTTACTGCTGGGGCATAGTTTCACGATCGATTATGTCGTCTCTGGCGCTTGAATCGATGCTCTTGAATTGGAATTGCCATTTTTCTTTGCAGGAGGTTTTTCAAATTTTAAACTTTGAGAGGTAAAAATGAATTGAGAATGACACATTGCACTCTTTATATAGCCCAAACCCTAATTTTTAAACTTGCTCTGATGGACATACAAATTTTACCCTTGCCTAAATCTCCTATCCTGAGTCCATTTTCGGGATCGAAATTGAAATCTGATGTCAGTTTTCTAGTTGGAAATTCACAATGTTGACCACTTAGCACTTTCATCCCTAAGTCAGTTTTTGAATCATTTTGCGCTCAATTCAAGTCTGATCTCAAAATTAATTCTTACATCAATCTTCGTACTCAAATAATCATCATCGCTAAATCTTCTAATCTTCTCAAAATTGCCTAAAATCGTTTTACCCTCACTATCTTTCAATTTCGCTCCCGAGGGGGCATACTCATTACATCTTTTCAGTGATTATTATCATTATTCAAAAGTCGAGAAATTTTTCAAATCTTCATCTAAAGTTGAGCAAAAATCCTTTCAGTTAAAGAAAATCAGCCAAACCTTGTTACTAGGGGCATCTTAATTAAATCACGTTATATTAAGTTGAGATTCTTTGATGTGAAATAAAACAGTCTCTAGGGGGATATCAATCTTTGTCCTTATCTGAATCAAACTTCAAATTGATGTTCAGTTTCATCACATCAAATCAAGCTAAACATTTTCTTGTGCTAATCGGTTCTTGTTCAATCAAGTTCGGAATCAGTTTTATCGCTTTGCTCAGTCGATTCTTGTTCAATCAAGTTCAGAATCGGTTGCGTCTCTCACTTAATCTAGTTCAATCAAGTTCTAGATCGATGCTCATTTCTTGATCAATCAAGTTCAAGAATGATATCTTGCTCTTTGTCGGTCCTAGTTCAATCAAGTTCAGGATCGGTATCTCTTTAATCAACCTGTTCAACTTCACCGCTTCAAATAAAGTTGAACATCTCGTTCTTCATCGGTTTGTGATTCATCAAGTTCGGAACTGGTGTCTATTTGACATCAACTATTCTTTGAACCAAAGCACTACTCACACATTAATTCAAAGAGGGGAAAATGTAATACCCTAAAAATGGTCACCTAAACCATGGGCCCCTAATCTCGACAACATCACCAAGGTCCTAACCAGAGGCAATTAAATCAACCTTGAGCACCTAATTAATTAATTAATTCTTCAATAATTAATGTTAGATGGCAATAAATCACTCTATATTAATTAAATATTTATTTAATTAATTAATCATTCCATGTAAATCATTTTAATCAATTATCCTATTTATTTAATTAAATATCCTAGCATATTTGATTAATAAATAAATTTGCCATTTAAATAAAAAAGGAATTAATTTAAAGAAAAAGAGGAATTAATTTATGAAAAGAGAGTTATCACAAAAAGAGGAATTAATCTGCAAAAGAAAGAGTTAAATTGAAAACAAAAGAAAAGAATTAAATTGAGAGAAGAAATCAAACTTAAGATATTTCTTTTTTTCTAAAATTGAGATAACTTGAGAAATCAGAAAAACAATTAAATTGAATTAATCATTTTCTCTAAAATTAAAACTCAAAGCTTTTCTTGAGGAAAGAGGTTTAGTTGCATTGAAAAGGTTTTTCCTAAATAAAAATATTGAGCAAATTAAAGAAATGTACATGAAATCATGTATTTTTATCTCAAGTGCATGGATTCAACTAAATTTATCTCCAATGCAGACTCGAACTTATAATCTAAATGCATTCAATCAAACTATAATTGGAATCTATCTCAAGATTAACTTAATATGATCTCTCAATTATTTCAATTGTGTATTTTCTTGAAGAATCTCAACCGCTCATTGCTAATCGATCTTGACCGTTGGTCTCTCTTTTGAGTCTCTACAAATTCTGCCTTCATCTCTCATTCAAAACACCTTGGAGATTTATTGTTATTGTGCAGTTTTTGCTTTGGAGTCGTTGAAAATATCGTGCTTTGAGATTATTGCATCTTAGTTTAGCTTTTTACATATTTAGTTTAATCACGATTGTTTGAGTTCATCTAGCTTTATATTCATTTAGCTTATTCTTGTGCTCATATAGATTAAATCCTTCGTCTTGGTGTAGTCTAGTCACTGGTATTGCTTAGACAAATCTGAGAGAAATTCTATACTCATATCTTTTAGAAGGCAATAGTTCGATTTGTTATGGTTTTTATATTCGTGATTATATCTGTCTAACCATGCATGCAATGACTTAATTGAAGTGTTGTGTCTTACAGCTTACAGATACTTATCCTACTTTTCACAAACACACAAAGAAGACAAAAGGCTGTAAATACATGAAGAACAACCAACAAGTTATTCCACCCAAACGAGAAGTTTCCAGGAGCTCAAATGTCCAAGTAATTCACCACAGTGTGAAAACACAAAAAATAGAATAAAATATACCTGGAGTAAAATCTATAAAAAGTGCATGGATTGGATATAGAATATACCAGTAGAAAAAACTAGCTTTCCAATGATATCTTGTTTTCCCAAAAACAATATCGTATGCCCAAGTTATGGCCAAAAGAAAAGAAAAACCCCTCTTTTAGGGCATAAAGAGGGTCACAGGGGACCATGCATGTCACCGGAAAAAAAAAATCGGGCGTTGCATGTCGCCAGAAAAATTCCGGCCAACCAGAAAAAGGTCGCAGGTGGGCGGTGGTTGGTGGAAGGCCAACGACGACAGCAGTGGAAGGCCGGAGGCGGAGGACCGGCAGTCGGGCTTGGGCCTGTTTCATGGTGGGGGTGGTCGGGAGGTGGCTGTTGTCCGGAGGGTGGCAAGGCGGAAGGAAGGAGGGCGACTGGAGGGTGGCAGTGGTCGTGGATGACAAGGGTGAAAGGCGACACGAAGCGTGGGGCATGGGGCACTGGTGGGGACGGGTCCACGGCCTGCTGCAGGCCGTGGAGACCTACAGAGGTCGTCGACCCCCTACCTATGTGCTTCTCTTTTTTCTAAAAAAAACTTTTTAAAAAAGTTTTTCACAATTTGAGTTGCATTCGGCCTCGGTATTGCCATAAAACTGTCTTTTAAAAAAAAATTATTAATTTTTTTTTGGGATGAATTTCAAGAAATTTGTGCCCAAATTGGGCAAAAAAGTAAAAGTTTGGGCAAAAAAGTAAAAGTTGTCCAAAATGGATAATTTTTATTTGAAAATGGGAGTTTTTGGGTGTTTTGAGCTCAACGGTGAGGTCCATTTGAGCCCAAAATGCCCAGAAACAAAAAATCTACTCCGATGCAATGTCACGAACCCTATTTTTTCCATAATTATTTAATTAGGAAAGTAATATTGATTTTTCGCAAATGAAATGGAAATGAAATGAAATTGGAATTGTTAATGAAATAAGATAGGAGATCGAATGCACTGAAATGATTTATATACAATTGAATGATCAGTAATAATTTTTATTGCAAAATTGGGATCATCATTGCTAATGAGCAACTGAGTGCAAGTGAATGTAGGAACTGGTGAATGCAGATG